>NC_090404.1:11575898-11891014 GCF_036365525.1 Heterodontus francisci
CAATCAGGCGCCCTCCTCCCCCTCTCAGCCTTCTCTGCTCTAAGGAAAACAACCCTAGCCTATCCAGTCTCTCTTCATAGCTGAAATGCTCCAGCCCAGGCAACATCCTGGTGAACCTGCTCTGCACCCTCTCCAGTGCAATCACATCCTTCCGAGAGTGTGGTGACCAGAACTGTACACAGTACTCCAGCTGTGGTCTAACTAGTGTTTTAGACAGCTCCATCATAACCCCCCTGCTCTTATATTCTATGCCTCGGCTAATAAAGGCAAGTATCCCATATGCCTTCCTAAGCCCCTAATCTACCTGTGCTGCTGCCTTCAGTGATCTATGGACAAGTACACCGAGGTCCCTCTGATCCTCTGTACATCCTAGGGTCCTACCATCCATTGTATCTTCCCTTGCCTTGTTAGTCCTCCCAAAATTCATCACCTCACACTTTTCAGGATTAAATTCCATTTGCCACAGCTCTGCCCATCTTACCAGCTCATCTGTATCTCCATGTAATCTAAGGCTTTCCTCCTTACTATTTATGACACTACTAATTTTCGTGTCATCTGCGAACTTACTTATACCTCCTATTTTCATGTGTAAATCATTAATGTATACTACAAACAGCAAGGTTGGTTTATATCGATTAGGAGGAGATTGGTGTCAGTGACTGTGGGGTTGGTTTATATCAGACAGGAGGAGATTGGTGTCTGACTGTAGGATTCATTTATATCAGACAGGAGGAGATTGGTGTCAGTGACTGTGGGATTGGTTTTATATCAGACAGGAGGAGATTGGTGTCAGTGACTGTGGGATTGGTTTTATATCAGACAGGAGGAGATTGGTGTCAGTGACTGTGGGGTTGGTTTATATCAGACAGGAGGAGATTGGTGTCAGTGACTGTGGGGTTGGTTTTATATCAGACAGGAGGAGATTGGTGTCAGTGACTGTGGGGTTGGTTTTATATCAGACAGGAGGAGATTGGTGTCAGTGACTGTGGGGTTGGTTTTATATCAGACAGATGGAGATTGGTGTCAGTGACTGTGGGATTGGTTTATATCAGACAGATAGAGATTGGTGTCAGTGACTGTGGAGTTGGTTTATATCAGACAGGAGGAGATTGGTGGTCAGTGACTGTGGGGTTGGTTTATATCAGACAGTGGGAGATTGGTGTCAGTGACTGTGGGGTTGGTTTATATCAGACAGTGGGAGATTGGTGTCAGTGACTGTGGGGTTGGTTTATATCAGACAGTGGGAGAACGGTGTCAGTGACTGTGGTTGGTTTATATCAGACAGTGGGAGAACGGTGTCAGTGACTGGGGTTGGTTTATATCAGACAGTGGGAGAACGGTGTCAGTGACTGTGGGGTTGGTTTATATCAGACAGTGGGAGAACGGTGTCAGTGACTGTGGGGTTGGTTTATATCAGACAGGATGAGATTGGTGTCAGTGACTGTGGGGTTGGTTTATATCAGACAGATGAAGATTGGTGTCAGTGACTGTGGGGTTGGTTTTATATCAGACAGTGGGAGATTGGTGTCAGTGACTGTGGGGTTGGTTTATATCAGACAGATGAAGATTGGTGTCAGTGACTGTGGGGTTGGTTTTATATCAGACAGGAGGAGATTGGTGTCAGTGACTGTGGGGTTGGTTTATATCAGACAGTGGGAGATTGGTGTCAGTGACTGTGGGGTTGGTTTATATCAGACAGATGAAGATTGGTGTCAGTGACTGTGGGGTTGGTTTTATATCAGACAGATGAAGATTGGTGTCAGTGACTGTGGGGTTGGTTTTATATCAGACAGATGAAGATTGGTGTCAGTGACTGTGGGGTTGGTTTATATCACACAGGAGGAGATTGGTGTCGGTGACTGGGGTTGGTTTATATCAGACAGTGGGAGATTGGTGTCAGTGACTGTGGGGTTGGTTTATATCAGACAGGAGGAGATTGGTGTCAGTGACTGTGGGGTTGGTTTTATATCAGACTGAATAAACTAGTCAATATTGAAGAAATGGAGAGAACAAGTCCAGTGAACCATGGAGCAGCCAAGTTAACGGCAGTGATTGGAATAATAATGATATCTGTACTCAAAGATGTGATAGAAAAAGTTCTTGAAACTGAAGATGTAATAACGAACAGTCAGCACAGATTTCAAAAGGGAAGGTGATGCTTGACCAACCTTATTGCATTTTTTGACGAAGTAACAGAAAGAGCAGACGAGTAATTCAGTAGATGTAATATACCATGATATTCACATGGTAACTCCTGACTGAGGTCAGAGCGTGCGGAGTCAGTGAACAGGCAGCAGAATGGACAGCAAGCTGGCTACAAACCAGAAAACAGAGATGGAGATTAAAGGTATTTCCTCAGACTGCTGGAAGGTGGGAAGTGGTGTTCCACAGGGATTGGTGCTATAATCACTGTTGTTCACCATCTCCATAAACCGTTTGGAGTTAAGATCAGAAAAACAATTCCAAAATTTGCAGATGACACCAAATTGGGGGACGTGGTTAATAGTGAGGAAGACTGCGATAGCATTCTTTTTGAATTGTTCAGTTGTGTTAAGTAAATAGCCTCATCTTTTAATTTGCTTTGACTGATTTTTTAAAATGCTTTTCTGGGATGTGAGCATTGCTGGTTCGGCCAGCAATTGTTGCCCATCCCTTGAAAGGGTGGTGGTGAGCTGCCTTCTTGAACCACTGCATAAAGGCCTGCTACCTGACCTGAACCCGCCGGGAACCGACGACATGTGTCGTGTTCGGGTCGGGTTGGATCCCTCTTCCGGGCCCTGCTTTCGGGCTTGGGTCAGGTTGGGCCAGACACACACCGTAAGTTTCTGCTGGTAAGTATTGAAATTAAAGAACTTACCTGAACTGGCTGTCCAGGACAGAACTGAGTCTGCACAGTGAGGGAATGACATCACTATGACGTCATCACGCATGCACTCCAGGTTCGGTGTAAAGAAGATAAGTCGAGGGTTGGTCGGGTCGGGCTCGGGGCAAAATCGGAGGGGGTCGGGCTCGGGTCCGCTGTGATTTGGTCGCGTTCGGGTCAGGTTCTTTTTCCTGACCTGAGCAGACTTTTACTACTGCAGGCCATGTGGTGTAAGCACAGCCACAGTGCTGTTCGGAAAGGATTTCCAGGATTTTGTCCCAGGAACAGTGATATCGTTCCAAGTCAGGATGTTGTGTGGCTTGGAGGGGAACTTGCATAAGAACTAGGAGCAACTGTCAGCCATTCAGCCCCTCAAGTCTACTCTGCCATTCAATAAGATCATGGCTGATCTGATTGTGGCCCTGCCTGCACCTCCCACCCCCATAACTCTTGCTTCCCTTGTCGATCAAAAATCTGTCTAACTTCACCTTGAATATATTCCATGACCCAGCCTCCACTGCTGTCTGGGGAAGAGAATTCCAAAGTCTAATGACCTGCTGAGAGAAAAAATTCCTCCTCTTCTCAGACTTAAATGAGAGACCCCGAGTTCTAGATTCCTCTACAAGGGGAAACATCTGCCCGGCATCCACCCTGTCAAGTCCCCTCAGGGTCTTATGTGTTTCAATAAGTTCACCTCTCATTTTTCTAAACTCCAATGAGTATAGGCCTAACCTGCTCAACCCTTCCCCATGAGACAATCTCTCATCTCAGGACTCAGCCAATTGAACCCTCTCTGAATGGCTTCCACTACAATTATATCCTTCCTTATGTAAGGAGACCAAAACTATACACAATACTCTAGGTGCAGGTTCACTAAGGCCTTGTACAACTGTAGCAACATTTTGAGCAGCAAATACAGTGTACTAAATTGAAAGAAGTGCAAGTAAATCGCTGCTTCACCTGGAAGGAGTGTTTGGGGCCTTGGTGAGAAGAGAGGAGGTAAAAGGGCAGGGATTACACCTCCTGTGATTGCATGGGAAGGTGCAGTGGGAAGGGGACGAGGTGTCGGGGTGATGGAGGATTGGACCTCTGTACTTGCTGAAACCCTGTTGCATCTCTAACTTTATACTGACAAAAGGTCACTGACCTGAAATGTTAGCTCTGTTTCTCTCTGTACAGATGCTGCCAGACCTGCTGGCATTTTCAGCATCCGCAGGAATTGACTATTATTTTAAATGGGTTTACCTTAAGTAAGTTAACATTTATTTTAAATTGGTAGACTGTCTTTGCAGAATATCCGTCAGTCATTTTCTGCGCTGTAACCATTGTGTTACGTCACAGGACCGCAGTACGCAGGCGCGGAGCCGGACTACCCGGAGCATGCGCATTGTCACTTTGATCAGAGCTGTGCGAGTGCTGGAGAGGTACTTGAAGCGGGTGAGAGTCAGCGGGGCGCAGGGGAGGGATGGAGCCGGCGGGTGGGCAGGAGGTTTCAGAAGCACCTGGTGTAAATCGCAAGTCCCGAATAAGAAACTCCAGGTCCCGCGTGTGCAGCTCCGGGGCTTCTTTCCAGAAGGCTGCATTTGCTGGCAACGCTACCACCAGGTGGCGCTGCTGTGGTGCAGCATGTGCCACGAAAACGTCACAGTCTGCGACTTTAGGCAGCTGCCAGGACTAAAGATGGCGCTGCTCAAATAATCACACGGAGGCAACCTAAAAAACACATGGCAGCACACAATGGCGGAGTGAGAGAGCGAGCGGGCCTGGGGTGAGCGGGACAGTGCCGGGGACCGGAGCGGACCTGGGAGGAGTGGGTCAGGGTCGGGGAGCAGAGCGGGCCTGGGGGGAGCGGAGCGGCCGGCGAGTGGGGGTGGGGGGAGGAAGGAGGAGTGCCTTTTTCTACGCATGCGCCATAAACCTGCAACAGCAAAAGACGCACCGGCCGGTCCCTGCACCCGGCGACACCAGGTCTTCAGCCGCTCACTCCCCGCGTCTCTCTACGTCCTCTCGTTTCTGGCCCTCTCCATCCAGCCGTTCCCTCCAGCTACAGATCCCTCATCCAGCCGCTTTCTCCCCTACTTCTCAATTGTACTTCAGGCATTGCAGCTCTCTGCTCCCTGCCTTTTGCATCCCCCTCTTCAGGAACTTCTGAATTTAACTCCCTCCCACTGCAACCCCCACCCCCCTCTCCCCCCACCCCCCTCTCCACCTCTCCCCCCCCCACCCCCCTCTCCACCTCTCCCCCCCCACCCCCCTCTCCACCTCTCCCCCCCCACCCCCCTCTCCACCTCTCCCCCCCCACCCCCCTCTCCACCTCTCCCCCCCCACCCCCCTCTCCACCTCTCCCCCCCCACCCCCCTCTCCACCTCTCCCCCCCCACCCCCCTCTCCACCTCTCCCCCCCCACCCCCCTCTCCACCTCTCCCCCCCCACCCCCCTCTCCACCTCTCCCCCCCACCCCCCTCTCCCCCCCACCCCCCTCTCCACCTCTCCCCCCCCCCCTCTCCACCTCTCCCCCCCCCACCCCCCTCTCCACCTCTCCCCCCCCCCACCCCCCTCTCCACCTCTCCCCCCCCACCCCCCTCTCCACCTCTCCCCCCCCACCCCCCTCTCCACCTCTCCCCCCCACCCCCCTCTCCACCTCTCCCCCCCACCCCCCTCTCCACCTCTCCCCCCACCCCCCTCTCCACCTCTCCCCCCACCCCCCTCTCCACCTCTCCCCCCACCCCCCTCTCCACCTCTCCCCCCACCCCCCTCTCCACCTCTCACCCCACCCCCCTCTCCACCTCTCACCCCACCCCCCTCTCCACCTCTCACCCCACCCCCCTCTCCACCTCTCACCCCACCCCCCTCTCCACCTCTCACCCCACCCTCCTCTCCACCCCACCCCCCTCTCCACCCCACCCCCCTCTCCACCTCTCCACCCCACAGTTGAATATCTGAAGTGCAGTTGCAAAGTCGGAAAAATAACATCAAAAACCTCAACAATTCCAGGTTTAATTATTGAGAAGTTTTATTAAGTACATTAAACATTCGAGGCACTGCTGTGCATTGATACATGAGTGTTGTGTCATCAGCATTCCTGTGAAACAGACAGGCCGAGTCTCTGCTATGCAGAACTAAAGAGGTTGTTCCTGGAGAGCCTCGTGGCTCTCTATTCCACTACTGTATTGTCCATGTGAAGTAGGCAAAGTCATAAGAGTCTGAGCTCAGTCTATTCTTGGTGAATGTTCCCCAAGCGCATCCCAATGTGCACTCCCATTACATCCATAAATGCAAGGTTCCTTTCCACATTGTGACAAGCTCCGCAGCATGATCTAGTTGCCTTCATTGCTTGAATGCTGACCTTAAGTCTCAAGAATTGTTTTCTCAACGGCATGTTTTACATGAAAATAAATAAGGAAAGAACAGGAGTGTCAGAGCTTCCCTCCCTCCAATGAAATTACTGTTGCGCATGCTTTATACTCTGCAGGATAGGCATGTACTGATAACACCGCCAATGAATCACTTAGTACCCACCTCAGCTGTAGGAGTCAGGATGATGTAACTGCCTCTATCTCGTGATGGTTCAATGCTGCTCTCAGAAAACATGAATGATGTGAGGGTGCTGGAAAAAGAAGCACATTTCTTTTGTACTATGAACATAAAGCAGGCCATTTAGCCCAGCTGTTCCCTGCTAGTGGTTATGCTACTCCTGCGCCTTCCCATCCGCTCCCATTTAGGATGGAGAACGGTGTGGCTGCACTCCCACTGCACCAGTTGTGTACACAGCAAGAGCATTCACATTTGTGCTACCACTGGACACGGCATGCTTGTTTCTTTTAGTGCTCAGTCTTCTTGTTGAATGTTCCCCAAATGCTTGACCGCTTTGGACGCCCTCTCTGCTTGACAGGCAGCAGCTGGCAATTGCGGAGTCTTACAAGGCTCTACATGGTTGTTTCAAGGGCGGATGGGGAAACAGGTGGCTGTGTGTCCATGTGCACGGCTCTGATGGGTGCAGGAACAGAGCCAATTACAACAGAGACTGGAGCACATTTACTGCCTGCACACAGCCCCAGACAATGGAAAGGATTTTAGTGCAGTGCAGTGGACTGGAGCACATGCAGTGCCCCAGACAATGGAAATGTTTTCAGAACAACTTACCTTGGATTACCTTGGAGCAATCTCCTCTTTCTGATAAAAATGAAGCAGACTGAAATCTTCAAAATCGCTAAATAATTGCGAGAAAATGCCCAACAAAACCTCTCCTCCTTCCACTTTCAGAAACTCGGGCTAACCAGTCCTGGCAAGCCGGAACGCAGCGCATGCGCAGAGAGCAGGAGACCGTCTGCGCATGTGCGCACTGCGGCGCAGCCTGATGACGTCAGTGGCGGCCAGCGTGGTCAGGAATCACTTTGTTTCCAGAAATGTGGTTGGTATCTTGGCTGAGCGGGAAGCAGAGTGCATGCGCAGCCATCTTGATGATGACACAGAGTAGGCGGGGCTTCCGGTCCCAGTGACCAGGAGAGAAAATCATTGACTCATTGATTTGATTCTCACTCTGCATGCAGGGGCTGGAGAACTGAACCCAGCCAGAGTAGAGGGAGGGAGAAAACTGGCAGTGGAGGAAAGAAGTGGTGCGATGGGTTTGGATTTCAGCACAGGGACGAGGGAGAGTGTGTGGGACGGGGATTTACAGCTTTTGGGGAACAAGAGAGGAAAAAATGTTCCATAGAAACTAGAATTGTCTGTTCAGAATTTCTATCCTGTACTGACAATGATGACTTTTCTAAACTCCTTTTACACGGATTAGACACGAATACTTTGCAGACCTCTTGAAAACAAAACGAGCAGTGACTTAAATGGAGGGACTAGGTAACCCTATTTAAGAGGTACGAGTAATATTCAGTAACAAGAAAAAATATAAAGGAAACTTAAGTAAATCAAACTAAAATGTCATCCCTGGTGGTGATGATGCACTGCAGTCCCTCTGGCTGTGGAAGGCCTCAAGCATATCGGCAAACACCATGTGTTCACTCCCTGGGGGCACCCAGGTGTGGACATAGTTGCGGAAGGGAGGCAGACAGACTGCCTTCATGACCCTCCCCTTGACGGCCTGCTGCCTGGACCTGTTGGTGGTTATTTTGGCCAGGCCCAGGAGCAGTTGAACTAGAAGGTCCATCACCCTGCCCATTCCCCTCCACACTGGGTGTCCAAAGATCAGGAGTGTGGGTCTGGAGTGCAACCAGACCTTGCGGAGCCCCCTCAGATAGTCAAACAGGGTCTGCAACCTTGCACATTCTGTATAAATGTGACACACGGACTCCTCCAGACTGAAAAAATTACAGGCGGCTGGGAAGTTCGTAAATTGACTTAATCATCGATTGCATGGGACTGCCACATGCCACACTGTCAACATCAAATCCCTGATGGACAAAGAGAGGATCCCCTTATGGAGTGCCTCCCACCAGGGCCTCCCGCCTCTACTGGATGGCAGGACAGAATGCCATGGCATGTCTGGACAGCCAGTGAGGGCGAGCAAGTCCGCCATCTTTATAGAAGGTGTTGTGCAGCAGGGCGCATGTGCGGCCATCCTGGGCTAGGAGGCAGCAGGAGAGAATATTGCGAATTTCTGTCCTGGACTGACAGTGGTGGCTTTTATAAACTCCTTTCACAGGGCCTCGAAGAAGAGGATTTGCGCACCGCAAACTCAAACCAAGAGCAATGTTTATCTCTTCTGAACTTTCCTCCTGGAATGAGAGTGAAAGCTTTTGTAAACTGAGAAATTGCAGATATTGGGAAAGTTTAAACAGGTTGGGACTTTTTTGTTGGGAAAAAAAGGAGACTTTGCAGTGACCGGATAGGAGATTTCAAAGTTATGAATGGATTGGACAAGATAGAAACACAGAAAATTTACGGCACAGAAGGAGGCCATTCAGCCCGTCATTTCCATGCTGGTCGACAAAGAACTGTACATCTTAATCCCACTTTCCAGTTCTTGCTTTGTAGTTCTGTAGGTTACAGCACTTCGAGTGCAGATCCAAATATTTTTTAAGTGCAATTACCTCTATCACTCTTTCAGGCCCGATCGCCTTCTGGGCAAAATAAATTCCCCCAGTTCCTGTGTAATCCTTCTGTTAATTTCTTTAAATTGATGCCCCTGGTTATTGCAAAGGGAAAAATAGGTCCCGCCGATCCATTCTGTCCAGGCCTATCCAATCTTTCCTTGTAGCTAAAATTCTCCAGTCCTGACAACGTCCTCATAAATCTCCTCCGTACCCTCTCTGGTGCGATCACATCCGTCCTGTAATGTGGTGACCAGATTGTACGTAATGGTTCTAACCTAGTGTTTTATACAGTTCTATCATAACCTCCCTGCTGTTATATTCTACGCCTTGACTAACAGGACAGTATTCCATATGCCTTCTTAACCACTTTATCTATCTGTCCTGCTACCTTCAATGATCTGTGGACATGCACTCCAAGTTCCCTCTGTCCTCTACGCTTTTCACAATCCTACCATTCGCTGTGTATTCCCTTGCCTTGTTTGTTCTCCCCAAATACCTCACACTTCACTGGATTGAATTCCATTTGACTCTTTTCTGCCCACCAGACCAGTCATAGAGTCATTTACGTCACAGAAGGAGGCCATTCGGCCCATCAAGTCCATGTTGGCTCTCCATAGAGCTATCCAGTCATGAGATATTGGAACAGATGATCAATAGCTTAGTCAAAGTGATAGGCTTTAAAGAGCATTTTATAGGAGGAAAGAGAGGTTGATAGATTTAGGGAGGAAATTCCAGACCATTGATGCCTTCCTGCAGTCAACAGCTTTCTTACTCACTGTCAACCACACAGGCAATTTTTTTTAAATCATGCCCCCTATATTTATGTCTAAATCATTGACATATGCTACAAAAAGCAAGGGTCCTAGTACTGAACCCTGCGAAACCCCACTGGAAGCAGCCTTCCAGTCACAAGACACCCATCGATCATTATCCTTTGCTTCCTGGCACTGAGCCAATTTTACATCCAACTGACCACTTGCCCTTGGATTCTGTGGGCTCTTACTTTTCTGACCAGTCTGCCGTGTGGGATCTTGTAGATGTGGAGAGAATGTTTCACTTGTGGGACAATCCTAAACCAGGGGCCATAAAGACAAGATAGTTACTGGTAAATCCAACAGGGGAATAAGGAGCAATGTGTTTACTCAGTGTTTAGAATGTGAAACTCACTGCAGCAGCAAGTGCTTGTGGAAAAAAGCTGAGATACTTTCAAAAGGAAACTAGATGAGTGGATGAGAGCAAAGGGAATAGAAAGATCTGCTGAGATGAGGTAGATGGAATGGGAGTAGAAACACCAGTGCAGGCTAGTTGGGCCAAATGGCCTGTTTCTATGCTGTACATTCTATGTAATTCTGTGTAAACTTCTTTTACAGGGTACTAGAAGGGGAGGATTTGCAGATGGGAAGCTCAAACCAAATACTGTGTCAAGATCTGACCATCATTCAATTCATCAGGACTTGAATATCATTGTTCTTTGAATGTAGAAGAAGAAATGTTTGTCTGTTCTGTCTGTGGGAAAAGATTTCAAACATCAGTGTGACTGGAAAAGCACCGAGACACACACACCCGAGTGAGAGTGTTCCAGTGCACTGACTGTGGAAAGAGCTTTAATCAGTTACACAGCCTGAAAAAAACATCACCATTCACAGCGGGGAGAAACTGTACACGTGTTCTGTGTGTGGACGAGGCTTCAACTGATCATCCAACCTGGAGAGACACAAAGACACTCGCACCACGGAGAAACCGTGGAAATGTGGGGACTGTGGGAAGGGATTCAATTACCCATCCCAGCTGGAAATACATCAGCGCAGGCACACTGGGGAGAGACCGTTCACCTGCTCCATGTGTGGGAAGGGATTCATTGAGTCAGCCTATCTGTTACAACACCAGCAAATTCACACTGGGGAGAGACCGTTCACCTGCTCCCTTTGTGGGAAGGGATTCATACGTTCATCCAACTTGCTGGCACACCAGAGAGTTCACACTGGGGAAAGACCGTTCACCTGCTCAGTGTGTGGGAAGGATTTCACTCAAAAATCAAACCTGCTGGCACACCAACGGCTTCACACGAGGGAGAGGCCATTCTCATGCTCCATGTGTGGAAAAGGATTCGCTCAGAAATCAAGCCTTCTGGCACACCAGCCACTTCACACTGGGGAGAGACCATTTACCTGCTCCGTGTGTGAGAGGGGATTCACAAAAAAATCCAGCCTTCTGACACACCAACGGCTTCACACTGGGGAGAGGCCGTTCACTTGCTCCGTGTGTGGGAAGGGATTCACTCTGTCATTCCACCTGCTGAGACACCAGCGAGTTCACAAGTGACTGCAGGAATTGGATTCTGCTGTTATTGCTGCTGTTCATCACATCTTGGACTGACAATGTTCATTCTGACAGTTGGAATTTGTTTTTGCTGATAACGCCAATAACTGGGCTGGAGTTTAATATCATGGATAAATGCCAAATAAATCAGCTTTGTTTTAAACACATTGTTGTAGATTTTTAACTTTCCCACTTGAGTGTTTAACATCACCTGGCTGGAGCTCAGAAAAGACAATCTGGGGGGAGGATCGTACGGCAGGAACAGAACTTCAGCCTGGACACAGTCCTTCAAGATCACACTGAGAGGGACAAACGGCACTTTGGTCTTTCTCATCTCTCTTCACTGACAGCAAAGTCCCCATGTGGTTTAATCCTGAGTCGTGTAAGAAATGTGTCCCAGCCGCTCTCTTCCATGGTTCAGAGCTCCCAGGCATGGAACAGAAGGCTCCTTTACAACACTGGAAGCTTATACCTGCCGTTTCACTTTCATTCAGGAACAGATCACAGTTTTACACCAATCTCTGATTTGACAGCACGTTTAGAGTCAGGAAGATCAACAGTGAATGCTGGAAACGTGCTGTCAATTCAGATTGGTGTAAAACTGTGATCTGTTCCTGACTGAAAGTGAAACGGCAGGTTTAAGCTTCCAGTCTGAAAATGACCGTGGTTATTATTCTATGAAGATTTAATGTATTCTGAGGGACAGGATAAACTGTCACTGAGAAAGGCGCAGGTTAATCAAGGATAGTCAGTATGGATTTGTTAAGGGAAGATCTTGTTTGACCAACTTGATCAAATTTTTTGAAGACATGACATGGAAGATAGATGAGGGTAGTGCAGCTGATGCGGTCTACAAGGATTTTAGCAAGGCTTTTGACAAGATCCCATATGGCAGATTGGTTACAAAAATAAAATCCCATGGGATCCAGGGAAATGCAGCAAGGTGGTTAAAAAACTGGCTCTGGCAGAAAACAAAGGGTAATTGTTGACGTGAGTTTTCGACTGGAGGGCTGTTTCCAGACTCAGTACTGGCTGCCCTGCTTTTTGTGGTATATATTAACGATTTCGACATAAATGTAGGGGGCATAATCAAGAGGTTTGCAGACAATACAAAGATTGGTTGTGTGGTAGATAGCTGTAATAAAAGCAGGAGATTTCAACTTCCCCAATATGAGCTGGGATAGTCTTCGTGCAAAAGGCTTAAAAGGGTACGGACCAGAGAGCTTTTTGAGCCAGTACATAGAAAGCCCTACAAGAGAAGGGGCGGTACTGCATCTAATCTTAGGGAATGCAGCCGGACAAGTGGTAGAAGTGTCAGTGGGAGAGCATTTCGGGCAGAGTGACCATAAATCTGTTAGCAGTACCGATGAAGGGTCACTGACTTGACACGTTAACTCTGCTTCTCCACAGATGCTGCCAGACCTGCTGAATATTTCCAGCATTTCTTGTTTTTATTTCAGATTTCCAGCATCTGCAGTATTTTGCTTTTATTCTGTAAGATTTAAGGTAGTTATGGAAAAGGACAAAGATGGACTGGAAATAAAGGTACTGAATTGGGGGAAGGCTGATTTCAATATGATAAAACAGGATCGGGCCAAAACGGACTGGGAGCAGCTACTTGTAGGAAAGTCGACATCAGACTAGTGGGAGTCATTCAAAAAGGAAACCGTGAGAGTTCAGGGCCAACATGTTCCCATAAAGGTGAAGGGTAGGACCAACAAGTCCAGGGAATCCTGGATGTCAAGGGATATAGAGGATTGGATGAGGAAAAGACAGGAGACTTTTGGCAAATTCAGAGATCTGAAAACAGCGGAAGCACTAGAGGAGTATAGAAAGTGTAGGAGCGGTACTTTAAAAAGTAATTAGGAGAGCGAAGAGGGGGCATGAAAAAACACTGGCGGGCAAGATAAAGAAAAATCCCAAGGCGTTTTATAAGTATATTAAGGGCAAGAGGATAACCAGGGAAAGAGTAGGGACCAAAGTGGAAATCTGTGTGAGGAGCTGGAGGACATAGGTGAGGTTTTAATGATTACTTTTCATCTGTGTTCACTATGGAGAAGGACGATATAGGTGTAGAGATCAGGGAGGGGGATTGTGACATACTTGAACAAATTAGCATTGAAAGGGAGGAGGTATTAGCTGTTTTAGTGGGCTTAAAGGCAGATAAATCTCCCAGTCCAGCCTGTTATGTGAGGCAAGAGAGGAGATTGCAGCGGTTCTGGCACAAATTTTCAAATCCTCTCTGGCCCCAGGAGAGGTACCAGAGGACTGGAGGACAGTGAATGTGGTACCATTATTCAAGAAGGGTAGCAGGGATATACCAGGTAATTACAGGCCGGTGAGTCTAAAATCAGTGGTAGGGAAACTATTGGAAAAAATTCTGAGGGACAGGATTAATCTCCACTTGGAGAGGCAGGGATTAATCAAGGATAGTCAGCGTGGCTTTGTCAGGGGGAGATCATGTCTAACAAATTTGATTGACTTTTTCAAGGAGGTGACTAGATGTGTAGATGAGGGTAAAGCAGTTGATGTAGTCTACATGGAATTCAGTAAGGCTTTTGATAAGGTCCTGCATGGGAGATTGGTCAAGAAGGTAAGAGCCCATGGGATCCAGGGCAAATTGGATCCAAAGTTGGCTTAGTGGCAGGAGGCAGAGGGTGACGATCGAGGGTTGTTTTTGTGATTGGAAGCCTGTGACCAGTGGTGTACTGCAGAGATCGGCGCTGGGACCCTTGCTGTTTGTAGTGTACATTAATGATTTAGACGTGAATATAGGAGGTATGATCAGTAAGTTCACAGATGACACGAAAATTGGTGTCGTAAACAATGAGGAAAGCCTTAGATTACAGGATGATATAGATGGGCTGTTAAGATGGGCAGGGCAGTGGCAAATGGAATGTAATCCTGAGAAGTGTGAGGTGATGCATTTTGGGAGGATTAACAAGGAGAGGGAATATACAATGGATGGTAGGACCCTAGGAAGCACAGAGGATCAGAGGGACCTTGGTGTACTTGTCCATAGATCACTGAAGGCAGCAGCACAGGTAGATAAGGTAGTTAGGCAGGCATGTGGGATACTTGCCTTTATTAGCCAAGGCATAGAATATAAGAGCAGGGAGGTTATGATGGAACTGTATAAAACGCTAGTTAGGCCATAGCTGGAGTACTGTGTACATTTCTGGGCACCACACTATAGGAAGGATGTGATTGCACTGGAGAGGGTGCAGAGGGGATTCACCAGGATGTTGCCCGGGCTGGAGTATTTCAGCTATGAAGAGAGACTGGATAGGCTAGGGTTGTTTGCCTTAGAGCAGAGAAGGCTGAGGGGGGACTAGATTGAGGTATACAAAATTATGAGGGGGGTAGATAGGAAGAGGTGTCAATAACCAGGGGGCATAGAGTTAAGGTAAGGGACAGGAAGTTTGGAGGGGATTTGAGGATTTTTTTTTTCACCCAGCGGGTGGTTGGAATCTGGAACACACTGAAGGGGTGATAGTGACCGGAACCCTCACAACATTTAAGAAGTATTTAGATGAGCACTTGAAACACCATAGCATACAAGGCTATGAGCCAAGTGTTGGAAAATGGGGATTAGAATAGTTAGGTGCTTGATGGCCAGCACAGACATGATGGGCCAAAGGGCCTGTTTCTGTGCTGTATTACTCTCTGACTCTATGTAGGCTGCAGGAAGATATTGATGGTCTGGTCGGATGGGCAGAAAAGTGGCAAATGGAATTCAACCTGGAGAAGTGTGAGGTGATGCATTTGGGGAAGTCAAACAAGGCAAAGGAATACACAATTAATGCGAAAATGCTGACAAGTGTAGAGTAAGTGAGGGACCTTGGAGTGAATGCCCATGGATCCCTGAAGGTAGCAGGACAGGTCAATAAGGTGGTTAAGAAGGCATGTGGAATCCTTTCCTTTATTAACCGAGGTACAGAATATAAGTGCAGGGAGGTTATGCCGGAACTGTATAACTCATTGGTTTGGCCACAACTTGAGTACTGTGTACAGTTCTGGTCACCTCATTACAGAAAGGATGTAATTGCACTAAAGAGGGTACAGAGGAGATTTATGAGGATGTTGCCAGGACTGGAAAAATGCAGCTGTGAGGAAAGATTGGATAGACTGGGGTTGTTCACCTTGGAACAGAGAAGGCTGAGGGGAGATCTGATTGAAATGTACAAAATTTTGAGGGGCCTGGATAGAGTGGAGGTGAAGGGCCTATCCACCTTAGCAGAGGGGTTAGTGACAAGGGGGCATAGATTTAAAGTGATTGGTAGAAAAATTAGAGGGGAGATGAGGAAAAGCCTTTTCACCCAGAGGGTGATGATGGTCTGGAACTCACTGCCTGAAAGGGTAGTTGAGGCAGAGACCCTCAACTCATTCAAAAGGAATCTGGATATGCACCTCAAGTGCTATAATCTGCAGGGCAACAGACCAAATTCTAGAAGGTGGGATTAGAATAGGTGGATCGTCTTTCAGCCGGCACAGACATGATGGGCCAAGTGGCCTCTTTCTGTGTCTTAAACTTTGTATGATTCTATGATGATGTCACAGTCCTGAGTCTACCAATTTAGGACATGTTTTATTTCATTTAAAATAAACCTTAGAAAATAAATTGATTAAAGTCTGTTTAAAATAGCAGATGGAAGAGTTCGCAGAAGCCTGTGAAGGTGAGGAAGATATGAACCACCTGCAACAGGACATAGATAGGCTGGCAGAATGGGTAGACAGGTGGCAGATGGAATTTAATACTGACAAGTGTGAGGTGATGCATTTTGGTGGAAGGAATAGGGAAAGGTGATGTAGACTCAGTTTTTCTATTATTTGTTCATTGGATGTAGGTGTCGCTGGCTGGGCCAGCATTTATTGCCCATCCCTAATTGCCCTTGAGAAGGTGGTGGTGAGCTGCCTTCTTGAACTGCTGCAGTCCATGTGGGGTAGGTACACCCACAGTGCTGTTCGGAAAGGAGTTCCAGGAGCTCCAGTTAGTGTCACAGTTCTGAAGAGTTTGCAGGAACAGAGGAGCTGGGAGTGTTTGTGCACCCATCTTTTAAAGGTAGCAAGACCAATTGACATATTGGTAAAGCATATGGGATCTTGGGCTTCAGAAATAGAGGCATTGAGTACAAAAGCAGGGAGGTTCTGCTGAACCTTTATAAAGCTCTGGTTAGGCCCCAAATGGAATATTACGTCCAGTTCTGGTCACACTTCAGGAAGGATATGAGGGTCCTTGAGAGGGTGCAGAGGAAATTTACCAGATTGGTTCTGGGGATGGAGGATTTTAGTTACGAGGTTAGGGGTGGCGCAGTGGTTAGCACCGCAGCCTCACAGCTCCAGCAACCCAGGTTCGGTTCTGGGTACTGCCTGTGCGGAGTTTGCAAGTTCTCCCTGTGACCGCGTGGGTTTCCACCGGGTCCTCCGGTTTCCTCCCACAGCCAAAGGCTTGCAGGTTGATAGGTAAATTGGCCATTGGTAAATTGCCCCTAGTGTAGGTAGGTGGTAGGAGAATGGTGGGGATGTGGTAGGGAATATGGGATTAATGTAGGATTAGTATAAATAGGTGGTTGTTGGTCGGCACAGACTCGGTGGGCCGAAGGGCCTGTTTCAGTGCTGTATCTCTCTATGACTCTCTAAGCTTTGAAAAGCTGGGCTTGTTCTCCTTAGAATAAGGGAGATTTAATAAAAATGTACAAGATTATGACAGCCTTAGATAAGTTAGACAAGGAAAAACTGTTCCCATTAACCAACATTACAAGGACTAGGGGACACAGATTGAAGGTTTTGGGCAAGAGATGCAGGGGGAATATAAAGAAGAACTTTTTTACGCAGCAGGTGGTAATGACCCGGAACCCGCTGCCCACAAGGGAAATAGACTTGCAGGGGATCGAGCGGAGGAGAGGGATGGACTGGATAGCTCTGTGAAGTGCCGGCATAGGCTCAATGGGTTGAATAGCTGCCTCCTGTGCCGTAATATTCTCTAGGATTCTAACTGCTCCACTTTCCTGCCTGCACCAACGCATCTACTACCTCATGAGCCACCTCTTTTAAGACCTGAGGAAGAAGCCTCTCAGGACCCAGGGACTTGTCAGCCTGTAGCTCCATCAGTTTACTCCGTACCGCTTCCCTGGTGATTGTAATTTCACCAAGTTCCTCTCTTCTTTCCACCTCCGGATTTACAGCTATTACTGGAATGTTTTTTGTATCTTCCATGGTGAAGACAGAAGCAAAATATTTAATGAAAGCAAAATACTGCAGTTGCTGGAAATACTCAGCAGGTCTGGCAGCATCTGTGGAGAGAGAAGCAGAGTTAATGTTTCAGGTCAGTGACCCTTCAAGAAAAATATTTGTTCATTTCATCCGCCATTTCCTTATTATCTACTATTAACTCCCCATTCTCAATCTCCAGAGGACCAATACTCACTTTACTTTTTTCCTTTTTAATTATCTCCAGAAACTCTTAATATCCATTTTTACATTTCTAGCTAGCTTCCTCTCATACTCTAATTTCTTTCTCCTGATTAACCATTTAGTCATTCTCTGCCATTCTTTATATTCTGACCAATCATCTGACCTGCCTCTCATCTTTGCACAGTTATATGCTTTTTTTCTTACGTTTGATGCTTTCCTTCACTTCTTTAGTTAACCACGGATGGTGGGTCCTCCATTTCAAATTTTTCTTTACAGCAGGAATATAGTTATCTTGAGTATTCTGAAATATCCCCTTAAATGTCTGCCACTGCTTCTCTATTGATATGTCTCCTAGCCGAGTAACCCAGTTCATTTCAGCTAGCTCAGCTTTCATGCCCACATAGTTGCCCCTATTTATGTTTAAAATACTAGTCTTAGACTCACTATTCTCTCTTTCAAACTGGATGTAAAATTCAATCGTATTGTAGTCACTGCTACCAAGAGGTGCCTTTACTCTGAGGTCATTAATTAATTCTGTTATATCAGACAGGAGGAGGTTCGTGTCAGTGACTGTGGGGTTGGTTTATATCAGACAGGAGGAGATTGGTGTCAGTGACTGTGGGGCTGGTTTATATCAGACAGTGGGAGATTGGTGTCAGTGACTGTGGGGTTGGTTTATATCAGACAGGAGGAGATTGGTGTCAGTGACTGGGGTTGGTTTATATCAGACAGTGGGAGATTGGTGTCAGTGACTGTGGGGTTGGTTTATATCAGACAGGAGGAGATTGGTGTCAGTGACTGTGGGGTTGGTTTATATCAGACAGGAGGAGATTGGTGTCAGTGACTGTATTAGTGATGCATTAGCATGGATTGAGAATTGGTTAACTCACAGAAGACAGAGAGTCGGGATTAATGGGTCTTTTTCAGGTTGGAAAGACATAACTAGTGGAGTGCCACAGGATCAGTCCTAGGGCCTCAATTATTTACTATCTATATTAATGATTGGAGGAGGGGTAGAGTGTAATATATCCAAATTTGCTGACTATACAAAAATAGGTGGGAGAGCATGTTGTGATGAAGACATAAGGAATATGCAAGGGGATATAAATAGGTTGAGTGAGTGGGCAAAAACTTGGCAGATGGAGTTCAATGTAGGAAAGTGTGAGATCATGCACTTTGGTAGGAAGAATCAAAAGGCAGACTATTATTTAAATGGAGAGAGACTCCAAAAAAAGTGTAGCACAGAGGGATCTGGGTGTTCTTGTGCATGAAACACAAAAGGTTAGCATGCAGGTGCAGCAAGTAATTAGGAAGGCAAATGGAATTTTGGGCTTTATTGCTAGGGGATTAGAGTTTAAAAATAGGGAAGTCTTGTTACAACTGTCCAGGGTGTTGGTGAGGCCACACCTGGAGTACTGCATACAGCTTTGGTCCCCGTATTTAAGGAAAGATATACTGGCATTGGAGGCAGTTCAAAAGCGATTTACTAGGCTGATTCCTGGGATGAAGGGATTGACTTATCAAGAACGGCTAAACTCCCTTCCTAACAGCACTGTGAGTGTACCTACCTCACATGGACTGCAGCGGTTCAAGAAGGCAGCTCACCACAACCTTCGCAAGGGCAATTAGGGATGGGCAATAAATGCTGACATAGCCAGTGATGCCCACATCCCATGAATGAATTTTTTAAAAAGGCCTTTAGTCATCAGAGTTTAGAAGAATGAGGGATGATTTTGTTGAAACATACAAGATTCTGAGGGGGCTTGACAGGGTAGATGTTGAGAAGATGTTTCCACTAGTGGGGGAATCTCGAACTGGGGACATAGTTACAGAGTAAGGTGACACTCAATTAAAACTGAGATGCAAAGGAATTTCTTCTTTCAGAGGGTAGGGAATGTCTGGAATTCTCTACCCCAGAGAGTTGTGGAGGCTAGATCACTGAAAGTATTTAAAGAGGTAGATAGATTTTTGAAATATCGGGGAGTTGAGGGCTATGAGGAGCTGGCACGAAATAGGAATTGAGGTCTGGGGCAGATCAGCCGTCATCTTATTGAATGGCGGGGCAGGCTTGAGAGGCCGAATTGCCTACTCCTGCTCCTATTTCTTATGTTCTTATGGAGGGAGCAGGTTAATAAACCCTGGGGCAATGCGGGCTTCACACACACCGAGTGCAGCCCCAGACCCCAATGTAAAACAGGGAACATTATCCAGTTTACAAATGTCTGGTGTAGGCCTCAAACTCTGAATAAGAAGCTACCGGTCTCGGGCTTGCAGCGAGCGGGGCAGCAGCTGTGGGGTTTCTCCCAGTGACAGGCTCAAGTTAAGAGCTGCCATCTTTAGAGGGGACAGTGTGCAGCAGGGCACATGCACAGCCATAATGGGCCAGGAAGCAGCAGGAGAGAATGTTGTGAATTTCTATCCTGGACTGACAGTGATGGCTTTTGTAAGCTCCTTTTACAGGGGATTAGAAGGGGAGGATTTAAAGACAGGAAACACAAACCAAGCAGCAGATCAAGATCTGACAGAGTCACACAATTCATCAGGACCTGAATATCAGATGTTTATCTGTTATTTCTGTGGGAAAAGATTTCAAATATCAGTGTGACTGGAAAAAGCACCAAGACATGCACACCCGGATAAGAGTGTTCCACTGCAATGACTGTGGAAAGAGATTTAACCAGTTACACAGCCTGAAAAAAAAATCATACTATTCACAGCAGGGAGTAGCTGTACACCAGTTGTGTGTGTGGTCAGGGCTTCAAGTGAGCATTCAACCTGGCAAGCATGCAAGGACACCTGCACCACGGAGAAACCGTGGAAATGTGGGGAATAAATGTGAAATAAATCAGTTTTATTTTCAACACACAGTGTGTCGAGTATTTGTTTCCAGGAATAGAGGAGACTAATTGAAATGTTGCTGTTGACTGTTCCATTTTTGGGCCTTTTCTCCTCTGTTAAAGAAAAATGTGTATTTTTGTAGCTCCTGTTGTAAAACAGGTAAATAAAACTGAACTCAAATTAAAATACAATTCTCCACATCTATGATGCGCTCCAGCCCCTGTGGTGCAGCAGGCCTCAGGCGAACCAGCGGATACCCTATGCTCCCTGTCTGGGCCTGTGAATTGCCACCTTAGCTAGCCCCAGGAACAGACCGAGGAGATCCTTCTCCCGGTCCACCCCCTCCCTGGGTACCCAAGGCATCTGTGATGCTGGGGACTTCAGGAAGAGGCCGAGATGGATCATCAACTCGGCACTTCAGGCTGAAGATTGTTTAAAATGCGTCAGCCTCATCTTTCGCACTGATGTGCTGGGCTACCCCATCATTGAGGATGGGGATATTTGTGGAGCCACCTCCTCCAGTTAGTTGGTCATTTCCCGGCGGAGCAGCAGGAGAAGGTAGCGACTCTTCGGTGGGTAAGTGAAGGCACCAGGAGCTGTGTTTTAAAAGTTGTACTTACTGTTTTCCTTGTGTTCAAGTTACTTTTGGCGCGGGAGGAACCGGAAGCTGGACGGCAGCAAGGACTCCTGGGTAGGTATTTTCTTTAAAGGTGCGGAGCTCCGTGGACTCGGCCTCATTTCCCGGCGGAGCAGCAGGAGAAGGTAGCGACTCTTCGGTGGGTAAGTGAAGGCACCAGGAGCTGTGTTTTAAAAGTTGTACTTACTGTTTTCCTTGTGTTCAAGTTACTTTTGGCGCGGGAGGAACCGGAAGCTGGACGGCAGCAAGGACTCCTGGGTAGGTATTTTCTTTAAAGGTGCGGAGCTCCGTGGACTCGGCCTCATTTCCCGGCGGAGCAGCAGGAGAAGGTAGCGACTCTTCGGTGGGTAAGTGAAGGCACCAGGAGCTGTGTTTTAAAAGTTGTACTTACTGTTTTCCTTGTGTTCAAGTTACTTTTGGCGCGGGAGGAACCGGAAGCTGGACGGCAGCAAGGACTCCTGGGTAGGTATTTTCTTTAAAGGTGCGGAGCTCCGTGGACTCGGCCTCATTTCCCGGCGGAGCAGCAGGAGAAGGTAGCGACTCTTCGGTGGGTAAGTGAAGGCACCAGGAGCTGTGTTTTAAAAGTTGTACTTACTGTTTTCCTTGTGTTCAAGTTACTTTTGGCGCGGGAGGAACCGGAAGCTGGACGGCAGCAAGGACTCCTGGGTAGGTATTTTCTTTAAAGGTGCGGAGCTCCGTGGACTCGGCCTCATTTCCCGGCGGAGCAGCAGGAGAAGGTAGCGACTCTTCGGTGGGTAAGTGAAGGCACCAGGAGCTGTGTTTTAAAAGTTGTACTTACTGTTTTCCTTGTGTTCAAGTTACTTTTGGCGCGGGAGGAACCGGAAGCTGGACGGCAGCAAGGACTCCTGGGTAGGTATTTTCTTTAAAGGTGCGGAGCTCCGTGGACTCGGCCTCATTTCCCGGCGGAGCAGCAGGAGAAGGTAGCGACTCTTCGGTGGGTAAGTGAAGGCACCAGGAGCTGTGTTTTAAAAGTTGTACTTACTGTTTTCCTTGTGTTCAAGTTACTTTTGGCGCGGGAGGAACCGGAAGCTGGACGGCAGCAAGGACTCCTGGGTAGGTATTTTCTTTAAAGGTGCGGAGCTCCGTGGACTCGGCCTCATTTCCCGGCGGAGCAGCAGGAGAAGGTAGCGACTCTTCGGTGGGTAAGTGAAGGCACCAGGAGCTGTGTTTTAAAAGTTGTACTTACTGTTTTCCTTGTGTTCAAGTTACTTTTGGCGCGGGAGGAACCGGAAGCTGGACGGCAGCAAGGACTCCTGGGTAGGTATTTTCTTTAAAGGTGCGGAGCTCCGTGGACTCGGCCTCATTTCCCGGCGGAGCAGCAGGAGAAGGTAGCGACTCTTCGGTGGGTAAGTGAAGGCACCAGGAGCTGTGTTTTAAAAGTTGTACTTACTGTTTTCCTTGTGTTCAAGTTACTTTTGGCGCGGGAGGAACCGGAAGCTGGACGGCAGCAAGGACTCCTGGGTAGGTATTTTCTTTAAAGGTGCGGAGCTCCGTGGACTCGGCCTCATTTCCCGGCGGAGCAGCAGGAGAAGGTAGCGACTCTTCGGTGGGTAAGTGAAGGCACCAGGAGCTGTGTTTTAAAAGTTGTACTTACTGTTTTCCTTGTGTTCAAGTTACTTTTGGCGCGGGAGGAACCGGAAGCTGGACGGCAGCAAGGACTCCTGGGTAGGTATTTTCTTTAAAGGTGCGGAGCTCCGTGGACTCGGCCTCATTTCCCGGCGGAGCAGCAGGAGAAGGTAGCGACTCTTCGGTGGGTAAGTGAAGGCACCAGGAGCTGTGTTTTAAAAGTTGTACTTACTGTTTTCCTTGTGTTCAAGTTACTTTTGGCGCGGGAGGAACCGGAAGCTGGACGGCAGCAAGGACTCCTGGGTAGGTATTTTCTTTAAAGGTGCGGAGCTCCGTGGACTCGGCCTCATTTCCCGGCGGAGCAGCAGGAGAAGGTAGCGACTCTTCGGTGGGTAAGTGAAGGCACCAGGAGCTGTGTTTTAAAAGTTGTACTTACTGTTTTCCTTGTGTTCAAGTTACTTTTGGCGCGGGAGGAACCGGAAGCTGGACGGCAGCAAGGACTCCTGGGTAGGTATTTTCTTTAAAGGTGCGGAGCAGAGTTAACCCGAGACACTACACATGTAGTGTCTCCCACCCATCCTCCTCCTCTAACCTAATAATAAGACCCTTTTTACCCTCCTCCTCTAACCAAAAAGGACTGAACAGGTAAGCTATTTCACTGTTTTTGTTAATATCTATATTTGTACTTAATTAAGGGGTAATTGAGTAAAAGAAATGGCAGCCAGGGGAGTGCAGTGCTCCTCCTGCAGTATGTTCGAGGTGAGGGGAACCTCCGGTGACCCTGCCGACTTCACCTGCTGGAAGTGCATCCGTCTCCAGCTCCTATCAGACCGTGTTAGGGAACTGGAGCTGGAGCTGGATGAACTGAGGATCATTCGGGAAGCTGAGGGGGTGATAGATAGAAGCTACAGGGATGTCGTTACTCCACAAAACAAAGGCAGCTGGGTAACAGTTAGAGGTGGGAAGAGGTCAGTGCAGGGATCTCCTGTGGTCGTTCCCCTCAACAACAAGTATACAGTTTTAGATACTGTTGGGGGGGGACGGCCTATCGGGGGCAGGCTGCAGTGAACGGGCCTCTGGCACGGGGTCCTGCACTGTGGCTCAGAAGGGAAGGAGGGAGAACGGGAGAGCACTAGTCATCGGGGACTCGATGGTGAGGAGTACCGACAGGCGGTTCTGTGGGCGCAAGCGAGACGCACGGATGGTTTGTTGCCTCCCTGGTGCCAGGACCCGTGATGTTTGTGATCGCGTCTTCAGGATCCTTAAAGGGGAGGGGGAGCAGCCAGAGGTCGTGGTGCACATTGGCACCAACGACGTAGGAAGGAAGGGTGGCACAGATGTTAGAAGTGAGTTTAGGGAGTTAGGCTGGAAGCTGAAAGCTCGGACGGACAGAGTTGTTATCTCTGGTTTGTTGCCGGCGCCACGTGATAGTGAGGCTAGGAATAGGGAGAGAGCACAGCTGAACACGTGGCTGCAGGAATGGTGTAGGAGGGAGGGCTTCCAGTTCTTGGATAATTGGACTGCATTCTGGGGAAGATGGGACCTGTTCAAACAGGACGGGCTGCATCTGAACCAGAGGGGCACCAATATCCTGGGAGGGAGGTTTGCTAGTACTGTTCGGGAGGGTTTAAACTAGTTTGGGAGGGGGATGGGAACAGGACTTGTAGTCCAGGGACCAGTGGGTCCACTCAGAAAGACAAAGAGTGTAGTGAGGTATTGGGGAAGGTAGCACTGTCGCGGAGGACAGATGGGCACGGAGAAGGGTTAAAGTGCGTATACTTCAACGCAAGAAGCATCAGGAATAAGGTGAGTGAATTGAAGGCGTGGATGGGCACTTGGGACTACGATGTTGTGGCCATCACTGAAACGTGGATAGGTGAGGGGGAGGAATGGTTCTTGGAGGTACCTGGTTATAGATGTTTTCATAAGATTAGGAATGGTGGTAAAAGAGGTGGGGGGGTGGCATTGTTAGTTAGAAATAGTGTAACAACTGCTGAAAGAATTTTCGAGGAGGATCTGCCGACTGAGGCACTGTGGGTTGAGGTCAGGAACAGGAAAGGAGCAGTCACCTTGATGGGAGTTTTCTATCGGCCCCCCAATAGCAGCAGGGAGGTGGAAGAGCAGATTGGGAAACAGATTTTGGAAAGGAGCAGAAGTCACAGGGTAGTAATTATGGGGGATTTCAACTTCCCAAATATTGATTGGCAACTCTTTAGATCGAATAGTTTGGATGGGGTAGTGTTTGTGCAGTATGTCCAGGAAGCTTTTCTGACTCAGTATGTAGACTGCCCGACCAGAGGGGAGGCAATATTGGATTTGGTACTAGGTAATGAACCAGGGCAAGTGATAGAGCTGTTGGTGGGCGAGCACTTTGGAGATAGTGATCACAATTCTGTAGCATTCACTGTGGTAATGGAGAGGGATAGGTATGTGCAACAGGGCAAGGTTTACAATTGGGGGAAGGGTAGATATGATGCTGTCAGGCAGGAACTGAGGAGCATAAGTTGGGAGCATATGCTGGCAGGGAAGGGCACGGTCGAAATGTGGAACTTTTTCAAGGAGCAGATAGTAGGGGCCATTGATAAGCATGTCCCTGTCAGACAGGGAAGGGATGGTCATGTGAGGGAACCGTGGTTGACAAGAGAGGTTGAGAGTCTTGTTAGGAAGAAGAAGGATGCGTATATAAGGTTGAGGAAAAAGGGCACAGGCATAGCTCTGGAGGGATACAAGATGGCCAGGAAGGATCTGAAGAAAGGGATTAGGAGAGCTAAGAGAGGGCATGAAAAATGCTTGGCGGGTAGGATAAAAGAAAACCCCAAGGCCTTTTACGCGTATGTCAGAAATATGAGGATGACTAGGGGGACCGTAGGTCCGGTCAAGGACAATAGCGGGAGACTGTGTGTTGAGCCGGAAGAGATAAGTGAGGTTTTGAATGAGTACTTCTCTTCGGTATTTACGAATGAGAAGGGGTGTATTACTGAAGAGGACGGTGTGAAACAGACTGGTAAGCTCGAGGAAGTGCTCGTTAGGAGGGAAGATGTGTTGGGGTTTTTGAATAACTTGAAGATAGACAAGTCTCCCGGGCCTGACGGGGTATATCCAAGGATGTTATGGGAAGCAAGGGATGAAATTGCAGAGCCGCTGGCAATGATCTTTTCATCTTCTCTGTTGACGGGGGTGGTACCAGGTGATTGGAGGGTGGCAAATGTTGTGCCCCTGTTCAAGAAAGGGAATAGGAACAACCCTGGGAATTACAGGCCAGTTAGTCTTACTTCGGTGGTAGGCAAGTTGATGGAAAAGGTGCTGAGGGATAGGATTTCTGAGCATCTGGAAAGACACTGCTTGATTCGGGACAGTCAGCACGGTTTTGTGAGGGGTAGGTCTTGCCTCACAAGCCTGATTGAATTCTTTGAGCAGGTGACCAAGCAAGTGGATGAGGGTAAACCAGTGGATGTGGTGTACATGGATTTTAGTAAGGCATTTGATAAGGTCCCCCATGGTAGACTTATGGAGAAAGTCAGGAGGCATGGGATAGTGGGGAATGTGGCCAGTTGGATTAAGAATTGGCTAACTGATAGAAGGCAGAGAGTGGTCTTAGATGGTAAATACTCAGCCTGGAGCCCAGTTACCAGTGGCGTGCCACAGGGATCAGTTCTGGGTCCTCTCCTGTTTGTGATTTTTATTAACGACTTGGATGAGGAAGTCGAAGGGTGGGTCAGTAAATTTGCAGATGATACAAAGGTTGGTGGAGTTGTGGATACCGAGGAGGGCTATTGTCGTCTGCAAAGGGACTTGGATAGGTTGCAGTGCTGGGCTGAAAAGTGGCAGATGGAGTTTAACCCTGAAAAGTGTGAGGTCGTCCATTTTGGAAGGACAAACACGAATGCAAAATACTGGGTTAACGGTAGGGTTCTTGGGCATGTGGAGGAGCAGAGAGACCTTGGGGTCTATGTGCATAGATCGTTGAAAGTTGCAACTCAAGTGGATAGGGCTGTGAAGAAGGCATATGGGGTGTTAGCGTTCATTAGCAGAGGGATTGAATTTAAGAGCCGTGAGGTGATGATGCAGCTGTACAGGACCTTGGTAAGGCCTCATTTGGAGTACTGTGTGCAGTTCTGGTCGCCTCATTTTAGGAAGGATGTGGAAGCCTTGGAGAGGGTGCAGAGGAGATTTACCAGGATGTTGCCTGGAATGGAGAATAAGTCTTACGAGGAAAGGCTGAACATTCTAGGCCTCTTCTCATTAGAACGGAGAAGGATGAGGGGTGACATGATAGAGGTTTATAAGATGATCAGGGGAATAGATAGGGTAGACAGTCAGAAACTTTTTCCCCGGGTGGAGCAAAGCGTTACAAGGGGTCATAAATTTAAGGTGAAGGGTGGGAGATATAAGGGGGATGTCAGGGGAAGGTTCTTTACCCAGAGAGTGGTCGGGGCATGGAATGCCTTGCCTGGGGAAGTTGTTGAGTCAGAAACTTTAGGGACTTTCAAACGGCTTTTAGATAGGTATATGGATAAAGGAGAATGATGGGGTATAGATTAAATTGTCCTTGACAGAGGACAAAGGATCGGCACAACATCGTGGGCCGAAGGGCCTGTTCTGTGCTGTATTTTCTATGTTCTAATTGTCTGCCACCATTCATGGCTGGATGTGGCAGGACTGCAGAACTTAGATCTGATCCGTTGGTTATGGGATCGCTTAGCTCTGTCTATCGCATGCTGCCTACGCAGTTTGGCACGCAGATAGTCCTGTGTTCTAACTTCACCAGGTTGACACCTCATTTTGAGGTATGCCTGGTGCTGCTCCTGGCATGCCCTCCTGCACTCTTCATTGAACCAGGGTTGGTGTCCAGGCTTGATGGTAATGGCAGAGTGCAGGATATGTCAGGCCATGAGGGTACAGATTGTGGTTGAGTACAATTCTGCTGCTGCTGATGGCCCACAGCGTCTCATGGATGCCCAGTTTTGCATTGCTACATCTGTTCGAAATCTATCCCATTTAGCACGGTGGTAGTGCCACACAACACGATGGAGGGTTTCCTCAATGTGAAGGCGGGACTTCGTCTCCACAAGGACTGTACGGTGGTCACTCCTACCAATACTGTCATGGACAGATGCGTCTGCGGCAGGCAGATTGGTGAGGACAAGGTCAAGTATGTTTTCCCTTCTTGTTGGTTCCCTCACCACCTGCCGCATACCTAGTCTAGCAGATATGTCTTTTGGGACACAGCCAGCTCGGTCAGTACTGAGCCACTCTTGGTGATGGACATTGAAGTCCCCCAACCAGAGTACATTCTGTGCCCTCGCCACCCTCCGTGCTGCCTCCAAGTGCTGTTCAACATGGAGCAGTACTGACTTATCAGCTGAGGGAGGGCGGTAGGTGGTAATCAGCAGGTTTCCTTGTCCATGTTTGACCTGATGCCATGAGACTTCATAGGGTCCAGAGTCAATGTTGAGGACTCCCAGGGCAATTCTCTCCCTACTGTCTACCACTGTGCCGCCACCCCTGGTGGATCTGTCCTGCCGGTGGAACAGGACATACCCAGGGATAGTGATTGCAGTGTCTGGGACGTTGTCTGTAAGGTATGATTCCATGAGTATGACTGTGTGAGGCTGTTGCTTGACTAGTCTGTGGGACAGCTCTCCCAACTTTGGCACAAGCCCCCAGATGTTAGTAAGGAGGACTTGGCAGGGTCGACAGGGCTGGGTTTGCCGTTGTCGTTTCCGGTGCCTAGATCGATGCCGGGTGGTCCGTCCGGTTTCATTCTTTTTTATTGACTTTGTAGCGGTTGGATACAATTGAGTGGCTTGCTAGGCCATTTCAGAGGGCATGTAAGAGTCAACCTCATTGCTGTGGGTCTGGAGTCACATGTAGGCCAGACCAGGCAAGGACAGCAGATTTCCTTCCCAAAAGGACATTAGTGAACCAGATGGGTTTTTACAATAATTTACTGTGGTTTCATGGCCATCATTAGACTAGCTTTTTAATTCCAGATTTATGAATTGAATTCAAATTCCACCTTCTGCTGTGGTGGGATTTGAACCCATGTCCCCGGAGCAATACCCTGGGTCTCTGGGTTACTAGTCCAGTGACAATACCAGTACGCCACCAAGTTGGGAAAGGTGCTGTAAAAATGAACGTTCTTAGGCAATCCAGCAGCTTCATGGTCACTTCTACTGACAACCAGCTTTTTTATTTCCAGATTTTGACTTTCAATTCTCAAACTGCCATGGCAGGATTTGAACTCACAGCCTCTGGATTAATGTAACAGAACCATGACTGAGTACTGCATGACAGAATGTTTAATTCGGGAATTTGATAAGTATGGGAATTTCAAGGGTTGATCTCTTTCTAAAATCTAGTCAAGTTTTCATTTAGCGTTTAACTTGACTTGAACATTAAATTGTAGTTTCTTTCAGTCTTAGTCAATGTTAAACAAGCTGCCTGCTAGTGTCAGCTGCACAGTTAGTTACTTAGGTAGCCAGTTAGAACAGCAAGGCCTGACTCAGGTCTGTGGAATTCTAGCTAGTATAAATACAGGAGGCTTTGCTAATGCACAAAGTAAACAGCACAAAGATCTGCTCGACTGCGAGATACAGTGCTGAACTCTGGAACTTGCTAAGTGTAGGAATTTGGTGCAGCCAAGGAGGAGGTGCTGTTCTGGTCTTTTACAGAACAAGCAGTGATCCAAGAGAGGGAGCAGGAGACAGTGAGAGCTGAAGCCCAGAGGCATTAGTTAGGGATCAGGTAGGTAACTGGGTGGTGAGTTTTAAGGTTTTTTTCCTTTCTAAACTGGGGCAATATTTAAACTGGTGCTGGCAAGATAAGTATTGCATAAATTTGTCAGTTAACTAGTTAAATTGCTTAATACAATTACAAATAATCAGCTCAAGGAACTTCGGCTCAGAGTTGATAAACACTGCAATGTATCAGGGAGAGGGAAAGTTACCTGGACACTTTGTTCCAGGAGGCAATCACACCCCTTGAGCTAGGCACTTCAGATTTGGTCCGTGGTCAGTGACAGAAGGGTGTGGCTGCGAAATGAGGCAGGTATGGGGACCCAGAAGGTAGCAATGGAGGAGTCTCAGTCCCTGCACTTTTGCAACAGGTTCAAGGTTCTTGTAGCTTGTGCGCACAAACCAGGACTGAGCAAACTGACCACAGTACTATGGTGAGGGGCCATTCAAGTGGGGGGAGTAAAATAGAATGTAGTAGTAGGGGACAGTATAGTTAGGGGGATAGATACTGTTCTCTGCAGTCAAAAGCAAGTCCCAGAGACTTAACCCAGTGCCTGGGTTAAGAACATCTCCTTGGGGCTGGAGAGAAACTTGGAGTGGGAGGGGAAAGATCCAGTTGTCACGGTGCACATGAGTACCAACAACATAGGTAAGACTAAGAAAGAGGTTCTGATGTGAGAATATGAGCAGCAAGGGGCTACATTTAAAAAGCAGACCCACAAAGGTAATAATCTCAGGATTACTACCTGAGCCACGATCAAATTGGCTGTGGGTTAATAAAATCAGAGAGTTGAATGTCTGGTGTGGGAGAAATGGGTTTCAATTCATGGGGCACTGGCACCAGTACTGGGATAAGAGGAAGCTGTATCTTTGGGACAACGCTCAGCTGAACCGCGCTGGGACCAGAGTCCTGATGAGTCGTATAACTAGGACTGTAGAGAGGGCTTTAAACTTAATAGTGGCGGTGGTGGGGAAACGTGTGGGTTCACATGAGGGGAGATTTGAAAAGTCAAAACAAGTGGACAAGGCAATAGTGCAGGGTAGCAATACCAGTCATGGTAACCATGGTGCGACAGGAAGGGACAGAGTGTACCAGCAAATATGGTCAGAGTAGGGAAAAAATGGCTTTTAACTAACAGAGGGGGAGGAGGGTTTGTGTGAAGGGAGATTTAGAAATCTAAAGATGAAGGTTGAGGCAATAGAAAAGTATATCGATATGCGTAAAGACAAACTGAGTGGGACAGGAAGGGACAGAGAGTTTAACAGCAATAGTGCATCAGAGAGTAAGGTCCATGCAGGAAATAGGAGTTAAGAAATAAAATTGAAGTCACTTTATCTGAATGCGCAGAGCATCCACAATAAGATAGGTGAACTAGTAACATAAATAGAGATAAATGGTTTAGATTTAATCGCCATTATGGACACATGGTTACAAAGTGACCAAGGCTGGGAAATATATATTCCAGGGTACACAATATTTTGAAAAGACAGGCAGAATGGAAAAGGAGAAGGAGTAGCCCTGATAATGATGACAATGGCATTGATAAGGAAGGATCTTGGCTCAGAAAATCAGGAAGTAGAATCAGTATGGGCGGAGATTAGGAATAACAAGGGTCAGAAAATGTTGGTGGGAGTAGTTGATAGGCCCCCTAACAGTAGATTGGTCCCTGGGATGAGATGGTTGTCCTGTGATGAGAGGCTGAGTAAATTGGGTCTATATTTTCTGGAGTTTGAGAATGAGAGGTCTCAATGAGATCTCATTGAGACATTCAAGATTATGACGGGGCTTGACAGGGTAGGTACTGAGATTTTTTTTTCAAATGCGAGTAGGGTTTCTACCTCTAACAGACTTTGAAGCAGTGAGTTCCAGACCCCCATCACCCTCTGGGTAAAAAAATTCTCCCAGTCCCCTTCTAATTCTTCTGCTAATTACTTTAAATTGATGCTCCTTGATTATTAACCTCTCTGCTAAAGGAAAAATACATCCTTCCAATCCACTCTATCTTGGACCCTCATAGTTCTTCACATAATTCTTAATCATGCCATCTATGTTAAAGTCTAAATCATTGATATATACTGATATTGACATAGTACTGAGCCATGTGGGACCCCACTGGAAACAGCCTTCCAGTCACAAAAACACTTGTTTACCTTTACTCTTGGCTTCCTGCTGCTCCAGCTGATGACACTTCCTGCACTTGTGGTTTTCCAGGACATGAGAAGGGTCCTCGAGTTCACACATGGACCAGGATGTGCACTCCAGGGGACTGAGATGCCCTGCCATGCCTTTACTTATTAGACTATTAATTGACAACCAGAATAAACTTAAGATTTAAATAAATAAAGATTCATCTGCCACTCACTGGTCAGCTACTCCCTTTGTGCTGATGGCACTTTATTTTATAATGAACTTAAATGTTTTACTTAACTTTTATTACCTATATATCTTAGATTTTAATTTACTGAAAAATTTAGAACCCTTTATTGTCACTGTTACTTAACTTTATCCCCTAGTTCTGATTCATTATTTGAACGCTGACTGTAATTATGTGATAAATTATCAAATTGGCTTTAGTTTTATGCTAATTAATTGATCCAGTCTCACTTTATAGTTGATTAAATGTAGTGACCAGAACTAAATGCAGTACTCGAGCTGTGGAGGGGTGGCGTGGGGCGGGGGGTCTAACTCTTGTTTTATACAGTTCTAGCATAATCCTCCTGCACTTATGCTCTAGGCCTTGGCTAATAAAGTATCCTATATGCCTTCTTGAGCACCTTATCTATCTGTCCTGCTATCTTCAGATATCTGTGGATGTGCACTCCAATCTCTCTCTGTTCCTGTACACTTTTCAGGATCCTACCACTCACTGTGCATTCCCTTGCCTTGTTTGTCCTCCCCAAATGCATGACCTCACATTTCACTGGGTTAAATTCCATTTGCTACTTTTCTGCCCACCTGACCAGTCCATTGATATCTTCCTGCAGTGTACAGCTTTCTTCTTCATTATCAACCACACGAGCAATTTTCATATCATGTGAACTTCTTAATCACGACCTCTAAATCATCGATATATACCACAAAAAACAGCCTAGTGCAGAGACCTGAGAAAACCCAACTGGAAACAGACTTTCAGTCAGGATTCAGTACTGGATGTGATTAACAGAAGCAATAACAGAATCCAATCGCTGCAATCACAGGTGAACTTGCTGGTGTGTCAACAGCTTGCTTTTACTTTTAAAATCTTCTCACAGTCAGAGCATTTAAAAGGACTCTTATACAGTGTGAACAAGTTGGTGTTCAGTGAGGTGGGACAACCGAGTGAATCCCTTCCTACGCTCAGAGCAGGTGAATGGCCTCTCCCCAGTGGGAGTATGTTGGTGTTGCAGCATCTCATTTTTACTGGTAAATCTCTTCTCTCAGTCAGAACATTTAAAAGTTCTCTTATCAGTGTGAACAAGTTGGTGATCAGTGATGCGAGATGTTGTTGTGAATCCCTTCCTACACACGGAGCAGGTGTATGGTCTCTCCCCTGTGTGAACTTGCTGGTGTCTCAGAAGCTCGGATGAATCCCTGTATTCTTGCCCACACTCAGTGCAGGTGAACGGCCTCTCCCCAGCGTGAAGCCACTGGTGTCTTAGACGATGGGATGACCGAGTGAATTGCTTCCTACACTCAGAGGTGGTGAACAGCCTCTCCCCAGTGTAAGTACATAGGTGTTGCACGGCTCGTTTTTGCTTTTAAATCTCTTCTCAGTCTGAACATTTAAAAGGTCTGTTATCTGGCTGAACAAGTTGGTGTTCAATGAGGTGAGATGAATTTGTGAACCCCTTCCCATACACGGAGCAGGTGAACAGCCTCTTCCCAGTGTGAGTACGTCAATGAATTTCCAGTTTGGACGGGTAATTGAATCCCCACAGTCCCCACATTTCCACGATTTCTCCAGGATGCAGGTGTCCCTCTGTCTCTCCAGGTTGGACGATCAGTTGAAGCTTCGGCCACACATGGGCAAATAGAGATGGGAAATGAATGCTATCCTAGTCAGTGATGCCCACATCCATGAATGAATTTAAAAAAACACAGAACATGACTACTGTTCTCCCCCCACTGCAAATGGGGTGATGTTTTTTCAGGCTGAGTAACTAGTTAAAGCTCTTTCCACAGTCAGTGCACTGGAACACTCTCACTCGGGTGTGTGTGTCTCGGTGCTTTTCCAGACACACTGATGTTTGAAATCTTTTCCCACAGACAAGACAGACAAACATTTCTCCTTCCACATTCAAAGGATGATGATATTCAGGTCCTGATGATCGATTGGCTCTGTCAGATACTGATGTGATGTTTGATTTGAGTTTCCCGTCTGCAAATCCTCCCTTTCTAATCCCCTATAAAAGGAGATTATGTAGAATAATATAGAATACTCAGTACACAAACAGGCCATTCAGTCCAACTAGTCTGTACACGTGTTTACACACCTCATGTGTCTGCTCTCGTTCCATCTACCTCATTTCAGCCTTTCAGCAGACCTTTTTATTCCCTTTGCTCTCACGTTTTCATCTAGTTTCCTTTTGAAAGTATCTCAGCTATTTACCTCAATTACTTCCACTCTCTCATTTCCCTATTGGATTTCTTACTAACTATTAATGGCCCCTAGATTTGGATTCACTCAAGTGGAAACATTCTGTCCATGTCTACCCTGTCCAACCCATTGATAATTTTCATAGAATAATACAGCACAGAAGGCCATTCAACCCATCGTATCTGTGCTGGCCCTCCCAAGGAGCAATTCATGTTCTGCCCTCTCCCCACATTCCTACATATTCCTCATTTTCAGATCTTTAGGATATTTTTAAAATGTAGAAAAATTCACGGCACAGGAGGCCACTCTACCTATCTTGTCTGCGCCTACCGAAAAACGAACCACCCTGACCAATCCCATTTTCCAGCACTTGGTCCATATCCCTGGAGGCTACGGGACTTCAGGTGCATATCCAGACACCTTTTAAATGAGTCGAGGGTTTCTGCCTCTACTACCCTTACAGGCAGTGAGTTCCAACCAATCGATTTAAATCTATGCCCCCTCGTCCTATGACCCTTCACCTCCACTCTATCCGGGCCCCTCAGAGTTGTACAACCTTGTACAACTCAGTCAAATCCACCCTCAGCCTTCTCTGTTCCAAAGAGAACCATCCCAGCTTATCCAATCTTTCCTCATTGCTGCATTTTTCCAGTCCCAGCAACATCCTCGTAAATCTCCTCTGTACTCTCTAGTGCAATTACATTCTTTCTGTAATGAGGTGATCAGAACGGCACACAATAGTCAGGTTGTGGCCTAACTAGTGTTTTATATAGCTCCAGCATAACCTCCATGTTCTTATATTCTATGCCTCGGCTAATAAAGGAAAGGATTCCATATGACTTGTCAACCACCCTATCAGGCAGCCCATCACTGCCCCTGCCACTCCCTCCTCCCTCCAGGTAAGTGGAAAGCCCCGAGCCTGGGTCTCTCTTTATCTGCTCCTGGGTAGTTGGCTCCTCGCAAGTCTGTCACTGTCACTGCCCCCGCCGCTCCCGTCTCCCTCCAGGTAAGTCTTCTCGGGGAGTTGGACGTCAAGCCTTTCTCCTGTCAATATCGAGCTGCCTTATACATACGAACATACCAATCAGGAGCAGAAGTAGGCCATTTGGCCCCTCTAGCCTGCTCCACCATTCCATAAGATCATGGCTGGTCTGTTTGTGTTTCGAATTACACACTCCCATCTACCCCAATAACTTTTGATTCCCCTGCCTAACAAGGAACTATCTACCTCCACCTTGAAAATATTCAATGACCCCGCCTCCACCACTATCTGAGGCAGAGAGTTTCAAAGTCACACAACACTCAGAGAAAAAAAGTCTCCTGATCTCTGTCCTGAAAGGGCGATCCCTAGTTCTGGACTCACCCACAAGAGGAAACATCCTTTCCACATCCACCTTGCCAAGACCGTTCAAGATCTTATAAACTTCAATCAAGTCGACCCTCAGGCTTTTAAACTCCAGTGAAAACAAGCTCAGTCTGTCCAACCGTTCCTCATAAGACAACTTGCTCATTCCAGGTATCAATCTAGTAAACCTCCTCTGAACCGCCTCCAATGCATTTACATCCTTCCTTAAATAAGGAGACCAAAACTGCACGCAGTATTCGAGATGTGGTCTCACCAATGCCTGTATAACTGAAGCATAACATTCCTACTTTTATTTTCAATTCCTCTCGTAATAAAGGATAGCATTCCATTAGCCTTCTTTATTACTTGCTGTACCTATTAACTTTTTGTGACTCATGCACTAGAAGACCTAGATCTCACTGCACCTTGGAATTCTGCAGTCATTCTCTGTTTAAGTAGCACTCTGCTTTTTGTAATTCTTCCTGCCAAAGTGAAGAACTTCACATTTTCCCATATTATGCTCCATCTGCCAGATTTTTGCCCATTCATTCAACCTATCGACATCAGTCTGCAACCTCCTTATGCCCTCTTCACAACATACTTTCCTACCTATCTTTGTGTCATCTGCAAATTTAGCTACCATGCCATTGGTATTCCCTCATCTAAGTCATTGATATAAATTGTCAAAAGTTGAGGCCCCAGCACAGACCCCTGTGGGTCTCCACTCGTCACATCCTGCCAATTAGAAAAGACTCTGTTTCTGCCAGCTAGCCAATCTTCTATCCATGCTAATATGCTAACCTCCTACACCATGAGCTCCTACTTTGTGCAATAACCTTTTATGTGGCACCTTGTCAAATGCCTTCTGGAAATCCAAGTACAGTACGTCAATGGGCTCCCCTTTATCCACGGTGCAGGTTACTCCTTCAAAGAATTCCAATGAATTGGTTAAACATGAACTCCCTTTCACAAAACCATGCTGAGTATTCCCGATTGCCTTGAGTTCTTCTAAGTGCCCAGCTACAGCCTCGTTAATTATTGACTCCAACACCTGTACTGCTGCCTTCAGTGATCTATGGACAAGTACGCCAACGTCCCTCTGACCTTCTGTACTTCCTAGTGTCCTACCATCCATTGTATATTCCCTTGCCTTGTTAGTCCTCCAAAAATGCATCACCTCACACTTCGCGGGATTAACTTTCATTTACCACTGCTCCACCCATCTTACCAGCCCATCTATATTGTCCTGTAATCTAAGGCTTTCCTCCTCACTATTTTTGACACCACCAATTTTCGTGTCATCTGCGAACTTACTTATCATGCCTCCTATATTCACGTCTGAATCATTAATGTACACTACAAACAACAAGGGTCCCAGCACCGATCCCTGTGGTACACCACTGGCCACAGGCTTCCATTCGCAAAAACAACCCTTGACCATCACCCTCCGCCTCCTGCCACTAAGCCAATTTTGGATCCACTTTGCCAAATTGCCCTGGATCCCAAGGGCTCTTACCTTCTTAACCAATCTTCCATGCGGTATCTTACTGAAGTCCATGCAGACCACATCAACTGCTTTACCCTCATCTACACATCTAGTCACCGCCTCAAAAAATTCAATCAAGTTAGTTAGACACAATCTCCCCCTGACAAAGCCATGCTGACTATCCCTGATTAATTCCTGCCTCTCCAAGTGGAGATTAATCCTGTCCCTCAGAATAGTTTCCAATTTTTTCCCAACCACTGATGTTAGATTCACAGGCCTGTAATTACCTGGTTTATCCCTGCTACCCTTCTTGAATAATGTTACCACATTCGCTGTCCTCCAGTCCTCTGGCACCTCTCCTGTGGCCAAAGAGGATTTGAAAATTTGTGTCACCCTGCTATCTCCTCCCTTGCCTCATATAACATCCTGGGATACATCTCATCTGGGCCTGGGATTTATCCACTTTTAAGCCCGCTAAAGCAGCTAATACTTCCTCCCTTTCAATGCTAATACGTTCAAGTATATCACAATCCCCCTCCCTGATCTCTACACCTACATCGTCCTTATCCATAGTGAACACAGATGAAAAGTAATCAATTAAAACTTCACCTATGTCCTCTGGCTCCACACGCAGATTGCCACTTTGGTCCCTAATGGGCCCTACTCTTTCCCTGTTTATCCTCTTGCCCTTAATATACTTATAAAGCGCCTTGGGATTTTCCTTTATCTTGCCCACCAGTGTTTTTTCATGTCCCCTCTTGGCTCTCCTAATTACTTTTTTTCGTACCCCCCCTTCACTTTCTATACTCCTCTAGGGCTTCCACTGTTTTCAGCACTCCGAATCTGCCATAAGCCTCCTTTTTTTTCCTGATCCAATCTTCTATATCCCTTGACATCCGGGGTTCCCTGGACTTGCTGGAATCTATTATGAAAGAAGTCTTAACAATGCACTTAGAAAAGCACAGTATGATCAGAACAAGTCAACATGGTTTTACTAAAGGGCGGCACAGTGGTTAGCACCGCAGCCTCACAGCTCTTGCGACCCGGGTTCAATTCTGGGTACTGCCTGAGTTGAGTTTGCAAGTTCTCCCTGTGTCTGCGTGGGTTTTCTCCGGGTGCTCCGGTTTCCTCCCACAGCCAAAAGACTTGCAGGTTGGTAGGTAAATTGGCCATTATAAATTGTCCCTAGTATAGGTAGGTGGTAGGGAAATATAGGGACAGGTGGGGATGTGGTAGAAATATGGGATTAGTGTAGGATTAGTATAAATGGGTGGTTGATGGTCGGCACAGACTCGGTGGGCCGAAGGGCCTGTTTCAGTGCTGTATCTCTAAACTAAACTAAACCTTCCCCACGACAAACATCAAGCTAACTAGCCTATTTTACCTGTTACCTGTTTTCTGGCTCCCCCCTCCCCCCCGCTTGAACAGAGGGGTTATATTTGCTACTTTCCAGTCTGATGGAACCTTTCCAGAAGCGAATTTTGAAAAATTAACACCTCATTGGCCACCTCTTTTAAGACCCTGAAGCCCATCAGGACCCAGCCTGCAGCTTCATCAGTTTGCTCAGGACCGCTTCCCTGGTGATTGTAATTTCACCAAGTTCCTCTCTTCCTTCCACCTCCTGATTTACAGCTATTGCTAGAATGTTTTTTGTATTGTCTATACTGAAGACAGAAGCAAAATATTTGTTCATTTCATTGCCTTTTCCATATTATCTATTAACTCCCCATTCTCACTCTCTAGAGGACCAACACACACTTTACTTTCTCTTTTCCTTTTTAAATACCTGTAGAAACTCTTGCTATCATTTTTACGTTTCTAGCTAGTTATAGGGCCGAGACCATCTTTGAAAGAGCTGCAAATTAGTCCCACTCCCTTGCCCTTTCCCCAGAGCCCTGCAAACTCTTCCTTTTAACTAGAAATCCAATTCACTTTTGAAAGTTACTACTGAATCTGCTTGCCCCCCCCCTCTTTTCAGGAAGTGCATTCCAGATCATAATAACGGAGTAAAAAATATTTCTTCATCTCACATCTGAATTTTTGCCAATTATCTGATGTGACGTATTTAATTGTTGGTGTCCTGTTAAATACATTTGCTAGGTGGATTCAAATTTAATTTTAAACCAGGTTTGCAGACGTGCTGCTCTATTCACACATCGAAGGTGAGGGAGATGCTGTGGGACATACACTAAGAGTATCTTAGAGAAATCAAAGACACACACACACACACTGTGTGCTTGAACTAAAGCTGCTACATTTGATGTATCAAAATATTAAACTCCAGCCCAGTTATAGGGGTTATTCACATCAGCAGAAACAAATCCCAACTATCAGAATGAACGTGGTTCAGTTCTGGATGTGATTAACAGCAGCAATAACAGCAGAATCCAATCCCTGCAGTCACTTGTGAATTCGCTGGTGTCTCAGCAGGGTAGATGACTGAGTGAATCCCTTTCTACACATGGAACAGGTGAACGGCCTCTCCCTAGTATGAACTGGCTGGTGTCTCAGCAGGTGCGATGATTTACTGAATCCCTTCCCACACATGGAGCAGGTGAATGGCCTTTTCCCAGTGTGAGTGTGTTGGTGTTTTAACAGATTACTTGTGCTTTTAAAGCTCTTCTGACAGTCAGAACATTGAAAAGGTCTCTTTTCAGTGTGAACAAGTTGGTGTGAAGTGAGGCTGGTTAAACAAGTGAATCCCTTCTCACACACTGAACATGTAAATGGTCTCTCCCCAGTGTGAACTCGCTGGTGTTCAGCGAGGTTGGATGACCGTCCGAACCTCTTCCCACAGTGAGAGCAACTGAACGGTCTCTCCTCAGTGTGAAATCGCTGGTGTTTCAACAGATCTCTTGTGCTTTTAAAGCTCTTCGCACAGTCAGAACATTGAAAAGGTCTCTCATCAGTGTGAACAAGTTGGTGTTCAATGAGGTGAGATGAATTAGTGAATCCCTTCCCACACACGGAGCAAGTGAACGGCCTCTCCCCTGTGTGACTGCGTCGATGAATTTCCAGCTTGGACGGGTAATTGAATCCCTTCCCACAGTCCCCACATTTCCATGGTTTCTCCGTGGCGCAAGATTCCTTGTGGTTCTCCAGGTTGGACGATCAGTTGAAGTCTCGTCCACACACAGAACGCGGGTACTTTTTCTCTGCGAATGGTGTGATGTTTTTTCAGACTGTGTAACTGGTTAAAGCTCTTTCCACAGTTAGTGCACTGGAACACACTCACTCGGGGGGGTGTGTCTCGGTGCTTTTCCAGTCACACTGATGTTTGCAATCTTTTCCCACAGGCGGAACAGACAAACATTTCTCAAAGGCCGATGATATTCAGGTCCTGATGAATTGAGGGACTCAAATCTTGATGCAAAGTTTGGTTTGAGTTTCCCATCTGTAAATCCTCTCCTCCTTATCCTCTGTAAACAAGTTTACAAAAGTCATCAATGTCAGTACAGGATAGAAATTCAGAAAGACAGTTCTAGCTTCTATGGAACGTTTTGACCTCGTTTCCCCGAACCTGTGATCCAATCCAACTAAAAGAAGCCAAAATCAGCAACAAAGTCCCAGCGAAGCAAAGGGAACCTTTACAACCTGACCAGAATGTTGTCAGCGTCTATGAGACACTCTGTCCCCTGAAGTGCCAATCCGGTCGCAGAAGGTGGACTCCACACCCTCTCCAAGGCCACCCAGACATGGAAAAAACCACAGAAGAGAGGCCGGCAGCCAAAGTGACCCCCGCCCACCAGCCCCCCCCCCCCGCGGGCCCCACCCATCCCTGATCTAGAAATTGCTGTTTTAACCAGGCCCAACAGCAGGTCCTGGAGAAGATCCTCTGACTTACCCACCCTCCTCCACACCGGGCGGCCAAAGATTAGGAGTGTGGGCTAAAATGTAATCAAAGGTTGAGCAGCAGCCCCTTCAGGTAACTATACGCGGGCTGTAACCTCTCACGCTGAATATTTACATGGTCCACAGACTTCTCTAGGCTGCAAATATCACCTGCAGCCTGGGGGTAGGTGAAGTTGCTTAAAAAACAGTTGTCCAGGATGCTCCATCTCCCGGGCCTAGGACCCGGTTAGGAACAGAGACCCTGAAGCCCCGCCCACTCTCTGTTTCGTCACCAGGTGCCCTGCCCAAGAGGCGGCCAGTGACCCTGCTCCCCCGAGCCTGTCACCATGGGGTAAACACACGGCCTGTGGGCTCTTATTTGGGGCCTCAGGCCTACCCTGGGTGTTTATGAAGCTTCCCAGCCCACCCAGAGCTCCAATTCCTCCCTTTGCCCCCACACAATCTCATAAGGTTTAGGTTGGCTGTGGAAAAGAACAAAAAACAATCTAGAGTAAAAATAATTAACTAGGAGAAAGCCAACTTCAATGGGGTAGGAATGCATCTGGGCCTAGTAAATTGGAATCAAAGGTTAAAGGAATAACGGCAGCCTCCTTCTGTGCACTAACAATTCTGTGATCTCCTCCCCCCTCCCAAGCCGCCTGTTCCACCTCAGTCCGTCTCCACCACCCACACTGTGCATGCTCAGAGGACAGCCAAGCACCGTGCTGGTGCAGAGCTCCTGTAGTCATTGATAGGGGACTTTCTGACACGAAGGGATTTCTGGGAAAAGTCCCTGCCATTAAAAGCTCCAATTGCAGAATGGGTGGTAGAGTGAATAATGTGGAAGACTTCACTGAAATCCAAGAAGACATAAACAGGCTGGCAGACTGCATAGATAAATGGGAAATGAAATTCAATGTAGTGAAATGTGAGGTGGATCATTTTGGGAGAAGGAATAAGGAGAGAACAGGAACATAAGACTTAGGAGCAGGAGTAGGCCATTCAGCCCTTTCAGCCTGCACTGCCATTCGAGAAGATCATGGCTGATCTGGTTGTAGTCTCAAATCCGCTTTCCTGTCTCCCCCGCCCACTTTCCCCCATAACCCTTGACTCCCTTGTTTCATCAAAAATCTGTCTAACTCAGCCTTGAATAAATTCAATGACCCAGCCTCCACCGCTTTCTGGGAAGAGAATTCCACAGACTAACAACCCTCAGAGAAAAAAATTCTCCTCATCTGCGTCTTAAAAGGGGAGACCTCTTATTCTTAAACAGTGACCCGTAGTTCTAGTCTCCCCCACAAAGGGAAACATCCTCCCCGGTATCCATTCTATCAAGGCCCCTCAGGATCTTGGATGTCGCAATAAGATCACCTCTCATTCTTCAAAACTTCAATGGGTAAAGGCCCAACCTGTTCAACCCTTCCTCATGAGGTAAGCTCTTCACCCCCGGAATGAGTCGAGTGAACCTCCTCTGAACTGCTTCTAATGCAATTATATCCTTTTTCAAATAAGGAGACCAAAACTGTACACAGTACCCCAGATGTGGTCTCACCAAGGTCCTGTACAGCTGCAGTAAAACTTCCCTCCTTTATATTCCATTCCCCTTGCAATAAACACCAACATTCCATTTGCCTTCCTAATCACTTGCTGTACCTGCATACTAACATTTTGTGATTCATCTACCAGGACATCCAGATCCCTCTACTAGGACATCCAGATCCCTCTGTACCACTGAGTTCTGCAATCTCTCTCCATTTCAATAGTATACTGCTTTTCTACTCTTCCTGCCAAAGTTAACAAGTTCACATTTTCCCACGTCGTACTCCATCTGCCAAATTTTTGCCTACTCACAATATCATTTTGCAGACTCTTTACCTCCTCTTGACAACTTACTTTCCTTCCTATCTTGGTGTCATTGGCAAATTTAGCTACCATACATTCGGTCCCTTCATCCAAGTCATTGATATAAATTGTAAATAGAACGTAAGAAATTAAAAGTAGAGGAGCAAGAGATCTGGAATACACCCACATAAATCACTAAAAGGAATAACACACGTTTATAAAGCTATAAAGAGAGCAAAGGAAGTCCTCAGATTCAACAAGAGGAATTTAATTCAACAGCAGGGAAATACTAATAAATTTATAGAGAACCTTGCTTAGACCACATAATTGTTATAGCGCACCAATCCGATTGATATCCACATGATATCAAGAAATGACTGAAGGCACTGGATACTGCAAAGGCTATGTGCCCGACAATATTCCGGCAATAATACTGAAGACTTGTGCTTCAGAACTAGCCACGCCCCGAGCCAAGCTGTTCCAGTGCAGCTACGACACTGGCATCTACCCGCAATGTGGAAAATTGTCCCGGTACATCCTGTACACAAAAAGCAGGACAAATCCAACCCAGCTAATTACCACCCTATCAAGCTACTCTCAATTATCAGTAAAGTGATGGAAGGGGTCATCGACAGTGCTATTAAGCGCCACTTGCTCAGCAATAACCTGCTCAGTGACACTCAGTTTGGGTTCCGCCAGGGCCACTCGGCTCCTGGCCTCATTACAGTCTTGGTCCAAACATGGACAAAAGAGTTGAACTGAAGAGGTGAGGTGAGAGTGACTGCCCTTGACATCAAGGCAGCATTAGACTGAGTTTGGCATCAAGGAGCCCTAGCAAAACTGGAGTCAACGGGAATCAAGGGGAAAACTCTCCGCTGGTTGGAGTCATACTAGCACGAAGGAAGATAGTTGTGGTTGTTGGGAGGTAAATCATCTCAGTCCCAGGACATCACAGCAGGAGTTCCTCAGGGTGATGTCCGAGGTCCAACCATCTTCAGCTGCTTCATCAATGACCTCCCTTCAATCGTAAGGTGAGGAGTGGGGATGTTCAGTGATGATTGCACAATGTTCAGCACCATTCGCGACTCCTCAGATAATGAAGCAGTCATTGTCCAGATACAGCAAGACCTCGACAACATCCAAGCTTGGGCTGGTAAGTAGCAAATAACATTCACACCACACAGGTGCCAGGCAATGACCATCTCAAACAAGAGAATATCTAACCATCTCTCCTTGATGTTCAATGGCATTACGATCGCTGAAGCCCCCACTATCAACATCCTGGGGATTACCATTGACCAGAAACTGAACTGGACCAGCCTTATAAATACCGTGGCTACAACAGCAGGTCAGAGGCTGTGAATTCTGTGGCGAGTAACTCAACTTCTTTTCACCAATGCCCGTCCACCATCTACACGGCACAAGTCAGGAGACTGATGGAATACTCTCCACTTGCCTGGATGGGTGCAGCTCCAACACTCATGAAGCTCAACACCATCCAGTACAAAGCAGCCGCTTGACTGACACCCCATCCACTAACATTCATTCCCTTCACGACCGACACACAGTGGCAGCAGGGTGTACCATCTACAAGATGCACTGCAGCAACTCACCAAGGCTCCTTTGACGGCACCTTCCAAACCTGTAACCTCTACCACTTAGAAGGACAAAGGCAGCAGATGCAATGGGAACACCACCACCTGCAATTTCCCTTCCAAGCCACACACCATCCTGACTTGGAACTATATCGCCGTTCCTTCACTGTCACTGGGTCAAAATCCTGGAACTCCCTTCCTAACAGCACAGTGGGTGTATCTACCCCACATGGACTGCAGCAGTTCAAGAAGGCAGCTCACCACCATCTTCTCAAGGGCAATTAGGGATGAGCAATAAATGCAGGGCTAGCCAGCATTGGCCACATCTCACAAACAAATGAATTTTTTAAAAAGGTCATTCAGCCCATCGTGTCTGCGCTGGCTCTCCGAAAGAGCAATTTACCTAGTGCAGTTCTCTGCCTTCTCCTCGTAACTCTGCACATTCTTCCTTTTCAGATAACTATCCAATTCCCTCTTGAACACCTCGATTGAACCTGCCTCCACCACCCTTTCAGCGCATTCCAAATCCTAACCACTCACTGCATGAAAAAGATTTTCTTCATCTCACCATTGCTTCTTTTGCCAATTACCTTAAATCTGTGCCCTCTTGTTCTCGATCTTTCCATCAATGGGAACAGTTTCTCTCAATCTTCTCTGTCCAGAACCCTCATGATTTTCAACACCTCTATCAAATCTCCTCTAAACCTTCTCTTCTCCAAGGAGAACAGTCCCAACTTCTCCAATCTATTCACATAATTGAAGTTCCTCATCCCTGGAACCATTCTCTGGAATCTTTTCTGCACTCTCTCTAATGCCTTCACATCTTTACTGAAGTGTGGCATCCAGACCACACTTGAAGGCTGCGTGCAGTTCAGGTCTCCAGATGTAAAAAGGCAATTGAAGCGCTGAAGAAAAAGCAGAATAAATTTGCAAAGATGTCACCAGAGAGGATGTAACAATCTAGCAAGATTTTTCAGGCTGGGTCTCCTTTCTCGGGAAAAGAGAAGACGAAGAGGAGATCAGATAAAGGTCTTTAAAAGTATCAGTAAGTCAGAACAAGGGGGTAACAATACAAGATGGACAAATAAAGAATTTAGGAGGAATTTCTCCACTCAGACAGCGGTGAGAATGCAGAGATCGTTGCCACGTAGAGTGACTGAAGCAGACAGCAATGATGCATTTAAGAGGAGGCTTGATATATCCATGAGGGAGAAGGGAATTGAGGGATATGGGGGTGGGTGGTAGAGGTAATTAGATTGGTTGGAAGCTCATTTTTTCATTTCATGGGATATGAGCATCACTGGCAAGGCCAACTTTTATTACCCATCCCCAATTGCCCTTGTTGGTAAGCCGCATACTTGAACCGCTGCAGTCAGTGTGGTGTAGGTGCACCCACAGTGCTGTTAGGAAGGGAGTTTCAGGATTTTGACTCAGTGACAGTGAAGGAACAGCGATATAGTTCCAAATCAGGATGGTGTGTGCATTGTAGTGGAATTTGCAGGTGGCGGTGTTCCCATGCGTCTGCTGCCCTTGCCCTTCTAGGTGGTAGAGGACGCGGGTGCTGTCGAGGGAGGCCTTAGCAAGTTGCTGCAGTGCATCTTATACATGGTACAGACTGCTGCCACTGTACACCAGTGGTGGAGGGAGTGAATGTTTAGGGAGGTGTTGGTTGGGGTGCCGATCAGGCGTACTGCTTTGTCCTGGATGGTGTCGAACTTCTTGAGTGCTGTTGACCTGCTTTTGTAGCATTTTGGCAGAACGGATAGGGAAAGGCATTATATAATTAATGGCACAGTGCAGGAACAGAGGGACCTAGGAGTGCATGTACCTCGATCTTTGAAAGTGACAGAACATATTGAGAGAGTAGTTAGCAAAGTATACAGGATGTTGGGCTTCATAAATAGAGGTAGCGAATACAAAAGCAGGGAAGTTACACTGAACCTTTATAAAACTCCGGTTAGACCACAACTAGAGTTTTTGCATCCAGTTCTGGTCACCGCGCTTTCAGAAGGATGCGAGGGTCCTTGAGAGGGTGCAGAGGAGATTTACTAGGATGGTTCGAGGGATGAGGGAATTTAGCTACAAGGTTAGGATTAAGAAGCCGGGGTTGTTCTCCTTGACGCAAAGGAGGTGTACAAGATTATAACAGGTTAAGATAAGGCAGACAAAGAAAAGATGTTCCCATTAGCTGATGGTACAAGGACCAGGGGATACAGATATAAGCCTTTGGACAAGAGATGCAGGAGGGATGTGAGAAAGAACTTTTTTACACTGCGAGTGGTAATGACCTGAAACTTGCTGCCTACGAGAATGGTGGAAACAGAGACGACCAATGATTTCAAAAGTAAATTGGATAGGCACTTGAGGGAAATAAACTTGTGGGAACAGAACAGGGGAATGGGACTGATTGGCTTGCTCGACAGAGAGCTGGCATGGACTCAATGGGCTGAATGGCCTACTTCTCAGCTGTAATGACGGTATGGCATATTTGTGTAATCTCTCCATTTAATTCAACCGTTGGAGTCCAAGTATCATTCAGGTAAATCTGCACTGCGCTCCCCAAAGGCCAATATATCATTCCTCGTGTCTGGTGCCCAGAACTGAACACTACTCCAGGTGTGATCTAACCAGGGTTTTGTGTATCTGTGCTTTTCCAGTCACACTGATACTTGAAATCTATTCCCACAGACAGAGCAGACAAATACTTTTGCTTCAAAGGCCAATGATATTCAGGTCCTGATGATTTGAGTGACTGTCAGAGCTCGACATGATGTTTGTTTTGACCTTCCAGTCTGCAAATCCTCCCCTTCTAATACCCTGTAAAAGGAGCTTACAGAAGGCATTACTGTCAGTCCAGGTTAGAAATGCGCAACTGGGCAGGGAGCATCTGTAAATGGAGGAGGAAAGAAAATGGTGAGAAACCCCCAGAGTGCATAGTGACAAAGCAAATGAGTCAATGATCACAATGATCTTCCAGACTGATTGTGATCAACAATTTCAGATCAGAACTGCTGCTCCATCGAGGCGGTGGCATAGTGGTAATGTCACTGGACTTCTTTTGGGCCTCCTTATCTCGAGAGACAATGGATACGCGCCTGGAGGTGGTCAGTGGTTTGTGAAGCAGCGCCTGGAGTGGCTATAAAGGCCAATTCTGGAGTGACAGGCTCTTCCACAGGTGCTGCAGAGAAATTTGTTTGTTGGGGCTGTTGCACAGTTGGCTCTCCCCTTGCGCCTCTGTCTTTTTTCCTGCCAACTACTAAGTCTCTTCGACTCGCCACAATTTAGCCCTGTCTTTATGGCTGCCCGCCAGCTCTGGCGAATGCTGGCAACTGACTCCCACGACTTGTGATCAATGTCACACGATTTCATGTCGCGTTTGCAGACGTCTTTATAACGGAGACATGGACGGCCGGTGGGTCTGATACCAGTGGCGAGCTCGCTGTACAATGTGTCTTTGGGGATCCTGCCATCTTCCATGCGGCTCACATGGCCAAGCCATCTCAAGCGCCGCTGACTCAGTAGTGTGTATAAGCTGGGGATGTTGGCCGCTTCAAGGACTTCTGTGTTGGAGATATAGTCCTGCCACCTGATGCCAAGTATTCTCCGAAGGCAGCGAAGATGGAATGAATTGAGACGTCGCTCTTGGCTGGCATACGTTGTCCAGGCCTCGCTGCCGTAGAGCAAGGTACTGAGGACACAGGCCTGATACACTCGGACTTTTGTGTTCCGTGTCAGTGCGCCATTTTCCCACACTCTCTTGGCCAGTCTGAACATAGCAGTGGAAGCCTTACCCATGCGCTTGTTGATTTCTGCATCTAGAGACAGGTTACTGGTGATAGTTGAGCCTAGGTAGGTGAACTCTTGAACCACTTCCAGAGCGTGGTCGCCAATATTGATGGATGGAGCATTTCTGACATCCTGCCCCATGATGTTCGTTTTCTTGAGGCTGATGGTTAGGCCAAATTCATTGCAGGCAGACGCAAACCTGTCGATGAGACTCTGCAGGCATTCTTCAGTGTGAGATGTTAAAGCAGCATCGTCAGCAAAGAGGAGTTCTCTGATGAGGACTTTCCGTACTTTGGACTTCGCTCTTAGACGGGCAAGGTTGAACAACCTGCCCCCTGATCTTGTGTGGAGGAAAATTCCTTCTTCAGAGGATTTGAACGCATGTGAAAGCAGCAGGGAGAAGAAAATCCCAAAAAGTGTGGGTGCGAGAACACAGCCCTGTTTCACACCACTCAGGATAGGAAAGGGCTCTGATGAGGAGCCACCATGTTGAATTGTGCCTTTCATATTGTCATGGAATGAGGTGATGATACTTAGTAGCTTTGGTGGACATCCGATCTTTTCTAGTAGTCTGAAGAGACCACGTCTGCTGACGAGGTCAAAGGCTTTGGTGAGATCAATGAAAGCAATGTAGAGGGGCATCTGTTGTTCACGGCATTTCTCCTGTATCTGACGAAGGGAGAACAGCATGTCAATAGTCGATCTCTCTGCACGAAAGCCACACTGTGCCTCAGGGTAGACGCGCTCGGCCAGCTTCTGGAGCCTGTTCAGAGCGACTCGAGCAAAGACTTTCCCCACTATGCTGAGCAGGGAGATTCCACGGTAGTTGTTGCAGTCACCGCGGTCACCTTTGTTTTTATAGAGGGTGATGATGTTGGCATCGCGCATGTCCTGGGGTACTGCTCCCTCGTCCCAGCACAGGCATAGCAGTTCATGTAGTGCTGAGAGTATAGCAGGCTTGGCACTCTTGATTATTTCAGGGGTAATGCTGTCCTTCCCAGGGGCTTTTCCGCTGGCTAGGGAATCAATGGCATCACTGAGTTCCGATTTGGTTGGCTGTATGTCCAGCTCATCCATGACTGGTAGAGGCTGGGCTGCATTGAGGGCAGTCTCAGTGACAGCATTCTCCCTGGAGTACAGTTCTAGGTAGTGCTCAACCCAGCGGTCCATCTGTTTGCGTTGGTCAGTGATTATGTCCCCCGATTTAGATTTGAGGGGGGGTGATCTTCTTGATGGTTGGCCCAAGAGCTCTCTTCATGCCATCATACATTCCTCTGATGTTTCCGGTGTCTGAGGCCAGCTGAATATGACTGCATAGGTGTTGCCAGTAGTCGTTTGCGCAACGCCTAGCTGTTCTTTGTGCAGTACTTCTGGCTGCTTTAAGTGCTGCGGATGTTAAATCGCTGGGGGCTTTCTTGTAGTTCAAAAGTGCAATGCGCTTAGCGGCTATGACAGGTTCCAGCTCTTCATTATGAGATTGAAACCAGTCTGCATTTCTCTTCGCACTTTTGCCGTAGGTGGTCAAAGCTGACTCATAGATGGCGTCTCTGATGTGGGCCCACTTGGTCTCAGCATCCCCTGTGGGAGTGTTTTGAAGGGCTGTTACAAGTGAATTTAGAAATTTTTGTAACAGCTGTGGGTGAGAAATTCTGCTCGTGTTGATGCGCGGGTGGCCCTTCTGCTTGGAATGATGCAACTTCTTTGGTCTGAGTCTAACCTTGCTGCACACCAGGGAGTGGTCGGTGTCGCAGTCCGCACTGTGGAAGCTGCGTGTGATTTGAACACTGTTTAAGGCGGCTCGCCTTGTGACAATGAGGTCTAGCTGGTGCCAACGACGTGATCTTGGGTGCCTCCATGAAACCTGGTGACAGGGTTTAGTGTGAAAGAACGAGTTGGTGATGCAGAGGTTATGATAGGTACACAACTCAAGCAGTCTCTGCCCGTTCTCATTCATCCTTCCAACGCCATAGCGCCCAAGGCAGGAGGGCCATGAGTCATGGTCGGCCCCAACCCTGGCATTAAAGTCCCCCAGCAGGAATAGGTGTTCGGTGTTGGGGATGCTGCTAATGATGTTATGGAGTTGTTCATAGAACTGGTCTTTAGCTTCAGGTGCGGAACAGAGTGTTGGAGCATAGATGCTGAGTAGGTGTACTGGACCAGAGGTGGTGAGCAGTAAGGAATAGTGACTAATAATCCAGAAAGATGGGACATGGGTTCAAATCCCACCAAGACAGATGGTGAAATTTGAATTCAATTAATAAATCTGGAATTAAAAAGCTAGTCTTATGGTAACCATGAAACCATTGTCCATTATTGTAAAAACCCATCTGGTTCACTAATGTCCTTTAGGGAAGGAAATCTGCCGTCCTTACCTGGTCTGGCCTGACTCCAGACACACAGCATTGTGGCTGACTCATAAATGGCGTAACAATTCAAGCATGGACAATTAGGGATGGGCAATAAATGCTGGACAAGCCAACGATGCCCACATCCCATGAACAAATAATAAAAGACTGCAGCAGCTGTTGATAATGATTCTGCAGCTGCCATTTACACCTCCTCTAAACCCATCTGTTGTTTCTTTACTTGTCCTATTACCATCTCCTTCTGCCTTGCACCATCCTCCCTTTAGTTATTTAATATTTCCTGCCTTCCGCCCTGTCACAGACCTTCCCTTTTGTTCTGTCCTCCTCTCCCTGCCTCTGTATTTGTTTAAAACCAGTTACATCTCTAACTTTTCCCAGTTCTGATGAAAGGTCACTGAGCTGAAACGTTAACTCAGTTGCTCTCTCCACAGATGATGCCTGACCTGCTGAGGATTTCCAGCACTTTCTGTTTCCATCCAGATTTCCGTCTCTGCTTCAATGATTTTCTCTCCTCGTCACGAAGACCAAGAAACCCCGCCCACTCCTTGTTCCCTCACCAAGATGGCTGCAGATGCGCCCTCATTCCTCTATGACGAAGGTGGCCGGTTGCCAGGGTAACCCCGGCCTGTCACTGGGGAGGAAGCCTGGTCTCGCTGATCCGCCCTGACTCCCACTCGCAAGATAGTGGCCAGTTTCCCCGCTCCCCTGGACCTGTCGCCATGGGGTAGACCCAGGGCCTGTGGCCTCTTATTCGGGGCCTCAAGCCTACACCGGGTGTTAATGAAGCTTCCCAGCCTACCCAGGGCTCCAATTCCTCCCCTGCGCCCACAATATCCTCCCACCTCCCGAGCCGCCTCACTCCACCACCCGCACTGCGCATGCTCACAGGACAGTGCCGTCCCCGCACCGGCGCACTGGGCTCCTGTTGGCATTGATAGGGGACTTTCTGATATGCGGGGAGTGCCGAGTAAATGCACCGCCATTGAAGACTCCAATTGCTGAAGAGAAAATTGATTTTTTTGTCATCGACTTAACATCGGGCCTTCTCCGCTACCTGTTGAGGTGATGCTAACTTCACCCAGCGTCACCGGCTAAAAACAAAAACTGTTACGTGCCCAAATGTACCACAAATATGAAACAAACAATAATAATACAATAACACACACAAATAGTTAATTCAAAATGTGAAAGTGTAGTTCAATCATCGCCTTGGCTGTGGAAGGCACCAAGCGTACACATGGACACTCGATCCTCCTTCTCCAGGGCCACGAAGCTACAACACTGGCATCTCCCTGGCAATGTGGAAAATTGCCCAGGTATGTCCTGTATACAAAAAGCAGGACAAGTCCAACCCGGCCAATTACTGCTCCATCATCAGTAAAGTGATGGAAGATGTCGTCGACAGTGCTATCAAGCAGCACGTGCTTAGCAATAACCTGCTCACTGATGCTCAGTTTGGGTTCTGCCGGGGTGGGGGCGGGGGCCATTCAACTCAAGACCTCATTACAGTCTTGGTTGTCTCGTCACCAAGATGGCCATGCATGCGCTCTGGTCCCCGCTCAACCAAGATGGCGGCTGTTACCCTGGGCCTGTTCCCGGGAAAAAGCCCCAAAGCTGCAAACTCGGGACCTGGAGGTTCTTACTTGGGGCTTGCAGCCTCCCCGCCCAACCGCCGTCTCCATTCTTCCCGTGCCCCGCCGACTCTCACCTGCTGCAAAAACATCTCCAGCACTCGCACAGCTCTGATCAAAGTGACACTGCACATGCTCCAGATACAGTCCAGCTCCGCTCCTGTGCACTGGGCTCCTCTAGTGTGAATAAGTGCTAACAGTAAATGCACATCTACTGGTTCCCCTTTATCCACCCTGCTTGTTACATCTTCAAAGAACTCGAATAAATTGTCAAATGTGGTTTCCCTTTAATAAAACCAACGGCAGATGTTAGGCAAACTGGCCTATAGTTTCCCGCTTTCTGTTGCCTCCTTTCTTGAATAGAAGTGTTACCTTCGCTGTTTTCCAATCCACTGGGACCTTTCCAGAATCTAGGGAATTTTTGAAATTACAATCAATGCATCCACTATCTCGGCACCAACTTCTTTTAAGACCCTAGGATGCAGGCCATCAGGTCCAGGGGACGTCTCAGCCTTTCGTCTCATTAATTTTCCTAGTACTTTTTCTCTAGCGATAGTGATTGTTTGAAGTTCCTCCCTCATTTTTGCCTCTTGATTTTCTGCTATTCTTGGGATGCTTTTTGTGTCTTCTACTGTGAAGATAGATACAAAATACTTGTTCAAAGTCTCTGCCATTTCCGTGTTTCCCATTATTAATTCCCCAGTCTCATCCTCCAAGGGACCAACACTTACTTAAGCCACTCTCTTCCTTTTTATATATTTGTAAAGGTTTTACTGTCTGAACATAAGAACATAAGAAATAGGAGCAGGAGTAGGCCATTCAGCCCCTCAAGCCTGCCCTGCCATTCAATAAGACCATGGCTGATCTGTCCCAGGCCTCAACTTCTCTTTCGGGCCTGCGCTGCCTAACCCTCGACTCCCTGAGATTTCAAAAATCTATCTACCTCCTCCTTAAATACATTTTGTGACCTAGCCTCCACAACTCTGCGGCAGAGAATTCCAGAGATTCACCACCCTCTGAGAGAAGAAATTCCTTCGCATCTCAGTTTTAAATGTGTGTCCCCTTATTCCGTAATTATGTCCCCTAGTTCGAGATTCCCCACTAGTGGAAACATCTTCTCAACATCTACCCTGTCAAACCCCCTTAAAATCTTATATGTTTCTATAAGATCACCTCTCATTCTTCTAAACTCCAATGAATAAAGGCGTAACCTGTTTAGCCATTCTTGATAAGACAAACCCTTCATCCCAGGAATCAGCCTAGTGAACCTTTTCTGAACTGCCTCCAATGCAAGTATATCCTTCTTTAAATACGGGGACCAAAACTGTACGCAATACTCCAGGTGTGGCCTGTGTTTATATTTCTTGCTCGCTTACTCATACTCTAATTTCACTTTTTGTCATCCTCTGGTTTCTAAAATTTTCCCAATCTTCTGACTTACCACTAATCCTTGCAGTATTGCATGCCTTTTCTTTCAATCTGATACCACCCTTAACTTTCTTAGTTAGCCACAGATGGTCCATCCTTCTCATACAGTCTTTCTTTCTCAATGGAATATATCTTGCTGAGAGTTATGAACTCTCTCCTTAAATGTCTGCCACTGCTTCTCTACTCTCTCAGCTTTTAACTCATTTTCCCAGTCCATTTTAGCCAACTCGATCTTCATTCCCTTGTAATTTCCTTTACTTAAGTTTAAGACACTAGTTTCAGACCCATACTTCTCACCTTCAAACTGATTGTGAAATTCTATCATGTTATGATCATTCTTGCCTAGAGGATCCTTCGGTCATTTATTAATCCTGCCTCATTACACATTACCAGGTCTAAAACAGCCTGCTCCCAGGTTGGTTCCAGAACGTATTGTTCCAAGTAACTGTCCCTAATACACTCTACATAGGAACAGGAGTAGGCCATTCAGCCCATCGAGCCTGCCCCACCCTTCAATACGATCATGGCTGATCATCCACTTCAATGCCTTTTTCCCACACTATCCTCATATCCCCTTATGTCATTTGTATTTAGAAATCTGTCAATCTCTGCTTTAAACATACTCAATGACTGAGCTTCCATAGCCCTCTGGGGTAGAGAATTCCAAAGATTCACAACCCCCTGAGTAAAGAAATTTCTCCTCATCTCAGTCCTATGTGGCTTCCCCCTTATTTTGAAATTGTATCTCCTGGTTCTAGACTCCCCAAATCAGACGAAATATCTTAGCTGCATCTACCCTGACTAACCCTTTAAGTATTTTGTAAGTTTCAATGGGATCACCTCTCATTTTTTGAAACTCTAGAGAATAAAGGCCTAGTTTCCTCAATCTCTCTTCATAGGAAAGTCTCGTCATCCCAGGAACAAGTCTGGTGAACCTTCGTTGCACTCCCTGTATGGCAATAATATTGTTCCTAAGGTAAGGAGACCAAAACTGCACACAGTACTTCAGGTGCTGTCTAACCAAGTTTCTATACAATTGAAGCAAGACTTCACTACTCCTGTACTCAAATCCTCTTGCGATAAAGGTGAACATATCATTAGCCTTCTTAATTGCTTGCTGCACCTGCATGTCAGCTTTCAGTGACTTATTGACAAGGACACCCAGGCCACTTTGTACATCTACACTTTCTAATCTCTTACTATTTAAGAAATACTCTGCATATCTGTTCCTCCTACCAAAGTGGATAACTTCACATTTCTCCACATTATATTCCATCTGCCACGTCCTTGCCCACTCACTAAGTCTGTCCAAATCACCTTGAAACTGCTTTGCATCTTCCTCACAATACACATTCCCACCTAGTTTTGTGTCATCTGCGAACTTGGAAATACTACATTTGGTCCCCACATCCAAATCATTGATATATATTGTTAACAGCTGGGACCCAAGCACTGATCCCTGCAGTACCCCACTAGTCACAGCCTGCCAATGCGATAATGACCCGCTCCTGCCTGTTAACCAATCCTTATTCCATGCCAGTATATTACCTCCTATCCCATGTGCTTTAATTTTGCTAACCAACCTCCTGTGAGGGACTTTATTAAAAGCCTTCTGGAAATCCAAGTATACCGCATCCACCGACTCCCCTTTATCAATTCTGTTAGTAACATTCACAAAAGTCTCTAACAAGTTCGTCAAACATGATTTCCCATTCATAAATCCATGTTGACTATGCCCAATCAGATCATTATTATCCAAGTGTCCATTTATCACACCCTTCAGAATAGATTATAGCATTTTCCCAACATCTAATGTAAGGCTAACAGGTCTGTCATTCCCTGTTTACCCTCTCCCTCCCTTCTTAAATAGTGGGGTGACATTTGTGACCTTCCAATCTGCAGGAACCGCTCCAGAATCTATAGAATTTTGGAAGATGATCACCAATGCATCCACTATCTCCATAACTACCTCTTTCAACTCTCTGGGATGTAGAATATCAAGTCCTGGGGACTTATCAGCCTTCAGCCCCATTAATTTCTCCAATATAACCTTCTTACTAATACTAATTTCCTTCAATTCCTCATTCCCCCTAGTCCCTTGGATCTCTAATTTTGGGAGATTTCTTGTATCTTCCTCAGCGAAGACAGACAGAAAGTAATCATTTCGCTTCTCTGTCATTTCTCTATTCCCCATTATAAATTCTCCTGACTCTGCCTGTAATGGACCCACATTTGTCTTAGCTAAACGTTACCTTTTTACGTACCTATAGAAGCTTTTATAGTCAATTTTTATATTTTTTGCTAAATTACATTCATATTCTATTCTCCCTTTATCAGTTTCTTCATCCTCCTTTGCTGTATTCTAAAATCCATCCAATTCTCAGGTTCACTACTATTTCTGGCAACTTAATAGGCCTTTTCTTTTAACCTTATACAATCCTTAACTTCCTTTCTTATCCACGGTTGCCTGCCTTTACTTTTGGGGGTTTTTGTGCCTTGAAGAACTCATCCTCCAGGCTACCGTTGCCAATTTGATTATATTATCTATATGAAGATTAAAATTGCCGACAATATTGCAGTACCTTTCGTACAAGCCCCCATTATTTCCTGAGTTATATTCTGTCCTACAGTGTAGCTATCGTTAAGGGGTCTATAAACATAAATATGCAGCAAGACCTGGACAACATCCAGGCTCGGGTTGATAAGTGGCAAGTAACATTCGTGCCACACAAGTGCCAGGCAATGACCATCTCAAATAAGAGAGAATTTAACCATCTCCCCTTGACGTTCAATGGAATTACCATTGCTGAATCCTCACTACCAACATCCTGGGTGTCACCATTGACCAGAAATTGAACTGGACCAATCACATAAATGCTGTGCCTATAAGAGCAGGTCAGAGGTTGGGAATTCTGCGGCGAGTAACTCATTTCCTGACTCCCCAAAGCCTGTCCACCATCTACAAGGCACAAGTCAGGAGTGTGATGGAATACTCTCCACTTGCCTGGATGGGTGCAGCTCCAACAACACTCAAGAAGCTCAACACCATCCACCACCTTCAACATTCACTCCCTCCACCACTGACGCACAGCAGCAGCAGTGTACACCATCTACAAGATGCACTGCAGCAGCTCACCAAGGCTCCTTAGAAAGCACCTTCCAAACCCTCGACCTCTAACACCTAGAAGAACAAGGGCAGCAGATGCATGAGAACATCGCCACCTGCAAGGTCCCCTCCAAGCCACACACCATCCTGATTTGGAACTATACCACCATTTCTTCACTGTCGCTGGGTCAAAGTCCTGGAACTCCCTTCCTAAGAGCATTATGGGTGTACCTATACCCCAAGGACTGCAGCAGTTTAAGAAGGCAGCTCACCACCAGATTCCCGAGGGCAATTAGCGATAGGCCATAAATTCAGGCCTAGCCAGCAACGCCTGCATCCCAGACCAAATTAAAAAAAACTTATCTCCACCCAAACTGATTCTACATCCTGATATTCCGAGCCAATATCATTCTTACTACTGTACTGATCTGATTGAGGTTACAATCACATCAGCCATGATCGTATTGAATGGCGGAGCAGGTTCAAGGGGCCACGTGGCCTACTCCTGCTCCTAATTCATATGCTTGTATACATTTATGTATGTTTTATTAACAGAGCTACTCCACCTCCTTTTCCTTTCTTCCTATCCTATCGAAATGACTTGAATATTTAGCTCCCGGCCTTGGTCACCTTGCAACCACATCTCTGAAATGGCTATCATAGCACAAATAGAAATAAATGGGTATGATATCAACTCATCCACCTTGTTATGAATGCTGCATGCATTCAGACAAAGTGCCTTTAATTTTGTCTTTTTAACCATTTTTCCCTACTCTGACCTTATCTCCTGCTGCGCTCTTACTCTTGTACACGCTATCCCTTCCTGTCACACTCTGGTTATCATTGCCCGTAGTGCTACCTCTTGTCTTTTTTCACTAACTTTCTAAATTTCCCCTTATCTGAACCCTCACCCTCACTATTTATTTTAAAGCGCTCTCTACAGCCCTAGTATTACTAGTAGATTTGCCAGGACACTGGTCCCAGCACAATTCCGGTGAAGGCTGTCCCAATGGGTGCCAGTGCCCCATGAATTGAAACCCATTTCTCCCACATCAATCTTTGAGACATGCATTCACTCTCTGCTCTTATTTACGCTAAGCCAATTTACTTGTGGCTCAGGTAGTAATCCAGAGATTTGGGCGGCACAGTGGCTAGCACCGCAGCCTCACAGCTCCAACGACCCGGATTCAATTCTGGGTACTGCCTGTGTGGAGTTTGCAAGTTCTCCCTGTGACCGCGTGGGTTTTCACTGGGTGCTCCAGTTTCCTCCCACAGCCAAAGACTTGCAGGTTGATTGGTAAATTGTCCATTATAAATTTCCCCTAGTATAGGTAGGGGAAGGTGGGGATGCGGTAGGAGTATGGGATTAGTGTAGGATTAGTATAAATGGGTGGTTGATGGTCGGTACAAACTTGTTGGGCCAAAGGGCCTGTTTCAGTGCTGTATCTCTAAATAAAATAAATTACCTTTGTGGTTCTGCTTTTTAATTTCACCCCTAGCTACTCATACTCCCTCAGCAGAATCTTTTTTTCAGTCATTGGTACCCATATGCACGCTGACAACTGGATCCTTCCCCTCCCACTCCAGCTTCCTCTCCAGCCCCGAGGAGCTGTCCTAAACACCGGCACCAGGCAGACAACACAGACTTTGAGACATGCTCTCAGCTGCAAAAGAAAAGTACCTATCCCCCTAACTATACTGTCCCCTACAACCATGTTCATTTTCACTCCGCCCACTTGAATGGCCCCCTGCAGCACAGTGCTGTGATCAGTTTGCTGTTCCTGCTCGTGTCCATACAAGCTACAAGAACCTCGAACCTGTTGGACAAGGGCTCCATTGCTACCTTCTAGGTCCCCATACCTGCGTCACTTGTAGTCACCCCCCCTCCTGTCCCTGACCATGGACCAAATCTGAAATACCTAGCCGAAGGAGTGTGACTGCCTCCTGGAACAAAGCGTCCAGGTGAATTCTCCCCTCCCTGGTGCATCGCAGTGCCCGAATCTCAGATTCCAGCTCATCAACTCTGAACCGAAGTTCCTTGAGCTGCAGACACTCACGGTCGAGCAGATCTTTGTGCTGCTTACTTTGTGCATGAACAAAACCTCCTGTATTTATACTAGCTAGAATTCTACAGACCTGAGTCAGGCCCTGCTGACTAGGGAAACAGTTCTAACTAGCTACCCAAGTAACTAACTGTGCAGCTGACACTAGCAGGAAGCTTGTTTAACATTGACTAAGACTAAAAGGAACTACAATTTAATGTTAAAGTCAAGTTAAATGCTAAAAGAAAACTTGACTAGATTTTAGAAAGAGACCAACCCTTGAATTTCCCACACTTACCAAATTCCCGTATTAAACACTCTGTTGCACAGTGCTCAGTCGTGGTTCTGTTACATTAATCCAGAGACTGTGAGTTCGAATCCCGCCATAGTGGTTTGAGAATTGGAAGTCAAAATCTGGAAATAAAAAAGTCAGTAGAAATGACCATGAAGCTGCTGGATTGCCTAAGAATGTTCATTTATACAGCACCTTTCCTGACCTCAGGGTGTTCCAAAGTGCTTTACAGCCAATTAAGCATCTTTAAATTGTGAACTCAGTCTTGTAATGTAGGAAAACGTAAGCAGCCAAAGCTGCACACAGCAAGATCCCACAAACAGCAAAAGAATATATAGACCACTTTTTCACAATTGGTTTGTTAATGTCCCTGAGGGATGGAAACCTGCTGACCTTACCCGGTCTGGGCCTGTGTATGTGACTCGTCGATGCATTCACGGAGACGTATGAAAGAATGGCCTTAAGCTAAACATCCGGAAAGCAAAGGTCCTCTACCAGCCTACTCCCACAGTGCGACACTGCCTCCCAACTATCAAGATCAATGGTGAACCATTGGACAATGTAGATCGCTGCCCATACCTTGGGAGCCTCCTCTCAGCAAGGGCAGACATCGATGATGAAACTCAGCATCGCCTCCAGTGTGTCAGCGCAGTTTTTGGGTCATCTGAGGAAAAGTGTTTGATGAAAAAGATCTCACACCTGGCACCAAGCTGATGGTCTACAGAGCCGCAGTGTTATCTACCCTCCTGTATGCATCGGAAACATAGACATTGTACAGCAGTTGTCTCAAAGCCCCGGAGAGATACACCAGTGGTGCCTCCGCAAGATCCTACAAATTCACCGGCAGGACAGGCACTCCAATATCAGTGTCCTCTCTCAGGCCAACATCCCCAGTATCAAGACACTGGTCATGGCTAGTCAGTTACTTTGAGTGGGCCACATCCTGATGCCTGACACAAGACTCCCAAAACAAGCTTTCTACTCTGAGCTCCATCACGGCAAGAGGCTACCAGGAGGGCAGAGGAAACGCTACAAGAATGTCCTTAAATCCTCCATGACAAAATGCGACATCACCACTGTTTCGTGGGAATCTCTTATCTGAGACTGCCCAAAATGGAGAATAAGCAACCACGAAGCAAACAGCAGAAGCAGCGTTCGGAATTTCGAGCATCCCATTGACTCGCCCCACCAAATATCATCTGCTCCACCTGTGGCAGAGTGTGCGGATTCAGTCACCTAAGGACCCACAACCCTGGAGTGGAAGAAAGCCATCCTCGTTCCCGAGGGACTGTCCAAGATGTGCCTGAAGTCTTACACTAACATGGGTGACTATTAACTGCCCCTGAAGTGGCCGAGCGAGCCACTCAGTTGTATGAAACTTGATCGACTTTTTTGAAGCAGTAACAAGGAAGATAGATGAGAGTCGTGCAGTTGATGTGGTCTACATGAATTTTAGCAAGGCTTTTGACAAGGTCCCGCATGGCAGACTGGTTAAAAAAAATAAAATCCCATGGGATCCAGGGAAATGCAGCAAGGTGGATACAAAATTGGCTCAGAGGCAGGAAACAAAGGCTAATTGTTGACGGGTGTTTTAGTGACTAGAGGGCTGTTTCCAGTGGCGTTCCACAGGGCTCAACACTGGATCCCCTGCTTTTTGTGGTATATATTAAATGTAAAGGGCATGATCAATAAGTTTGCAGACGACACAAAGATTGGCCATGTGGTAGATAGCGAGGAGGATAGCTGTAGGCTGCAGGAAGATATTGATGGTCTGGTCAGATGGGCAGGAAAGTGGAATATGGAATTCAACCCAGAGAAGTGTGAGGTGATGCATTTGGGGAGATCAAACAAGGCAAAGGAATACATGATTAGTGGGAAATTACTGAGAAGTGTATAGGAAGTGAGGGACCTTGGAGTGAATGTACACAGATCCTTGAAGTGGTTACCTCATTACAGAAAAAATGTAATTGCACTAGAGAGGGTACAGAGGTGATTTATAAGGATGTTGCCAGGACTGGAAAAATGCACCTATGAGGAAAGATTGGATAGGCTGGAGTTGTTCTCCTTGCAACAGAGAAGGCTGAGGGGAGATCTGATTGAAATTGATAAAATGTTGACAGGCCTGGATAGAGTGGAGGTGAAGGGTCTATTCACCACAGCAGAGAGGTCAGTGACGAGGGGGCATAGATTTAAAGTGATTGGTAGAAAAGTTAGAGGGGAGATGAGGAAAGATTTTTTCAACCAGAGGATGGTGATGATCTGGAACTCACTGTCTGAAAGGGTAGTTGAGGCAGAGACCCCCAACTCATTCAAAAGGAGTCTGGATATGCACCTCAAATGCTGTAATGTGCAGGGCTATGAACCAAACGCAGGAAGGTGGGATTAGAATTGGTGGATCATGTTTCAGCCAGCACAGACACGATGGGCCAAATGGCCTCTTTCTGCGTCTTAAACTTTCTACGATTCTAAACCAGCTCAAGGAGGCGGCCGCCCACCACCAGCACCTTCTCACGGGGCAAACAGGGACAGGGTAATAAATACCAGCGATGCCCACATCCCAAAAATGAATTAGTAAAAACTTGCAGCCTGTCCTTTCCTCAAAGGGTCTGGTGGAAAATCTGAAGCCCACCTACTGGAGACACCAAAAGCCATCCAAGCTCAGTAATTATCAACTAGGTTTTATTTATTTATTTAGAAATACAGCACTGAAACAGGCCCTTCGGCCCACCGAGTCTGTGCCGACCAACAAACACCCATTTTACACTAATCATACATTAATCCCACATTCTCTACCACATCCCCACCATTCTCCTACCACCTACCTACACTAGGGGCAATTTTTAATGGCCAGTTTACCTATCAACCTGCAAGTCTTTGGAGGTGGGAGGAAACCGGAGCACCCGGCGGAAACCCACGCAGACACAGGGAGAACTTGCAAACTCCACACAGGCAGTACCCAGAATTGAACCCGGGTCGCTGGAGCTGTGAGGCTGCGGTGCTAACCACATTTTCTCGCACCCATTGCCTCCCCCTCAAAGGCTGTGACATTAAAATCCCCGTGTTTCAGATGGCCCCAAACAGAGTGGTGTCCTCCCCAGGAGAGAGGCCAGCCCGGGGCCTACCGGCTACCGCCGCCCACTCAAGCCCCAGGCTCTCTCCGCGGCCTTACTCCTGGCTGCTCACCTGCTGCTGCTCAGCTCGATGGCCCACCTGTGCCGGCGCACGCGCCGTTACCAAGCCCCGCCCCCGCAGCCATGGCAACGCCGGCGATCGTTAACCGCTTCCAGCTCAAACCTCTCGATGCGAAAAAAAATCCTCCGCGCGCCTCCGACAACCGCCACCCGCGCACGCGCACCAGTTGTGTCATCCGTCCTCGGAGTTTTTGCAAACCCCGCCCCGCAGTCGCCATCTTTGTTCGGGGCAAATCTGCTTCAACGCCACTCCCAATACGAAGATTCCACAACATTGCTTGTTTTGTAAAAAGTGGCATTTAACTTTTGCAAACTGGGATGTACGTCATTTGCAGTTCTTCTTGGGCAAAATATTATGCAGGAATATTTTAATCTTGATCATAGTTTACTTGTATCGCTTTGTGTTTTGGGTTTTCCAATGCCCGGTCTGTGGCCCGACATTGAACGCGGAAGTGGGTTTCCCCCATTCACAACACAGGAGATCTGGAGACGGTTTTGCAGCGGGTGGGAATCGGCGGGGCGCAGGGTTGGAATGGGGCTCGCGAGCGGGCAGGCTTCAGAAACACCTGGTGTATAGGCCGCAAGCCCCGAATAAGAACCTCCAGATCCCGCGTTTGCAGCTCCGGGGCTTTTTCTCGGGAACAGGCCCAGGTTAATGGCTGAGCGGGGAGCAGAGCGCATGCGCGACCATCTTGATGACGACATATAGGATGGGCGGTGCTTCAGGGGGCCCGTGACCAGGAGAGAAAATCATTGACTCATCGATTTGATTCTCACTCTGCACACAGGGGCTGGAGAACTTTTTTTTATTTCCAAAATATACTTTATTCATAAAAATCTGTAGAAATTACATGACAAAACAGTTCTGAACAGCACCAAGTCAAAAATTACAAGCAGTGCAAATGAGGTCAGTTTCCTTCAATACAGGAGTGAGTTGCAACCCTTCCATTTCATTTTTCATGCCATGAACATTTTGCAGCAAATGAAAATACAGTTCGAGGGGTTTCCCATGGATCCAGCCCCTCCGTTCAGCTTGGTGGGGGGACCTTACACAGTGGTCTTTCCCCATTGAGCCTTTGCTGCAGCTGCCCCAAGCTTTAGTGCGTCCCTCAGCACGTTGTCCTGGACCTTGGAATGTGCCAGGCTGCAACACTCGGTGGTGGACAACTCTTTGCGCTGGGAGACCAGCAAGTTTTGGGCAAACCAAAGGGCGTCTTTCACCGAATTGATACTCCTCCAGCAGCAGTTGATGGTTAGTTAATAGGGTGGTGAAAAAGGCATATGGGACACTTGCCTTCATCAATCGAGGCATAGATTACAAAAGCAGGGAGGTCATGTTGGAGTTGTATAGAACTTTGGTAAGGCCACAGCTGGAGTACTGTGTGCAATTCTGGTTGCCACATTATAGGAAGGATGTGATTGCACTGGAGGAGGTGCAGAGGCGATTCACCATGATGTTGCCTGGGATGGAACATTTAAGCTATGAAGAGAGGTTGGGTTGGATAGGCTTGGGTTGTTTTCACTGGAGCAGAGAGGACTGAGGGGTGACCTGATCGAGGTGTACAAGATTTGAAGGGCATGGACAGGGTGGATAGGGAGCAGCTGTTCCCCGTAGTTGAAGGGTCAGTAATGAGGGGACACAAGTTTAAGGTGAGGGGCAGGAGGTTTAAGGGGGATTTGAGGAAGAACCTTTTTTATCCAGAGGGTGGTAACGATCTGCAATGCCCTGCCTGGGAGGGTGGTGGAGGCGGGTTGTCTCACATCCTTTAAAAAGTACCTGGATGAGCACTTGGCATGTCATAACATTCAAGACTATGGGCCAAGTGCTGGCAAATGGGATTAGGTAGACAGGTCAGGTGTCTTTAATGCATCGGTGCAGACCCAATGGGCCGAAGGGCCTCTTCTGCACTGTATTATTCTGTGATCTCTTTCTAAAATCTAGTCACGTTTCCATTTAGCATTTAACTTGACTTTAACATTAAATTGTAATTCCTTTCAGTCTTGGTCAATGGTAAGCAAGCTGCCTACTAGTGTCAGCTGCACAGTTAGTTACTTAGGTAGCTAGTTAGAACTGGTTCCCTAGTCAGCAGGGCCTGACTCGGGTCTGTGGAATTCTAGTTAGCATAAATACAAGAGATTTTGCTAACACACAAAGTAAGCCGCACAATGTTCTGCTCGACTGCGAGACAGAGAGCTGAACTCGGGAATTTGCTAAGTGTGGGAATTTGGTGCAGCAAAGGAGGAGGTGCTATTCTGGTCTTTTACAGAAGAAGTATTTTATTAAATTTGTATGTTAATTAGTTAAACTACTTATTAAAACTACAAATTGTCAGTGATATTTCTGAACTTGAAACCTAATTAGTTAAATAAAACACAAGAGATGGCTGGGCAGGTGATGTGTTGCAGCTGTAGCATGTGGAAGCTGGTGGATACCAGTGTGATCCACTGCAACCACAACTGCAGTTAGTGTCTGAAGCGCGAGGAACTTCGGCTCAGAGTTGATGAGCTTGAATCCACGATTCGGACACTGCAATGTATCAGGGAGGGGGATAGTCACCTGGACGCTTTGTTCCAGGAGACAGTCACACTCCTTAGGCTAGGTACTTCAAATTTGGTCCATGGTCAGGGTCAGGAGGGTGTGACTGCGAGTGAGGCAGGTATGGGGACCCAGAAGGTAGCAATGGAGGAATCTCGGCCGTTGCACTGTCCAACAGGTTCAAGGTTCTTGCAGCTTGTGTAGACGAGAATAGGGACTGAAAACCGACCACAGCACCATGCTGCTGGGGACCATTCAAATGGGGGAAGTAAAAAGGAATGTAGTAGTCGAGGCAGTATATTTAAGGAGATAGATACTGTTCTTTGCCGCTGAGAGCATGAGTTCCAAAGGCTGTGTTGCCTGCCTGATGCCAGGGTTAAGAGCAGCTTCTCGGGGCTGGAGAGGAACTTGGAGTGGGAGGGGAAGGATCCAGTTGTTGTGGGTACCAACAACATAGGTAGGACTAAGAAAAAGGTTCTGCTGAGGGAGTATAAGCAGCAAGGGACTAAATTAAAAAGCAGAACCACAAAGGTAATAATCTCTGCATTATAGCTGAGTCACGAGCAAATTGGCTTAGGGCAAATAAGATCAGAGAGTTGAATGTGTGGCTGAAAGATTGGTATGGGAGAAATGGGTTTCAATTCATGGGGCACTGGCACCTTTCTTTTTCTTCTTTCTTTCTTTCTTTGGCCTCCTTGTCTCAAGAGACAATGGGTAAGCGCCTGGAGGTGGTCAGTGGTTTGTGAAGCAGTGCCTGGAGTGGCTATAAAGGCCAATTCTAGAGTGACCTTGCAACCACGACTCTGAAATGGCTATCATTGCAAAAATAGAAATAACAACACGTTAGGGTTAACTTTCTAAATTTCCCCTCACCTGAACACTCCCCCGCCTCCACTATTTATTTTAAAGCCCTCTCTACAGCCCTAGTTATATGATTTTCCAGGACACTGGTCCCAGCACGGTTCAGGTGAAGGCCATCCCAATGGCACAGCTCCCTCTTTCCTCACAACTGGTGTCAGTGCGAGGCCTGGACAACGTATGTCAGCCAAGAGCGACATCTCAATTCATTCCATCTTCGCTGCCTCCGGAGAATCCTTGGCATCAGGTGGCAGGACCGTATCTCCAACACAGAAGTCCTCGGGGCGGCCAACATCCCCAGCTTATACACACTACTGAGTCAGCGGCGCTTGAGATGGCTTGACCATGTGAGCCGCATGGAAGGTGGCAGGATCCCCAAAGACACATTGTCCAGCGAGCTCGCCACTGGTATCAGACCCACCAGCCGTCCATGTCTCCGCTTTAAAGACGTCTGCAAACGTGACATGAAATCCTGTGACATTGATCACAAGTCGTGGGAGTCAGTTGCCAGCGTTCGCCAGAGCTGGCGGACAGCCATAAAGGCGGGGCTAAAGTGTGGCGAGTCGAAGAGACTTAGCAGTTGGCAGGAAAAAAGACAGAGGCGCAAGGGGAGAGCCAACTGTGTATCAGCCCCGACAATCAAATTTTTCTGCAGCACCTGTGGAAGAGCCTGTCACTCTAGAATTGGCCTTTATAGCCACTCCAGGCGATGCTCCATACACCACTGACCACCTCCAGGCGCTTACCCATTGTCTCTCGAGATAAGGAGGCCAAAGAAGAAGAAAATAAATAGAGTAAATTTTGCATTAAAATAGCATACAGAGGAGTTCACAGGAGCTGTTAATTGCTGGGACAATTACACAACACACATTTGATCTCCAGATAATGAAGAACCTGCAGTGTGTTTCCAGGAATTCCCTGTTTTGTGCATGTTGGACACCAGGATAATTAATAAATGACCTGGAACATCCACAGGGGTGCGATTCCAACAGTTACACTGGAATCAGTCCAGCTGTGAACCTCCACCACTGACTTTGTTGAAGGTTGTAGGTTCAGAGAGTGGATCCTCCAGGAGTGGACTGTAAGAAAGCTGGGTTTCAGTATCCTGACAAATATATGGTGAGGAACTGTAGAGCTATAGAAAATTTTCAGCACAGAAAGAGGCCATTCAGCCCACCGTGTTTGCGCCGGCTAAAAAAACTAGCCACCCAATCTAATCCCACCTTCCAGCACCTGGTCCATAGCCTTGCAGGTTGCAGCACTTCAGATGCAGGTTCAGGTACCTTTCAGATGACTTGAGGGTTACTGCCTCCACCACCGATCCAGGCAGTGAATTCCAGACACCCAGAACCCTCTGGGTGAACAAGTTTTTCCACATGCCCCCTCTAATCCTTCTACCAATCACCTTAAATCTGTTCCCCCTGGTAATTGATCTCTCTGCTAGGGAAAACAGGTCCTTCCTATCTAGACTCCTCATTATTTTGTACACCTCAATTAAATCACTGCTCAACCTCTTTTGTTTTAAGGAAAACAACCCTAGCTTATCCAATCTTTCCTCATAGCTGCAACTTTCAAGCCCTGGCAACATTCTTATAAACCTCCTCTGCACTCTTTCCAGAGCAATTATGTCCTTCCTGTAATGTGGTGAGCAGAACTGTATGCAATACTTCAGCTGTGGCCTAACCAGCATTTTATACAGTTCCAGCATTACATCTCTGCTTTTGTATTCTATACCTCAGTCAATAAAGAAAAGCATTCCATATGCCTTCTTCACTGCTTTATCTACCTGTCCTGCCACCTTCAGGAACCTGTGGACATGCACTCCAAGGTCTCACTTCTACCCCTCTCAATATCCTCCCGTTTATTGTGATTTGTTTGCCCACCCCAAATGCATTACCTTACACTTCTCCGGATTGATTTCCATTTGCCACCTTTCTGCCCACTCAACTAAACCATTGATATAATTCTGGAGTCTTCAGTAATCCTCTTCACTATCAAATATGTGGCAAGTTTTTGTGTCTTCAGCAAATTTCCCAATCATGCCTCCCACATTTCAGTCCAAATCATTAATATTTACCACAAACAGCAAGGGACCCAACTGTGAGCCCTGTAGAACACCACTGGAAACTGCCTTCCAATCGCAAAAACATCCGTCAACCATTACCCTTTGTTTCCTGTCACTGAGCCAATTTTGGATCCAACTCGCCACATTCCCCTGTATCCCATGGGCTTTTACTTATCTGACCAGTTTGCCATGTGGGATCTTGTCAAATGCTTTACAAAAATCCATGTCGACAGCATCCACTGCAATACCCTCATCAATTCTCCTTGTTACTTCCTCAAAACATTCAAGTAAGTTGGTAAGACAGGACACTCCCTTAACAAGTCCATGCTGACTATCCCTGATTGATCTGTGTTTTTCTAAGTGACAGTTAATCCTATCTCTCAGAATTGATTCTAATAATTTGCCGACCGCTGAGGTCAGACTGACTGGCCTATAATTATTTGTTCTGTCCTTCGTACCCTTTTTAAACAATGGTACAATGTTCGCAGACGTCCAATCCTCTGGTACCTCACATGTATCTAGTGAGGATTTGAAGATGATCCTCAGAGCATCTGCTATTTCCTCCTTAGCTTCCTTTGACAGCCTGGGATACAATCCATCCAGCCCTGGTGATTTAACCACTTTCACGGATGTCAGACCCTCTAATACTACTTCTCTCATTATGCTTATTGTATCTAATATTTCACACTCCTCCTCTTTAACTACAATATCGACATCATCCCTCTCTTTTGTGAAGATGGAGACAAAGTACTCCTGAAGAATCCTGCCCACAACTTCTGCATCCACTTATAAGTTCCTTTGTACATCTCTGATGGGCCCTACCCTTTCCTTAGTTATCCTCTTGCTCTTCATGTACTGATAAAACATCTTCGGGTTTTCCTTGATTTTACCTTCCAATATTTTTTCATGTTCTCTCTTCACTTTCCTAATTTCCTTCTTTACTTCACCCCTACACTTTCTATACTCCTCTAGGCTTTCTGAAGTATTAAGTTTTTTTGTGACTGTCATAAGCTTTCTTTTTCTGTCTGGGGTTTTATAAGCCTATGTAGGTCTTGGGGTGAATGATTCCTGTCTTACATTGAACCCAGTTTGGATCGAGATGAATTCAGTTTACAGGTTAATAAGGTCAAATATCACCCACAATTGAGGGAGACAAAAAGCAGCCATGAGAGAAGCTAAGAGACGGTGCACAATTGTGGTAATAATAGGAAAAACTTTTCCAGCTACATCAGGAGTCAGACGCAGGGTAACATGGAGTTAGAGAATTACAGTGAATACATAGTTACATCAAATCGACAGCAGTGATTGTCAAAGATTTTTGGTTGCAAGACCCCTTTCAAATAGATTAGTAATCACAGATCCCCCCCACCCTACCTAAATTATACTATAAACTCCTTATACATTCACATTTCTGAATGTAAAGTTCATCAGCGTCCTTTTAGAAGGACTTGCAGGAATGTTTTCCAGGTCTGTCCAATATACTGAACATTGATGTATTGATGTGAAAACCTTTATCCTTCTTTTCCCGACAGGAAATATCCACTGAGTTGCATTGTAAAATTAATTAAAGAATGAAAATGATGCACGTTATTGTTAATTCAGCTTTATATCACCTCCTAGTGGGATTGTCCTGTCCTGCCAGTGCTGGGTCAGGCCCTGTCCAGCTATACCAGCCCCGGTCACATGGGCCATCTTGACATTCACAACCTCTCACCATTTAAGAAATACGCCTTCTTTCTGGTTTTTTTTTACCAAAGTGGATAACTTCACAATTATTTACATTATATTCTATCTGCCATGTTCTTGGTCATTCACTTAACCTGTCCAAGTCCCCCTTGAAGCCTCCTTGCATCCTCCTCACAGCCTACATTCCCACCTAGTTTAGTGTCATCAGCAAATTTGGAAATATTATATTTGGTCCCCACATCCAAGTCATTTATCTAGATTGTGAAGAGCTGCGGTCCCAGCACTGATCCTTGCGGTAGCCCATTAGCAACAGCCCACCGTCCTTAGAATGACCTATTTATCCCTACTCTCTGTTTCTGTCTGTTAACCAATTCTCAATTCATAGCAGTATCTTACCCCCAATCCCATGTGCTTTAATTTTGTTTGCTCACCTCCTGTGTGAGACCTTATCAAAAGCCTTCTGAAAATCCAAATACACAACATCCACTGGTTCTCCTTTACTGATACTACAAGTAAGATCCCCAAATAAACTCCAACAGGTTTGTCAAACATGATTTCCCTTTCATAATTCCATGTTGACTCTACCCAATCATATCATTATTTTCTAAGTGTCTCGTTATCACATCCTTTATATTAGATTATATTTTCCCTACTACTGATGTCAAACTAACAGGTCTGTAGTTCCCCATTTTTTCTTTCCCTCCTTTCTTAAATGGGAGTGTGGTTACATTTGCTACTTTCCAGTCTGCAGGAACCTTCCCAGGATCCATAGAATTTTGAAAGATAATCACCAATGCATCCATTATCTCTCTAGCCACATCCTTCAACACTCTGGGATGTAGCTTCATCTGATCCAGGGGATTTATCAACCTGCAATCCAGTTAATTTTTTCAGTACTACCTCTTTATTAATACTAATTTCTTTCAGTTACTCATTTTCACAAGTCCCTTGGTTCCCTAGTATTTCCAGGAGATTTTCTGTCCTTTCCTTCATGAAGACAGAAAGTAATTGTTTCTCCACCATTTCCCTATTCTCCATTATAAATTCTCCTGTCTCTGTCTGTAATTGACCCACATTTGTTCTTGCTAATCTTTCCCTTTTCACATACCTAATGAAGCTTTTACAGTCTGCCTTTATGTTTCTCACTAGCTTGCATTTATATTCTCTTTTCCCTTTATCAATTTCTTGGTCATTCTTTGCTGGATTCTAAATTGCTCCCAATCCTCAGGCTTACCACTTTTTCTGGCAACCTTATAAGCCCCTTCCTTTGATCGAATGCAATCTTTAACTTGTTTTGTTAGACACAGTTGATTCATCTTTCCTGTTGGGATTTTGTGCCTTAGAGGAATGTATATTTATAATGTTGGCACCTTAAGAAAGTCTCATTGACCTAAAGGCTCCTGTTAAATAATTTCCTGATTGGGTTTACAGGCATGATATTCTAGTCACGCATTGAAGATGAGAGTCCAGTAGGTGACAGTGATGAACAGATTGGGTCTTGTGTTTAGTGATCCTGGGCATGTTACCGATACCTTTCCTGGATAGTGTTACAACTGACTGCTCCAGTCAAAGCCCCCAATCAAAATGTACAATTCTGATTGTGGTGGGACCAACGCACTGTTAATTCAATCCCGTCCCTCCACAGATCGCCTAACATATCATTTTGAATTTCCAAATTACAGAAAGAACCAGCCAAATTGGACCATCTATTAATCCCCGAACGAGGCTAACCAAACCAGGTGTCTTTAAATCAACAAATTAACTTTAATTAGAAAAACTAAATTCTAAAACTCTACAAAGATATAAACATTTAAAATAGAAAAATTTGAATCCTTGAAAATTTACACTTTCCAATGAACAATCCTCTGATTAAAGTCCACACAAAATTTTTCAGGGTCCGATGAGGAAATGAAAACAGTCCAACACCTGACGTTTCAAACTCCTCTTTCTTCCAGCGATGGGCACAGTAGATCAACAACTTGCAACCACTTTCAATAGAATCAATCTGGCATTCGAAATTTTGAGGAATAAAAGATTGTCACAGTCTAACTTCTCTTCCTTCAGTTTAAATTATCAGAGATCTCTGTTTTGGCTTGACTTTTCAGAATTGAGAGAGAATAATAAATAAACAGACTAAACTTTCTTCCTTCAGTTTAAATGGGCTGAGAGCACTTCTTTCAGGTGCTAACACACAGCTGTCTGTGTCCTCTGTTAGAACAGGCTGTTTGCACTATAAGCCAGTTCAAAATTAAATTGTAACAAATGTATCTCTCGATGCTCAGTCTGAGTGGCTGTATCCAAGGTAACGAGAATGCATTCTTTGACTCAGTCTTTAGAGCTTGCTGCCTTAAAGCAGTACAGCTCTTTTTCCAGCCTTAAAGGCACAGCACCTTCTTCCTGGAAAAAAAAAACTACAGGATCATAACAATAGCAAGGCGAGAAGAGGCACCCTGGAAGGTATGTGGAGCTGAGACTTGTCTATGAGAAAAGGCCCAAAAATGGAGCAGTCAGGAACAGGACATCAATTAGTCTACTGCTATCTTGGAGAAGTTAAAGAGCTGACAAACTGTATTTGAAACAATTTTAATTCATTTGAGAATTATTAGATTATTAAACTCCAGCCCAGTTATAGGGGTTATTAATAACAGAAATAAATCCTAGCTATCAGAATGAACATGATTCAGTCCTGGATGTGATTCACAACAGCAATTACAGCAGAATCCCCAATCCCTACTGTCACTTGTGAACTCGCTGGTATTTTAGCGGGTGGGATGAATGAGTGAATCCCTTCCCACACATGGAGCAGATGAATGGTCTCTCCCTAGAGTGGGTGAGTTGATGTTTCAGCAGATCCTTTTTTAAAGCCCTTCTCAGTCACAACATGTAAAAGGTGAATCCCTTCTGTAAGAGTTCTGGGTCTTATTAACTCGAACTATGAGTATTTACCCAATTAATATTTATTTGTCCTTTTGAGACGATAACAATACAGGCAATAAGATAATCTGGTGTTGTAATATCAGGAAATATTTATTAAGTAACAAAAGTAATACCTATCAAAAGTTAGGCAGCGATTTTACTGGCTCAATGTGGGTCTTGCCTCCCGAGTCAACTTTGGGCGCAGTTCAACAGATGGTCTCCTCGCTCTGTCACCGGGTATGCAGTCTCCAACTTCACAGTCTGCGCCCTGTTGCTGGCAGCGAGTCTTTTTAACCTCTTCTGGTGCATTGGCCACTCTCATGATCAGTGGCGTTCCCAGCCTCTAGTTCTTTAGAGTGGCAGTCACCTGCGGATGTCACTTTCTGATTGACACCTGAGGGAACCAGTCACCTGCAGAACAGTACCCTCATTACAGCATTTTTTGGTCCTTTCATTAAATTTAATGGTTTACTAATAAGATTCTATGGTGCCTTGTGATACGCAGTACCCATCATTATACAATGACACATTACACAGCCTCAAGATTAATGCAGAAATTACAAAACTACTTCATACATAAAATCTACACATGTATGAAACCAGCATATAAAGACAATCAGCATGTAAGGATGAGGTAGCAAGAGACACTTACAAAATACAGTAGGATACACTCCATGAGTACAGGTTCATAAGTAACAAGAGCAAAAGGAAAAAGACGACATAACTACAAAACTAATTACAGAACTTGATTCTTAAGCTTACAGAACTAAAGGATCGGGAGGGTTTAAACTAGTTTGGCAGGGGGATGGGAACCGGAGCTACGGATCAGTGGATGGGGTAGCTGTTGAACAGGCAGATACCGAGCACAGAGAGTCTGTGAGGAAGGTTAGACAGTTGACACGGCAAAGTTGCAGCCAGTATGACGGGTTGAAGTGTGTCTATTTTAACGCAAGAAGTGTCAGGAATAAGGGTGATGAACTTAGAGCATGGATCAGTACTTGGAGCTACGATGTTGTGGCCATTACAGAGATGTGGATATCACAGGGGCAGGAATGGATGTTGGATGTTCCGGGGTTTAGATGTTTCAAAAGGAATAGGGAGGGAGGTAAAAGAGGTGGGGGAGTGCCATTGTTAATCAGGGATAGTATCACAGCTGCAGAAAGGGAGGTCGTCGAGGAGGGTTTGTCTACTGAGTCATTATGGGTGGAAGTCAGAAACAGGCAAGGAGCAGTCACTTTGTTGGGAGTTTTCTATAGACCCCCAATAGCAACAGAGACATGGAGGAACAGATTGGGAGGCAGATTTTGGAAAGGTGCAGAAGTAACAGGGTTGTTGTCATGGGTGACTTCAACTTCCCTAATATTGATTGGAACCTCCTTAGTGCAAATAGTTTGGATGGAGCAGTTTTTGTCAGGTATGTCCAGGAAGGTTTCCTGACTCAATATGTAGATAGGCCGACTAGAGGGGAGACTATGTTGGACTTGATGCTTGGCAACGAACCAGGCCAGGTGGCAGATCTCTCGGTGGGAGAGCATTTCGGTGATAGTGATCACAACTCCCTGACCTTTACTATAGTCATGGAGAGGGACAGGAGCAGACGGGATGGGAAAATATTTAATTGGGGGAGGGGGAATTACAATGCTATTAGACAGGAACTGGGGAGCATAAATTGGGAACAGATGCTCTCAGGGAAATGCACGACAGAAATGTGGAGGTTGTTGAGGGAGCACTTGCTGCGACTGCTGGATAGGTTTGTCCCGATGAGGCAGGGAAGGGATGGTAGGGTGAAGGAACCTTGGATGACAAGAGATGTGGAACAGCTAGTCGAGAGGAAGAAGGAAGCTTACTTAAGGTTGAGGAAACAAGGATCAGACAGGGCTCTAGAGGGTTACAAGGTAGCCAGGAAGGAACTGAAGAATGGACTTAGCAGAGCTAGAAGGGGACATGAAAAAGTCTTGGCGGGTAGGATTAAGGAAAATCCCAGGGCGTTCTACATTTGTGTGGAACAAGAGGATGGCCAGAGTGAGGGTAGGGCCGATCAGGGATAGTGGAGGGAACTTGTGCCTGGAGTTGGAGGTGGTAGGGGAGGTCCTAAATGAATACTTTGCTTCAGTATTCACTAGTGAGAGGGACCTGGTCGTTTGTGAGGACAGCGTGGAACAGGCTGATATGCTCGAACAGGTAGAGGTTAAGAGGGAGGATGTGCTGGAAATTTTGAATGATATGAGGACAGATAAGTCCCCGGGGCCAGACGGGATATACCCAAGGATATTACCGGAAGCGAGGGATGAGATTGCTGCGCCTTTGGCGATGACCTTTGCGTCTTCACTGTCCACTGGAGTAGTACCGGATGATTGGAGGGTGGCAAATGTTGTTCCCTTGTTCAAGAAAGGGAATAGGGATAACCCTGGGAATTATAGACCAGTCAGTCTTACGTCGGTAGTGGGCAAATTATTGGAGAGGATTCTAAGAGACAGGATTTATGTTTATTTGGAAAAGCATGGTTTGATTAGAGACAGTCAGCATGGCTTTGTGAGGTCATGCCTCACAAGCCTTATTGAATTCTTTGAAGATGTGACAAAACACATTGATGAAGGAAGAACAATGGATGTGGTGTATATGGATTTTAGCAAGGCGTTTGATAAGGTTCCCCATGGTAGGCTCATTCAGAAAGTAAGGAGGCATGGGATACAGGGAAAGTTGGCTGTCTGGATACAAAATTGGCTGGCCCATCGAAGTCAGAGGGTGGTAGTAAATGGAAAGTATTCAGCATGGAGCTCGGTGACCAGTGGTGTTCCACAAGGATCTGTTCTGGGACCTCTGCTCTTTGTGATTTTTATAAATGACTTGGATGAGGAAGTGGAAGGCTGGGTTAGCAAGTTTGCCGATGACACGAAGGTTGCTGGAGTTGTGGATAGTGTGGAAGGCTGTTGTAGGTTGCAACAGGACATTGACAGGATGCAGAGCTGGGCTGAGAAGTGGCAGATGGAGTTCAACCTGGAAAAGTGTGAAGTGATTCATTTTGGAAGGTCGAATTTGAATGCGGAATACAGGCTTAAAGATAGGATTCTTAGTAGTGTGGAGGAACAGAGGGATCTTGGGGTCCATGTCCATAGATCGCTCAAAGTTGCCACCCAAGTTGATAGGGCTGTTCAGAAGGCGTATGGTGTGTTGGCTTTCATTAACAGGGGGATTGAGTTTAAGAGCCACGAGGTTATGCTGCAGCTCTATAAGGCCCTGGTTCGACCACACTTGGAATATTGTGTTCAGTTCTGGTCGCCTCATTATAGGAAGGACGTGGAAGCTTTAGAGAGGGTGCAGAGGAGATTTACCAGGATTCTGCCTGGACTGGAGGGCATGTCCTACGAAGAAAGATTGAGGGAGCTAGGGCTTTTCTCATTGGAGCGAAGAAGGATGAGAGGTGACTTGATGGAGGGGTACAAGATGATGAGAGGCATAGATAGAGTGGATAGTCAGAGACTTTTTCCCAGGGTGGAAAGGGCTATCACCAGGGGGCATAATTTTAAGGTGATTGGAGGAAGGTTTCGGGGAGATGTCAGAGGTAGGTTCTTTACACAGAGAGTGGTGGGTGCGTGGAATGCGCTGCCAGCGGTGGTAGTAGAAGCAGATACATTAGGGGCATTTAAGCGACTCTTGGATAGGTACATGGATGATAGTAGAATGAAGGGTAGGTAGTTCGGCACAACATCGTGGGCCAAAGGGCCTGTACTGTGCTGTACTGTTCTATGTTCCAAAGTAATACATAGGACTGTTGTATAATTCAAAGGAAAGTGGCTGATTATTTTTAAGGCATTACTGTGCAATTAACAAGTCTTATTGAAAGAACTAACTAATTTAAAACACAGTGGCGCAGTGGTTAGCACCGCAGCCTCACAGCTCCAGGGACCCGGGTTCGTTTCTGGGTACTGCCTGTGCGGAGTTTGCAAGTTCTCCCTGTGACCGCGTGGGTTTTCACTGGGTGCTCCGGTTTCCTCCCACAGCCAAAGACTTGCAGGTTGATAGGTAAATTGGCCATTATAAATTGCCCCTAGTGTAGGGAGATGATAGGGAATATGGGATTACTCGAGGGTTAGTATAAATGGGTGGTTGATGGTCGGCACAGACTCGGTGGGCCGAAGGGCCTGTTTCAGTGCTATATCTCTAAATAAATTTTTTTTAAAAAGAACTCAAGGCTGAAGGCTCTGACAGTTGTTTTAATGCATCAAGTGTCGACGATAAGTTTTAATGGTTAGGGAGTGTGGCCTGGACCAGTCAACCTTGACTGTCTTCACAGCAATAACTCTGATTAAACCACAAACTGTAGTTTTACATGTAGGCCTAGGCCATGTGGTATGTTTCACCTGTCAGATAAAAATGCAGCTACATCTTCACAGATGAAGATGCAGTCACATGGGAACAGTGTCCAACATTGATTACAATTAAGTAGAATATAATGAGGTTAATTGATGAATATAATTCGATTACTACAGTATGACAAACAACAGGACGACAAGCTAATTATTAAACAAGATTTTTACAACAAGCTGAATGGGACTGACCTCTGCTCGGCTCAAACCTATCCAGTCAAAGCCAAAGAATCTCTAGCAATGGCTTCTCTTCTCATTCTGTTACCTTTGGAGTTTCCCAAGGATCTATCGATGGCCCCTTCTATCCCTCATCTATCTGCTGCCCCCTTGCTGCCATCATCCAAAGACATGACATCAGGTTCCACATGTACACTGATGACACCCATCTCTACCTCATCACCACCTCTCTTGACCCCTCCAGTGCTTCTGTGTTATCAGCCTGCTTGTCTATTCTAATGCTCTCTGACTGACCTCCACCCTGCTTAAACTTGAGCTCATCCAAACTCTGCTGCCTTTTACCCGAAACATCACAAAGTCCCACTCCTCCATCACTACTGTGCTCACTGACCTGCAATGGCTCCAGGTCCACTAATGCCTCCAGTTTAAAATTCTCAACTCGGATTCAAATCTCTTCAAGGTCTCACCCCTCCCTATATCTGTAACCTCCTCCAGCCGTACAACCCTCAGAGAACTCTGCATTCCTCCAACTCTAGCCTCTTACAGATCCCTCACTCTCTCTGTCCCATTGGCTGCGCCTTCAGTCATTGGCCCTAAGCTCTGTAATTCTCTCCCGATATCTCTCTACCAGTCCACATCTCTCCTCCTTTGAGACCCTCCTGAAAACCTACATCTCTGACCAAGCTTTTAGTCAGCCCTCCTAATATCCCCTTCTTTAGCTCCATGTCAATTTTTGGCTGACTTGAGTTTAAGCTTCTGTAATGCACCTTGGGACACTTTCCTACCTTAAAGGTGCAATGTAGATGACAGTTGTTTTTAAAATCACATTACAACAGACTGGGGAAGCTGGTATTAAAATAATATCTGGGTACACGGAGTTAGGTTGCAGATCAGCCATGATCTCATTGAATGGCAGAACAGGCTTGAGGGGCTAAATGGCCGACTCCTGTTCCAGTGTCCCGAATAAACCTGGACTCAAACACAGCTGATGAATGGAAAGTCATGGGAGAACTGGGGAGAAGGCAGTGCAACAGGAAACCAGCACTTGAGCAGAGTTAGAGAGTGGGGGACGTCTGGGGAGAAATTTCAGATGAACTGGAATAGGCCATTAAACCCATCGAACCTGCTGTGCCATTCAATTAGATCCTCGCTGATCAATTAGTCCCCCTTCCTTGAATAAATCAAGATTTATTTGACATATATGCAGAATATTAACCCCCATAACTGAGCTGGAGTTTATCATCAGAAGAAACAACTCCAACTATCAGGATGAACAGGTTCGGTCCTGGATGTGATTAACAGCAGCAATAACAGCAGGACCCAAACCTTCCAGTCAATCGTGAACTCGCTGGTGTCGCACAAGGTTTGATGAATGAGTGAATCCCTTCCCACACACAGAACAGGTGAATGGCCTTTCCCCAGTGTGAACTCGTTGGTGTGTCTGCAGGGTGGAAGATCGATTAAATCCCTGCCCACAAACGGAGCAGGTGAATGGCCTCTCCCCAGTGTGAATCTGCTGGTGTTTCAGTAGGAGGAATGATTCAGTGAATCCCTTCTCACAAACGGAGCAGGTGAATGGTCTCTCCCCAGTGTGAACGCGCTGATGTGTCAGAAGGGCAGATGAAGTGGTGAATCCCCTCCCACAAAGAGAGCAGGTGAACGGCTTCTCCCCAGTGTGAACTCGCTGGTGTCTCAGCAGGGTGGACGACTGATTAAATCCCTTACCACAAACGGAGCAGGTGAACGGCCTCTCCCCAGTGTGAATGCGCTGGTGTCTCAAAAGGTGGGATGCTTCAGTGAATCCCTTCTCACACACTGAGCAGGTGAACGGCCTCTCCCCAGTGTGAACACGCTGGTGTTTCAGCAGGTGGGATGACCGAGTGAATCCCTTCTCACACACTGAGCAGGTGAGCAGCCTCTCCCCAGTGTGAACTCGCTGGTGTTTCAGCAGCGTAGAGGATTGATTAAATCCTTTTCCACAAATGGAGCAGGTAAACAGGCTCTCCTCGGTGTGAATACGCCCATGAGTTTCCAGATGGGATGGGCTACTGAATCCCTTCCCAGAGTCTCCACATTTCCATTGTTTCTCCATGGTGCAGGCGTCCTTGTGTCTCTCCATGGTGCAGGCGTCCTTGTGTCTCTCCAGGTTGGGTGATCAGCTGAAGCCTCACCCACACCCAGAATAGGTGTACGGTTTCTCCCTACTGGGAATGATGCAATGTTCTTTCACACTGTGCAACCGGTTAAAGCTCTTTCCACAGTCGGTGCACTGGAACACTCTCACTCAGGTGTCTGTGTCTTGGTGCTTTTCCAGTTACACTGATGTTTGAAATCTTTTTCCATAGACAGAAGAGACAAACTTTTCTCCTTCCACTCTCAAAGGCCGATCATATTCAGGTCCTGTTGAATCGAGTGACTCTGTCAGATGTTGATGTGATCCTCGGTTTGTGTTTCCCAACTGTAAATCCTCCCCTTCTAATCCCCTGTAAAATGAGTTTACAAAAGTCACAACTGGCAGTACAGGATAGAATTTCAGAACAGACAGTTTCTAGTTTTCCTGTCTTGTTCCCCCCAAAGCTGTAAATCCCCACCCCACACACTCTCCCTCCTCCCTGAAACACAAACAAGAAATGCTGGAAGTACTCAGCAGGTCTGGCAGTATCTGTGGAGAGAGAAGCAGAGTTAACATTTCAGGTCAGTGACCCTTCATCAGAACCAGCAGATATTAGAAATGTAAAAGGTTTTAAGCAAGTAAAGCAGGGGTGGAGCAAGAGATAACAAAAGAGAAGGTGTTGATAGAACAAGGTCACAGAGCATAACTGACCAGAAGGTCATGAAGCAAAGGCAAATGGTACGTTAATGGTGTGCTGAAAGACAAATCATGAGTACAGAGAAAGTGTTAATGGACCGAAAACTGAGCAGCCTACCCCCAAGCACAAACATGAAAAAAAGTGGGTAGACACAGTGGAAACAAACCAAACAAATTAAAATAAAATAAACACAAAAAATAAAGAAAAAACTAAAAATAAAAGGGGGGGGGGGGGGAGCCATCATGCTCTGAAATTATTGAACTCAATGTTCAGTCCGGCAGGCTGTAGTGTGCCTAATCAGTAAATGAGATGCTGTTCCTCGAGCTTGCGTTGATGTTCACTGGAACACTGCAGCAATCCCAGACAGAGATGTGAGCATAAGAGCAGGGGGGGTGTGTGTGTTGAAATGGCCAGCAACCAAAAGCTCGGGGTCATGCTTTCGGACTGAGCGGAGATGTTCTGCAAAGCGGTTACCCAGTCTGTATTTGGTCTCCCCAAAGTAGAGAAGACCACATTGTGAGCAGCGAATACAGTATACTACATTGAAAGTACAAGTAAATCGCTGATTCACCTGAATGAAGTGTTTGGGGCCTTGGATAGTGAGGAGAGAAGAGGTAAATGGGCAGGTATTACACCTCCTGCGATTGCAGGGGAAGGTGCCGTGGGAAGGGGACAAGGTGGTGGGGGTAATGGAGGAGTGGACCAGGGTGTCGCGGAGGGAATGATCCCTTCAGAATGCTGACGGGGAAGGGAGAGGAACATGTGTTTGGTAGTGGCATCACACTGGAGGTGGCGGAAATGGTCCTTTGAATGTGGTGGCTGATGAGGTGGAAAGTGAGGACAAGAGGAACCCTGTTGTGGTTCTGGGAGGGAGAGAAAGGGGTGAGGGTAGAGGTGCGGGAAATTGGCCGGACACAGTTGAGGGCCCTGTCGACCACAGTGGGGGGGAATCCTTGGTTGAGGAAAAAGGGAGAGATATCAGAAGCGCTGTCATGGAAGGTGGCATCATCAGAGCAGATGCGTCAGAGACGGAGAAACTGGGAGAATGGAATGGAGTCCTTACAGGAGGCAGGGTGTGAAGAAGTGTAGTCGAGGTAGCTGTGGGAGTTGGTGAGCTTATAATGAATATTAGTAGACAGCCTATCCCCAGAGATGGAGACAGAAAAGTCGAGGAAGGGAAGGGAAGTATCAGAGATGGATCATGTAAAGGTGAGAGAAGGGTGGAAATTAGAAGGAAAGTTGATAAAGTTTTCCAGTTCGGGGCAGGAGCAGGAAACGGCACCGATAGAGTCATCAATATATCGGAAAAAGAGTTGAGGGAGGGGGCCTGAGTAGGACTAGAACAAGGAATGTCTGGCATATCCCACAAAAAGACAGGCATAACGAGGACCCATGCGGGTACCCATAGCAACACCTTTTACTTGAAGGAAGTGAGTGGAAGGAGAAGCTGTTCAATGTGAGAACAATTTCAGCCAGGCAGAGGAGGGTGGTGGTGGATGGGGACTGGTTGGGCCTCTGTTCAAGAAAGAAGCAGAGAGCCCTCAAACTGTCCTATTGGGGGGTGGAGGTGTAGAGAGATTGGACGTCCATAGTGAAGAGGCAGCGGTTGGGGCCAGGAAACTGGAAATTGTCAAAATGACGTAGGGCGTCAGAAAAGTCATGGATGTAGGTGGGAAGAGACTGGACCAGGGGAGAAAAGATAGAGTCAAGATAGGAAGAAATAAGTTCAGTGGGGCAGGAACAGGCTGAAACAATGGGTCTGCCGGGACAGTCATTTGTGGATTTTGGGAGTGAGGTAGAAGCGGGCTGTCCTGAGTTGTAGGACTATGAGGTTGGAAGCTGTCAAGGGAAGATCTGCAGAGGAGAGGAGGTCAGTGACAATCCTGTGGGCTGTAGCTTGATGTTAGGTGGTGGGGTCATGGTCTGGGGAAGTAGGAAGAAGTGTCTGAGAGTTGGCGTTGAGCCTCCCTCTGCCCTGTGCTGATATTCAAACCCTTCACAGCAACTGCACCATTTCTTTCCTCCACTGCCAGTTTTCTCCCTCCCTCTACTCTGACTGGGTTCAGTTCTCCAGCCCCTGTGTGCAGAATGAGAATCAAATCAATGAATCAATGATTTTCTTTCCTGGTCACTGGGATCCTGAAGCAAATCCCGCAGATCTGAATCAGAAGGAAAAGCAGAAAGCGGGTGACACTGCGCATGCTCCGGCTACATTCCAGCCCCGCGCCTGCACTCCTGTAGCTGCTGCTGAGTATTGGGGCCCCGGGAGTTCGGGGGGAAAGTCTCAACCCCACGGCACAGAGAGAGCAGGAGAAAGGGGAGGAATTATCAGTTAAACAACGAGCCAGGGACAATAGCAGAAGGTGGGAAGCACTGGAAGGCAGGAGCGAGGATAAAGAGCCATCAAACAAGATTTGTTTAAGCGAAGGGGCAGCAGAGACACAAACAGCTGGTTCACACAGTGAGGGGGGGGGGGGGGAAACAGGATAATGTACCCATGCAGGTGAGTGAGGCTCCCCAAGGTCCATCAGCCCTGGCTCTGTATGTATTCACTCCTCAGGAGGGGCCTGGGGAGGAGATGGAGGGACCATTTGTGACAAAGCTCAGGACAGGAGAACCTCCTTCCCCACTCCCTGGTTACACAAAGACTTACCATGAACTGTCCCACATCTGGGCTGACTCACGGTGCAGGAAGCTGCAAGCTGGTAGGTTGAGCTGTTGCCTGGGAGGGGTGGGAGGTTTGAGTGACAGGCTTGGGAGTGAATCAGGGCAGGCTGCCTCTTTTCATAGAATGGTTACAGCACAAGAAAGAGGCCACTCGTGTCCATGCCGGCTCTCTGGAAGAGCAATTTACCTAATCCCACACCCCTGCCTTCTCCCCATTGCCCTGCAAACCGCTTCACTTCAGATAATTATCCTGTTCATATAAACATATGAATTAGGAGTAGGCCATTCGGCCATGCTCTCCCCTTTAATAAGATCACGGCTAAGTGATTGAGGCCTCAACTGCACTTTCCCACCTACCCTGATACCCTTTGACTCCCTTGTTAGTCAAGCATTTATCTACCTCTGCCTTAAAAATATTCAATGACCCTGCCTCCACCAATCTCTGAGCAAGGGAGTTCCAAACACTCTCAACCCTCAGGGAAAAAATTTCTCCTCATCTCCATCTTAAATGGGCGACCCCTTATTTTTAAACTGCAACCGCTAGTTATAGTCTCTCCCACAAGAGGAAACATCTTTTCAGAATCCACCCTGTCGAGTCCCCTCAGGATCTTATATGTTTCAATAAGATCACCTCTCATTCTTCTCAACTCCAATGGATACAGACCCAACCTGTCCAACCTTTCTTCATAAGATAACCACCACCACCTCACCTCCCCACCCCCTCCCCCCAAATCCCAGGTATCAGTTGAGTACTGCCTTGAACATTTATATCCTTTCTTAAATAAAGAGACCAAAACTGTACGCATTACTCCAGATGTGGTCTCACCCATACCCTGTACAACTGTAGCAAAACTTCTTTATTCCATTTCCCTTGCAATAAATGCCATCATTCCATTTGCCTTCCTAATCATTTGCTGTATCTATATACTAACCTTTTGTGATTCATGTTACGGATTAAAAAAGTGTGTGCCTTTAAGACTGTTTAACATCTCACTTGGATTATCTAAATCCCCAAATAAGGTTTCAGAGACTTGGCTATCTATTTGTTTGAGGTGCCACTTTTACCTCTGACAATGGATCCTGCTTAGCATTGCTCGGGTGACTACAAACGCAGGAAATATTTCTGGAATCTGTTCCTGTAATTGCTGTGTTTCCTTAATTTCACCTGGTTCCTCTGTAATTATTATTTATTACGGCCAAACCATTTCCTAGGAGTAGACCAATTCCCTCTACTGGCAAGCTGTGGACAACTCCTACAGTTACCATCCCAGATATTAAGTCACACTCCAGTCGTACTCTCTGAAGGTACAGGTATATACTCCCTGCCAGTTCCATTGACTGAAACTTTAGTGTTCAAGGCGCTCTCTGCTGGAAATGTTATATCTTTCCCCAGCAAGTGTGTTTGGGTTGCTCCCATATCCCTGAATATAATGATAGGTTTCCCTGCCTCACTTACAGGATATGGAGTTACTTTCCCCTTTGACAAAAATTCATTATAACTTTTGGATATCTTATTCTTAACCTCTACACTCTGTTTGGTTTTAGTATCTGTTTTCACAGCTGTCGTTAAAGCTATAGTCTGGTCTTTTATACTCTCAGACAGAGTCTTTTCCTCGGCATTGCTTTTTGTACCCCAACAATTCCTATGGTTTACCTCGCAATTTCCAGCATTCTGAACGAAGATGACCTGTTTTGTGGCAATGATAACACTTCGGCTTGCAAACCTCAGTTCTACCCTCAGAATCTTCCTTTCGGGCCTGAGGTGGTGACCCTGGGGCATTCTCAGCTGTTCCTTCTTGTCCCCGGCTACTTGCCTTCATTTCAGTCTCCCACTTTCTATCATTTTCGGATTTATGGGGGTGATGCACAAAAGCTTTTGGTTTATTCACAAGCTCGAAATCATCAGCAATTTCCACTGCTTGCCTAGCTTTCAAAACTTTCAGGTTACCTACACGAGTTCTCACTACTGAAGGAATGGAGTTTTTAAACATCAGGGATCGGTGTTGGGACCGCAATTATTTACAATTTATATAGATGATTTGGAGTTAGGGACCACGTGTAGGGTGTCAAAGTTTGCAGATGACACTAAGATGAGTGGCAGAGCAAAGTGTGCAGATGACTGTGAAACTTTGCAGAGGAACATAGATACATTGAGTGAGTGCGCAAAGGTCTGGCAGATGGAATACAATGTTAATAAATGTGAAGTCATTCATTTCGGTAGGAGTAACAGTAAAAAGGATTATTACTTGAAGGGTAAAAAGTTGCAGCATGCTGCTATGCAGAGGGACCTGGGTGTCCTTGTGCATGAATCGCAGAAGGTTGGTCTGCAGGTACAGCAAGTAATTAGGAAGACAAATGGAATTTTGTCCTTCATTGCTAAAGGGATTGAGTTTAAAAGCAGAGAGGTTATGTTGCAGCTGTATAAGGTACTGGTGAGGCCGCACCTGGAGTACTGTGTGCAGTTTTGGTCTCCTTACTTGAGAAAGGATATACTGGCACTGGAGAGGGTGCAGAGGAGGTTCACTAGGTTGATTCCGGAGTTGAGGGGGTTGGCTTATGAGGAGAGACTGAGTAGATTGGGATTATATTCATTGGAGTTCAGAAGAATGAGGGGGGATCTTATAGAAACATATAAAATCATGAAGGGAATAGATAAGTTACAAGTAGAGAGGATGTTTCCACTGGCAGGTGAAGCTAGGACAAGAGGGCATAGCCTCAAGATTAGAGGGAGCAGATTTAGGACTGAATTAAGAAGGAATTTCTTCACCCAGAGGGTTGTTAATCTATGGAATTCCTTGCCCAGTGAAGTAGTTGACGCTTCTTCAGTAAACGTTTTTAAAGCTAAGGTAGATATCTTTTTGAACAATAAAGGAATTAAGGGATACGGTGAGAGCGCGGGTAAGTGGATCTGAGTCCACGAAAAGATCAGCCATGATCTTATTGAATGGCGGAGCAGGCTCGAGGGGCCGGATGGCCTACTCCTGCTCCTAGTTATGATCTTATGATAAACTCTTCCAAGAGAATCAACTCTCGAAGGTTCTCATATGTGGTTTCCCTCTTTAATGACCATATCCAACAGTCAAAATTCATTTGCTTCACCCTCTCAAATTCTACATATGTCTGCCTAGCCAAACTCAGTAAGTTCCAAAACTTCTGATGGTAAGCTTCAGGGACTAAATCATACGCAGCGAGAATAGCCTTTTTTGTGTCATTTCATAATCTGGAAAAGCCTCTCCAGGAGGCATGGCATAAAGGTCATGAGCTCTGCCCACCAACCTGCTTTGCATAAGCAGTGTCCAGCTTTTCTTCGGCCATTTCCTCTGTTTGGATATTTTTTCAAAAGAAATGAAAAATGCCTCTATGTCCCTTTCCTCAAACTTAGGAAGAGCTTGTATAAATGTAAACAACCTTTCGCTGGGTCCTGAGTTGAATTCAGATTCTTCCTGACCAAACTTTTCCCTGGAGACAAGACCACCCCTTTGTCTTAGTTCCAACTCTTTTAGCCTAAATTCCCTCCCTTTTTCACTTTCGCTCTGAAGTTCAAGTTTCCTTATTGCTATTGCTTTTTCTTTTTCCCTTTCCTCTTTTTCCAATTCAAGTTTTTTCATTTCTGACTGAATTCTAGCCAATTCACTGCTTTACTCTCTGACTTACTATCTTCTTGTTCCTCATCGTCGTCATCTTCTTATTCTAGATGTCGGGCTAATAGGTCAATTATCACAGCTTTTTTGGCACCCGATTTCAATTCTAACCCCAATTTTGCCACCAATTCTTTTAGTTTATTTATCAGCCGAAGCGCAGAATATAAGAGCAGGGAGGTTATGATGGAGCTGTATAAAACGCTAGTTAGGCCACAGCTGGAGTACTGTGTACAGTTCTGGGAACCACACTATAGGAAGGATGTGATTGCACTGGAGAGGGTGCAGAGGAGATTCACCAGGATGTTGTCTGGGCTGGAGCATTTCAGCTATGAAGAGAGACTGAAAAGGCTAGGGTTGGTTTCCTTAGAACAGAGAAGGCTGAGGGAGGACATATTGAGGTATACAAAATTATGAGGGGCATTGATAGGCTAGATTAGAAGAAACTTTTTCCCTTAGCGGAGGGGTCAATAACCAGGGGGCATAGATTTAAGGTAAGGGGCAGGAGGGTTAGAGGGGAGTTGGGGAAAAATGTTTTCACCCGGGGGGGTGGTTGGAATCTGGAACACGCTGCCTGAAGAGGTGGTAGAGGCAGGAATGCTCACAACATTTAAGTAGTATTTAGATGAGCACTTGAAATGCCATAGCATAGAAGGCTACGGGCCAAGTGCTGGAAAATGGGATGAGAATAGTTAGGTGCTTGATGGCTGTCACAGACACGATGGGCCGAAGGGCCTGTTTCTGTGCTGTACAGCTCTATGACTCGATTACAATGGTATAGAGTGTACCTTATATGAGAAGCTGGTTCCTTTTATTTTTGTAATTGGCGTTAGATTTGGATCCCAACAATCGAGTTTCCAATTAATATGATCCCAGACGCAAGAGCAATTAATATGATGCTAGTTGTAAGACCCCAATTTATATGTTATCCCAGAGATGAGTAATCAATATGGTTCCAAACACAAATTCCCCAAATAATCTGATTCTGATCCCAGAACGAGCTTCCCAATTAAATATGATCCTGATTGCGGACGAGCCCCCAATTAAATATGATGTGACCTGTGGAGTGACAGGACTGAATTGACAGGGTGTTGCTCCTGACGCAGTCGTAACGATGTACAATGACACTAAGATCTCTCTGTACCTCACAGTCCTGCAATCTCTCTCTATTTAAATAATATGCTGCTTTACTATTCTTCCTGCCAAAGTGGAAAAGTTCACATTTTCCCACATCATACACCATTTGCCAAATTTTTGCCCACTCATGTAACCTATCTGTATCCCTTTGCAGACTCCATATGTTCTCTTCACAACATACTCTCCTATCTTTGTGTCATCAGCAAATTTAGCAACCATACATTCTGTCCCTTCGTCCAAGTTAATGATATAAATTGTCAATAGTTAAGGCCCCAGTATTGATCCCTGTGGCACTCCACAGGTTACAGCTTGCCAATCCTAATAAGATCCATTTATCCCTACTCTCTGCGTCCTGTTAGCCAACCAGTCCTTTATCCATGCGAATAGGTCACCCCCCCCCCCCCACTACACCATGAGTTATTATTTTGCTCTTATAATGAAGTGGCACCTTGTCAAATGCCTTCTGGAAGTCCAAGTATACCACATCCACAGGTTCCCCTTGATCCACGTTGTTTGTTACTTTGTCAAAGAACTCCAATAGATTAGTCAAACATGATTTCCCTTTCATAAAACCATGTTGACTCTGATTACATTAAGAGTTTCCGAGTGCCCCACTATAACCTCCTTAATAATAGATTCCAGCATTTTCTCTATGACAGATGTTCAGCTAACTGACCTCTTCTCCTTTGAAGGTCTCGAATGAATCTGCCTCTACCACACTCTCAGTCAGTGAATTCCAGATCCTAACCACGCACTGCATAAAAAAAATGTTCATGTCGCCAGTTGCTTTTTTTTGCCAATCACCTTAAATTAGTGTCTACTGGTTCTCGATCAACCCTTCCACCAACAGGAACAAGTTTCTCCCTATCTACTCTATCCAGACCTCTCATGACTTTGAACACCTCTCAGACTCCTCTTACTGTTCCCTTCTCTAAAAAGAACAGCCCCAACCTCCATGTAACTGAAGTTCCTCAGTCCTGACTCATTCTCGTGAATCTTTTCTGCACCCTCTCAAATGCCTACACATCCTTCCTGAAGTGTGATGCCCAGAACTGGGCACAATACTCCAGTTGAGGCCAAACCAGTGTCTTATACAGATTCATCATAACTTTCTTGCTTTTGTACTCTGTGCCCCTATTTATAAAGCCCAGGATCCTGTCTGCTTTATTAACTGCTTTCTCAACCTGCCCTGCCACCCTCACTGATTTGTACACATGTACCCCCAGGTCCCTCTGCTCTTGCACTCTCTTTGGAATTGTACCCTTTACTTAATATTGTCTCCCCTTGTTCTTCCTATCAAAATATATCCAAGTCAACAACATCAAATTGTATTCATGTAGTGCCTTTAATGTAATAAAACATTCCAAGTATTTTCTCAGGAATGTTATAAAGCAACATTTGACACTGAGCCACATAAGGAGATATTAGGGCAGATAACCAAGAGCTTGGTCAAAGAGGTAGATTTTTAGGAGTGTCTTAAAGGAGGAAAGCGAGGTGGAGAGGGTTAGAGAGGGAATTCCAGAGCTTGGGGCCGAGGCAACCGAAGGCACGGACCCCGATGGTAGAGCAATTAAACTTGGGATGTTGAAGAGGCCAGAATTAGATGAACCCAGGTATCTCGGAGGTTTGTACAGCTAGAGGAGATTATAGAGAAAGGGGGAGGTCATGGTGGGTGGAATTTGAAAACATTTAAAATTGAGGTGCTGCTTAAACAGGAGTCAATGTAGGTCAGCGAACACAGTGGTGATGGGTGAATGAGAGTTGGTGCGAGTAAGGGCATGGACAACCGAGCTTTGGATAGCTTGAAGTTTACGGTGGGGGGGGGGTTTTAAATGCCCAAACTGCGGGAAGTGCTATAAAAGTTCTCGTAAACTGCAGTTCCATCAACTTGTTCACACTGACGAGACACCGTTCAGGTGCTCTCTCTGTGGGACTGGGTTCAGACGTTCATCTGAACTCACTGTACACCAATGCAGTCACACTGGGGAGAGGCCTTTCACCTGCTCCAAGTGTGGGAAGGGATTCACTCAGTCATCCCAACTTCAGACACACCAGCAGGTTCACACTGGAGAGAAGCCATTCACTTGCTCCGTGTGTGGGAAGAGATTTACTCATTCATCCACCCTGATGAAACACCAGCGAGTTCACAACTAACTAGTGATTAGATTCTCCTGTTAATATCATCCAGGACTGAACCATGTTCATTGGGAATGATGTGAATAAACTCAGCCCAGTTACAGGGGTTAATAAAAGTCAAATAAATCAGTTTAGTGTTAAACACACTGTGTGTTGAAACTTTTTAATATCTCTAATACAACTTAGTTCCTTTTGAAGTGCTCTCCCTCTCCCCTGTCTCCTCCATCCGCAACTCCAACAAGTACGAGGAGCTCATGGACTTCTTTGTCACCAAGGTTGAGACCATCCACTCAGCTGCTTCTCTCCCTTCCAATAGTCCACTGGGCCAAACTGCCTCTAAAGCTCCTCCTTGTCCCAGCCCTGAACTCGCATCTTTCTCAGGTTTCTCTCCTATCTCCCCTCTTTCCCTTTCTGAGCTCACCTTGTCCTGCTCCCTCGACCCTATCCTCTCAGTGCTGACCACTGAACCTCCCAACGTTAGCTGATATTGTGAATGGTTCTCTTCAGGCACTAGAGTCATAGAGAGATACAGCACCGAAATAGGCTCTTCGGCTCAATGAGTCCGCGCTGACCATCAACCACCCATTTATACTAATGCTACATTAATCTCTTTTTCCCTCTCACATCCCTACCTTCCCTCAAAACCTCATACCATCTACCTAGACTAGGGGCAATTTACAATGGCCAATTTACCCATCAACCCGCAAGTCTTTGGCGTGTGGGAGGAAACCGGAGCACCCGGAGGAAACCCACGCGGTCACAGGGAGAACTTGCAAACTCCACACAGGCAGTACCTAGAACTGAACCCAGGTCGCTGGAGCTGTGAGGCTGTGGTGCTAACCACTGCGCCACCCTCTGTACTGTCCCTCTCTCCTTTGAATCTGCCGCCATCACCCCATCCTCAAAAAAGCCCTTGACCTAACTGTCCTTGCAAACTAAAGCCCCATCACCAACCTCCCTTTCCTCTCCAAAGTCCTTGAATGTTTTGTCATCTCCCAAATCCGTTCCTGTCTTTCCCAGAACTCATGTTTGAATCCCTTCACTCAGATTTCCAGCCCCATCATAATACCAAAACGACTCCTATCAAAGTCACAAATGACCTCCTATGTGACTGTGACACAGGTAAACTATCCCCCGTCATCCTTCTCGACCTGTCTGCAGCCTTTGACATGGTTCACCACACCATCCTCCTCCAACGCCTCTCCACTGTCGTCCAGCTGGGTGTGACTGTAGCCAGAGCATCAACTGTAATGGGTTCCCTTCCCGCTCATGCAGTTATCTTCGGTGACCCCGAGGATCTACCCTTAGCCTCCGATTTCTCATTGACATGCTGTCCCTCGAGAACATTGTGTAAAATTACAGCGTCATTTTCCACATGTACACTGACAGTGCCCAATTCTACCTCACTATCACCTCTCTCACCTCTTCCACTTTTGCTAATTCATCAGATTGCTTGTCTGATACCCGGTACTGCACAAGCAGAAATTTCCTCCAATTAAATGTCAGGAAGACAGGAGCTGTTGTTTTCACTCCCGAGCTACCGACTCCATTCCTCTCCCTGGCAGCTGTCTGAGACTAAAGCAGACTTTTAACACCTTGATGTCATATTTGACCCCGAGATGAGCTTCTGACTAGAGGCCTGCTACCCGACGGGACCCAATGACGTGTCGGGTTCGGGTCGGGCCGGACCGGACACACACGGTAAGTGCTCTGCTGGTAAGTATTAAAAATAAGTAACTTACCTGAGCTGGGAGTCCAGGACAAAACTGAGTCTGCGCAGTGAACGAGTGACGTCACTATGATGTCATCGCGCATGCGCGGCAGGTTCAATGTCAGGAAGGTAAGTAAACGGATGGTCGGGTCGAGTAGTGGCGGGTTCGTGTTGGGTCGGGCTCGGGGCAAAATCGAAGGGACTCGGGCCGGGTCGGGCTTGGGTCTGCTGTGGTTCGGTCAGGTGCCTGAGATGTCGCAGACCACGACATTTTCAGTCGGCGCCATTTTTATCACTGACAGATGCCTGAGACGTGGCAGACAGTGATGTTTCAGTCGATGAGGCTGCATTTATGCATGTGCCATTACAGCAAATGCACCCTATTCCAATACTGACCTGTCTCCCACAATCTACCCTCAGTAAACTTGAGGTCATCCAAAACTCTGCTGCCCGTGTCACCCCTCTCTAGCTCTGTAATCACCTCCTATTCTCCAACCCTTGAGATATCTGCCCTCTTTCAATTCTGGTCTCTTGTGCAGCTCCTATTTTGTTTACTCTGTCATTGGCGTCCATGCTTTCAGTTGCTTAGTCCCTGCACTCTGGAATTCCCTCCCTAAACCTCTCCGCCTTTAAGATGTTCCTTCAAATTTACCTCTTTGACCAAGCTTTTGGCCATCTGCCCGAATTTCTCCTTATGTGGCTCAGTGTCAAATTTTGTTTGATAACTCTCCTTGGGATGTTTTACAACATTAAAAACGCTATATGAAGGTAAGTTGTTGTTGGATGTGATTAACAACAGCAGTAGCAGCAGAATCCAATGCCTGCAGTTACATGTGAGCTCGCTGGTGTTTTTACAGGTTGGATGAGTGCTTGAAGAGAGATAGAGGTGGTGAACAGCCTCTTCCCTTTGAACTCGGTGTGTCAGAGGGTTGGATGAAGTAGTGACTTCCTTCCCACATACACAGCAAGTGATTGGCCTCTCCCCAGTGTGAACAGCCTGTTGTGTCAGAAGGTTGCCTGACGGAGTGAAAATTTCCCAGATATGTCGAGTTCACAAAAAAGACAAATATACTCCAGCAAATTACCAGCCTATCAGTCTACTCTCCATCATCAGTAAAGTGATGGAAGACAGTGCTATCAAACAGCACTTACTCAGCAACAACCTGTTCACTGATGCTCAATTTGGGTTCTGCCAGGGCCACTCAGCTCCAAACCTCATTACAGCATTGGTATAAACATGGACAAAGGAACTGAATTCCAGAGGTGAGGTGAGAGTGACTGCCCTTGATATCAAGACAACATTGACTGAATGTGGCATCAAAGAGCCCTAGTAAAATTGAAGTCAATGGGAATCGGGGGGAAAACTCCACTAGCACAAAGGAACATGGTTGTGGTTGTTGGAGGTCAATCAACGCAGCCCCAGGACACTACTGCAGGAGTTCCTCAGGGTAGTGGCCTCAGCCCAATCATCTTCAGCTGCTTCATCAATGACCTTCCCTCCAACATAAAGTCAGAAGTGGGGATAACCGTTGATGATTGCACAATGTTCAGCACCATTTGTGACTCCTCAGATACTGAAGCAGTCCATGCAGAAATGCTGCAAGATCTGGACAATATCCAGGCTTGGGTCGGTAAGTGGCAAGTAATATTCGTGCCACACAAGTGCCAGGCAATAACCATCTCCCCTTGACATTCAACGGCATTACCATCACTGAATTCCCCACTATCAACATCCTGTGGGTTACTATTGACCAGAAACTGAAGTGGATTAGCTATATAAATACCGCGACTACAAGACAGGTCAGAGGCTAGGAATCCTGCGGCGAATAACTCACCTCTTGACTCCGTAAAGCCTGTTCGCTATCTATAAGTAACAAGTCACGAGTATGCTGGCATACTCTCCACTCGCCTGGATGGGTGCAGCTCCAAAAACACTCAAAAAGCTCGACACTATCCAAGACAAAGCAGCCCGCTTCACTGGCACCATCTACAAACATTCACTCCCTCCGCCGCCGATGCACAGTGGCAGCAGTGTGTACCATCTACAAGACGCACTACAACAACTCACCATGGCTCCTTCAACAGCACCTTCCAAACCTGCGACCTCTTCCACCTAGAAGGACATGGGCGGCAGATGCATGGGATCACCACCACCTGCAAGTACCCCTTCAAGTCACACACCACCCTGACTTCGAAACATATCACGATTCCTTCACTGGATCAAAATACTGGAACTGCCTCCCCAATAGCACTGTGGGTATACTCGCACAAAAAGCACCATCCACATCCCATGAAAGATTAAAAAGAAACTCACCTGCCTGCTCACCTTATTAATGCTTCTGTGCTTCAGCTCTCCCATCTCACTGCTGGTCTCCGACTCCCTTTCAAAGACCAGTCCTTCTTTGGAAAAGGTCAGAGCAGCACATCCTCCCTCACTGCACCGAATTCTCACGCTCACACTCTGCCTCGAGCTGCTACCTTCGTGTCTGTTTACTTCATGCGCTTAGTCAGACTACCTGTATTTATACTGGGTGAAACTCTATAGAACTGAGTCATGCACTGCTGGCTGGAGAAACCAGTTCTAACCAGCTCCCTCATTAACTAACTGTCGCGGCCTCTCCACCAGGGAACTTGTTTATACCCAAAACTGAATGAAACTTCATGGTAAATTGTAGTCAAATGCTAAATGCAGACTTGACTAACTTTTAGAAAGAGGTTAACCCCTAAAATTCCCAAACTCACACTCTGTCTTTTTACAATAATTATCAACACGTTTTCTCGCACCCATTGCCTCCCCCTCAAAGGCTGTGACATTAAAATCCCCGTGTTTCAGTGTTTTGGGTGGCCCCAGTCAGAGTGGTGTCCTCCCCAGGAGAGGGGCCAGCCGACTGCTGCCTCCTACTCAAGCCCCAGGCTCTCTCCGCGGCCTTGCTCCTGGCCGCTCATCTCGATGGCCCACCAGTGCCGGCGCGCGCCGTTACCAAGCCCCGTCCCCGCAGCCATAGCAACGCCAGCGACCGTTAAACCGTTTCCCGCTCAAACTTCTCGAAGCGACAAAGAAAATCCTCCAACAACCGCAGCTCACGCACGCGCACCAGCTACGTTGTGGACCCAATCATCAGACGTCATCGTCGCCATCTTTGTTAGGGGCAGAACTCCTCTAACGCCATTAAGCCAGGGGAAGTGAAGCGCCGCTTCCCCACAGAAAGATGGACGCCTCTCCCGATGAGAACATTTCGGAATATGAAAGGGAAAAGGTCACTGACCTGAATCGTTAACTCTGCTTCTTTCTCGACAGATGCTGCCAGACTTGCTGAGTATTTCCAGCACTTGCTGTTTTTATTTCAGATTTCCAGCATCCGCAGTATTTTGCTTTCAATTCACAGTATTTGCTTGTTCTGTTCAAAAAGTTATTTATCTTTTGCAAGCTGGGATGGACCATGCAGGCATATTTAATTCTAATGTTGTTTCACTTCTACTCATTTGTTTGCTATTACAAAGATGACCGATATCTCTGAGCCTGGGACTTCCTGCTTTATGCGCGGAAGTGAATTTGCCCCATTCACTCAGTAGGAGGCCAGTGCGCAGGCGCGGGTGGACTATCTGGAGCATGCGCAGTGTCACTTTGATCTGAGCTGTCCAAGTGCTGGAGAGAGTTTTGTTGCGGGTGGGAGGGGAAGCTTCAGGAACACCTGGTGTAGGCCGCAAGCCCCCGAATAAGAACCTCCAGGTCCCCGCGTTTGCAGCTCTGGGGCTTTTTCCCGGGAACATCGTTCTGATGAAGGGTCACTGACCTGAAACGTTAACTCTGCCTCTCTCTCTCTTTCCACAGATGCTACCAGACCTGCTGAGTATTTCCAGCTGTTTTGGTTTTTATTTCAGATTTCCAGCGTCTGCCGTATTTTGCTTTTATTTTAAGGTTAATGGCCGCCATTTTGGTTGAGCGGGGAGCAGAGCGCATGCGTGGCCATGTTGGTGACGACATAGAGTGGGCGGGACTTCAGGGTCCCAGTCACCAGGAGAGAAAACCATTGACTCATTGATTTGATTCTCACTCTGAACCCATTCAGAGTAAAGGGAGGGAGAAAACTGGCAGTGGAGGAAAGAAATGGTGCAATAGGTTTGGATTTCAGCACAGGGAGGAGGGAGAGTGTGTGGGATGGGGATTTACAGCTTAGAACATAAGAACTAGGAGCAGGAGTAGGCAATTCAGCCCCTCGAGCCTGCTCAGCTATTCAATACGATCATGGCTGATCTCATCTTGGCCTCAAGTCCACTTTCCTGCCCGTTCTCCATAACCCTTCAACCCATTTCTAATTAAAAAATCTGTCGATCTCCTCAAATTTACCCAGTGTCCCAGCATCCACTGCACTCTGGGGTAGTGAATTCCACAGATTCACGACCCTTTGAGCGAAGTAATTTCTCCTCATCTCTGTTTTAAATCTGCTACCCCTTATCCTAAAACTATGACCTCTCGTTCTCGATTGCCCCACAAGAGGAAACATCCTCTCTATGTCAACTTTGTCAATCCCCTTAATCATCTTATATACCTCAATTAGATCTCCTCTCATTCCTCTCAACTCCAGAGAGTAAAGGCCTAAACTGCTCAATCTCTCTTCATAAGACAAGCCCCCATCTCTGGAATCAATCTGGTGAACCTCCTCTGAACTGCTTCCAATGCAACTACATCCTTTCAAGTAAGGGGACCAATACTGTATGCAATATTCCAGGTGCGGTTTCACCAATGCCTGTACAGTTGCAGCAACACTTCCCTACTTTTATACTCTATTCCTTTAGCAATAAATGCCAAAATTCTATTTGCCTTCCTTATCACCTGCTGTACCTGCAAACTACTTTTCTGCGATTCATGCACGAGGACACCCGGATCCCTCTGCACCGAAGCACTCTGAAGTTTCTCTCTATTTAGATAATTTGCCTTTCTATTCTTCCGCCCAAAATGGATAAACTCACACTTATCCATGTTAAAATCCATCTGCCAAATTTTGGTTCATTTATCTAATCTATCCATCTCCATTTGTAGATTTCTTATTTCTTTATTGCAACTTACTGTCCCATCTATTTTAGTGTCCTCTGCAAATTTGGCTATATTACCTTCTATCCCTGCAGCCAAATCATTTATATAGATTGTAAATAGTTGGGGTCTGAGGACCGAACCCTGTAGCATCCCACTAGTTACATCTTGCCAACCAGAAAAAGACCCATTTATCCTGACTCTCTGTTTTCTGTTGGTTAGCCAATCCTTTATCCAAGCGAACAAATTGCCCCTAACCCCAAGTGAACTTACCTTGTGTATTAACCTTTGGTGCGGCACCTTATCAAATGCCTTCTGGAAGTCCAGATAAACTACATCTACAGGATCCCCAATATTCACTTTGCTTGATACAGCTGCGAAGAACTCTAGCAAATCAGTCAAACACAATTTAGCCTTCATAAAACCATGCCGACTCTGATGGATTGCGTTTTGACTTTCTAAATGTCCTGTTATTACTTCCTTAATAATGGATTCTAACAAGTTCCCAACAACAGCTTTGGGGAAACGAGAAGAAAAAATGTTCCATAGAAACTAGAATTGTCTGTTCAGAATTTCTGTCCTGGACTGACAGTGATAACCTAAAAAAGGAGTTTAGAAAAGTTATTAGAAGAGAAAAGATTTGCAGACAGGAAACTCAAACCAAAGATCAGTGGAGAGAAACTGTACACGTGTTCTCTGCGTGGCTGACGCTTCAACTGATCATCCAACCTGGAAAGACCTAAGGACATCCACACCACAGAGAAACCGTGGAAATGTGGGGACTGTGAAAATTCATCGATGCAGTCACACTGGGGAGAGGCCGTTCACATGCTCCGTGTGTGAGAAGGGATTCATTCAGTCGTCTGACCTGCTGAGACACCAACTGGTTCACACAGGGGAGAGGCCATTTACCTGCTCAGTGTGTGAGAAGGGATTCGTTGATTCATCCCACCTGCGGTTACGCCAGCAAGTTCATACAGGAGAGAAGAGGTTCACCTGTTCTGTGTGTGGGAAGAGATTTAGTCAATTCTGTGACTACCTCAGACACCAGCGCGTTCACACTGGGGAGAAGCCATTCTCCTGCTCCGTGTGTGGGCATGAATTTAAGCAATTGTCCAACCTTCTGACACACCAGCGCATTCACACTGGGGAGAAGCCATTCTCTTGCTCCGTGTGTGGGCATGGATTTAAGCGATTGTGCAACCTTCTGGAACACCAGGGAATTCACACTGGGGAGAAGCCGTTCACCTGCTCTGTTTGTGGGAAGGGATTTATTAATTCAACCCTCCTGCTGAGACACCAGCACATTCACACCAGGGCACAAACATTAACCTGCTCCATTTGTGGGAAGGGATTTAAGCGATCATCCCAACTTCTGTCACACCAGCAAGTTCACACTGGGGAGAGGCCGTTCACCTGCTCCGTGTGTGGGCAGGGATTTAGCGATCATCTAACTTACTGACCCACCAGCGAGTTCACACGGGGGAGAGGCCCTTCACCTGCTCCACGTGTGGGAAGAGATTTAATCATTTGTCCAACCTTCTGACACACCAGCAACTTCACACCGGGGAGAGGCCATTCACGTGCTCCGTGTGTGGGAAGGGATTCACTCAGTTAACCAACAGAGACACCAGCGAGTTCACAATTGACTGCAGGTGTTGGATTCTGCTGTTGTTGCTGTTAATCGCATCCAGGATGGAACCATGTTCATTCTGATAGTTGTGGTTTGTTTCTGTTGATAATTAATCGATCGGCTAGGATCTAATTGAATGGTGCAGCAGGCTCGATGGGCTGAATGGCCGACTCCAGTTCCTCTGAAATTTCTCCCCAGACTTCCGCCACTCTCTAACTCTGCTCAAGTGCTGGTTTCCTGTTGCACTGCCTTCTCCCCAGTTCTCCCATGACTTTCCATTCATCAGCTGTGTTCGAGTCCAAGTTTATTCGGGACATAGGAACAGGAGTCGGCCATTTAGCCCCTCGAGCCTGTTCGGCCATTCAATGAGATCATGGCTGATCTGCAACCTAACTCCGTGTACCCAGATATTATTCTAATACCAGCTTCCCCAGTCTGTTGTAATGTGATTTTAAAAACAACTGTCCTCTACATTGCACCTTTAAGGTAGGAAAATGTCCCAAAGCTCATCGCAGAAGCTTAAACTAACAAGTCAGACAAAAATTGACACTGAGCTAAAGAAGGGATATTAGGAGGGCTGACTAAAAGCTTGGTCAAAGACGTAGGTTTTTAGGAGGGTCTGAAGGAGGAGAGATGTGGACTGTCAGAGAGGTATAGGGTGGGAATTCTAGAGTTTAAGGCAAATGACTGAAGGCATAGCCAATGGGACAGAGAGAGTGAGGGATGCGTAAGAGGCCAGAGTTGGAGGAATGCAGTGTTCTGAGTGTTGTACGGCTGGAGGAGGTTACTGATATAGGGAGGGGTGAGGCCTTGAAGGGATTTGAACCAGAGATGAGAATTTTAAATTGGAGACATTGGTGGACCTGGAGCCATTGTAGGTCAGTGAGCACAGTAGTGATGGATGAGCGGGACTTTGTGATGGTTGGGGTAAAAGGCAGCAGAGTTTGGATGAGCTCAAGTTTAAAAAAAAAATTCTTTCAGGGATGTGGGCGTCACTGGCTAGGCCAGCATTTATTGCCCATACCTAATTGTCCTTGAGAAGGTGGTGGTGAGCTGCAGGGTGGAGGTTAGTCAGAAGAGCATTAGGGCGGCACAGTGGCTCAGTGGTTAGCACCGCAGCCTCACAGCTCCAGGGACCCGGGTTCGATTCTGCCTGTGCGGAGTTTGCAAGTTCTCCCTGTGACCGCGTGGGTTTTCGCCGGGTGCTCCGGTTTCCTCCCACAGCCAAAGACTTGCAGGTTGGTAGGTAAATTGGCCATTGTAAATTGCCCCTAGTGTAGGTAGGTGGTAGGGAATATGGGATTACTGTAGGGTTAGTATAAATGTGTGGTTGTTGGTCGGCACAGACTCGGTGGGCCGAAGGGTTTGTTTCAGTGCTGTATCTCTAAATAAATAAAATAGACAAGCAGGCTGACAACACTGAAGCACTGGAGGGGTCAAGAGAGGTGGTGATGAGGTAGAGATGGGTGTCTTCAGTGTACATGTGGAACCTGATTTCATGTCTTTGGATGATGGCACCAAGGGGCAGCAGATAGATGAGGGATAGAAGGGGCCATCAATAGATCCCTGGGAAACTCCAAAGTTAACAGGGTGAAAAGAGAAGCCATTGTTAGAGATTCTTTGGCTCTGATTTGATAGGTCTGAGTGGAGCCAAGTGAGGTCAGTCCCACTCAGCTGGACAGTGGAGAGAGGTGTTGGAGGATGGTGTGGTCGACTGGGTGGTCAGGAAGTATGAGAATGGATAGTGTCCCATAGTCACCAAAGATGTCCTTTGTGACATGGATTCAAGCTGTTTCAGTGCTGTGGTAGGGATGGAAACCTGATTGGAAAGGTTCAAACATGGAGTTACAGGAAAGGAGAAAACAGATTTGGAAGAAATAAAGACATTCAGTGACTTTGGAGATGAATGAGAGGTTGAAGATAAGTGGCCAAAGTGGACTGGGAGCAGCTACCTGTAGGAAAGTCTACACCAGACCAGTGGGAGTCATTCAAAAAGGAAACAGTGTGAGTTCAGGGCCAACATGTTCCCATAAAGGTGAAGGATAGGACCAGCAAGTCCAGGGAACCCTGGATGTCAAGAGATATAGAGGATTGGATAAGGAAAAAAAAAGGAGACTTATGGCAGATTCAGAGCGATGAAAACAGCAGAGGCCCCAGAGGAGTATGGAAAGTGTAGGGTGGGGGGGGGGGGGGGGGTACTTTAAAAAGTAATTAGGAGAGCGAAGAGGGGATATGAAAAAACACTGTTGGGCAAGATAAAGGAAATCCCAAAGCATTTTATAAGTATATTAAGGGCAAGAGGATAATCAGGGAAAGAGTAGGGCCCAAAGTGGCAATCTGTGTGGAGCCGGAGGAAATGTGAGGTTTTAAATGAGTACTTGTCATCTCTGTTCACTATGGAGAAAGATGATGTAGGTGTAGAGATCAGGGAGGGGGATTGTGATATACTTGAACAAATTAGCATTGAAAGGGAAAAAGTATTAGCTGTTTTTAGTGGGCTTAAAAGTGGATAAATCCCCAGGCCCAAATGAGATGTATCCCAGGGTGTTATGTGAGGCAAGGGAGGAGATAGCAGGGGCTCTGACACAAATTTTCAAATCCTCTCTGGCCACAGGAGAGGTACCAGAGGACTGGAGGACAGTGAATGTGATACCATTATTCAAGAAGGGTAGCAGGGATAAACCAGGTAATTCAGGCTAGTGAGTCTAACTTCAGTGATAGGGAAACTATTGTAAAAAATTCTGAGGGACAGGATTAATCTCCACTTGGAGAGGTAGGGATTAATCAGGGATAGTCAGCATGGCTTTGTCAGGGGGAGATTGTGTCTAACAAACTTGATTGAATTTTCCAAGGAGGTGACTAGATGTATAGATGAGGGTAAATCAGTTGATGCAGTCCATATGGGCTTCAGTAAAACTTTTGATAAGGTCCCGCATGGGCGATTGGTTAAGGTAATAGCCCATGGGATCCAGGGCAATTTGGCAAATTGGATCCAAAATTAGTTTAGTGGCAGGAGGCAGAGGGTGATGGTCAAGGGTTGCTTTTTGAGAGTGGAAGCCTGTGACCAGTGGTTTACTGCAGGGATCGGTGCTGGGACCCTTGCTGTTTGTAGTGTACATTAATGATTTAGACGTGAATATAGGAGGTATGTTCAGTAAGTTCACAGATGATATGAAAATTGGTGTCGTAAATAGTAAACAAGCCTTAGATTACAGGACAATATAGATGGGCTGGTACGATGGGCAGAGCAGTGGCAAATGGAATTTAATCCTGAGAAGTGTGAGGTGATGCATTTTGGGAGAGCTAACAAGGCAAGAATATACAATGGATGGTAGGACCCTAGGAAGTACAGAGGATCAGAAGGACCTTGATGTACTTGTCCATAGATCACTGAAGGCAGCAGCACAGGTAGATAAGGTGGTTAGGAAGGCACATGGGATACTTGACTTTATTAGCCGAGGCACAGAACATAAGAGGAGGGAAGTTATGGTGGAGCTGTATAAAACGCTAGTTAGGCCACAGCAGGAGTACTGTATACAGTTCTGGGCACCACACTGTAGGAAGGATGTGATTGCACTGGAGAGGGTGCAGAGGAGATTCACCAGGATGTTGCCTGGGCTGGAGCATTTCAGCTATTAAGAGGTACTGGATGGGCTAGGGTTGTTTTCCTTAGAGCAGAGAAAGCTGAGGGGGGACCTGATTGAGGTATACAAAATCATGAGGGGCGTTGATAGAATAGATAGGAAGAAACTTTTTTTCCCTTAGCAGAGGGGTCAGTGCTGTATCTCTAAATAAATAAATAGATACCTCGGGTTTTCTGCTTTTCACCAAGTATCCTGTGGATTTTTTTTAAAAAGAGAACAAAATATAATGTATTTGAATAAACCCCAAAATGGCCAAAATAAACACTGAAAACTTTACTGATATTCAACTGAGCCTGCAGTCATTTTATCTTTGTTCTTTTTCTCAATATTGGTTTCAGCATTCTCGATTATCATTAGGTGTATAACAGTGTGGCCTTCCGTGAGAACTGGAACTTGACAGAAATAATTAGACACAGATCAATGGCCTCAGTTGTACAGAATGTGGTTGCTTTAAAGGTAATAATGTTGCAGTTGTATCCAGCAGTAGTTGAACTGCCCTGTACACCACATCCAGACCTGGAGTTTCCTTGGCATTTTCACACAGAGTCTGGGCACAAACAATTAACGAAGCTTAAAACATTGTGTTGACGTGGATGGAAGTGAGATTGTGCTGACGAGAGGAAACTCCGGGCCCAAGTCTCACACTGCACTCAGGTAATAGAAACATAGCAAAATAGGAGCAGGAGTAGTCCATTCAAACCTGCTCTGCCATTCAATACGATCATAAATAAATAAATAAGCTGGGTATTTCTGTAACTCCATCACTGATGTCACTTCCAGCTTGCAACATGAGAATCAGAACCCACTGAACTGAAATCAAATGTTTTTAATGTAAGATTTGCTTTTTCTGCTGATTATTGGAGTTGTGAATTGGTTACAATCAAATATCAAATTGAACTGGTTTTCCTTTAATGTCAAAGTGACCAACTGGAAGTTAGAAGTGGTTTGTTTCTAGAAAAGAGAAGAATTCTGCAGGGACCTCGTCTGGCATTCTGGTGTTTGCAGAATTCATTTGGAAAAGAGAAGTACAGAATAGGGGGTTTCTAGTTATCTGGAACTTACTGATTGGTGCAAACTGGAGTTAGGAGACCAGCTAGATCAGAGTGACATACCAGATGGATAAATTCATCTATTAACACACATTGAACAGTCACTGTGAAATATATATACAAGACAGAACTGAATTGAAGAAAAGATGGTTTCGGAAAGGTCTGATCCCATTCTTTTCCGACAATACACAGAGTTCTGAGAGTCCTATCAGCCCTCAGATAATTTAACTGACCTTTTGGTCAGCTATGTGGCCTTGTCCAATCTACACCTTCTCCTTTGTTATCTTCTGCCCCACCCCCACCTCACTTGCCTATAACCTGTGACATTTTTAATATTTGTCAGTTCCGAAGAAGGGTCACGGACCCGAAACGTTAACTCTGCTTCTCTTTCCACAGATGTTGCCAGACCTGCTGAGTGGTTCCAGCATTTCTTGTTTTTGAGTCCGTTCACAGGTTTTTCTAGAAGATGAGGGCACTGAAGTTGCTTTTCTCTCCAGTCTCCTGATCCTGTTTTATCTGAGTCAGCCCTACCTTGCAGGTTCAGTCCACAGGCTCCAGCAGTAAATGCACTGTCTCTGGCCATCACCCATTGCAAACTCCAGCTGAAATGAACTTGTCCAATAATATCGTGAGTCTTAATTTTATCAACAAGACTCCCGTCTTGCACCTTATCAAAACAGCTTTTGCCAATCCATCTACACAACATCCACTGCATTTCCTTTCTCATTACTCCGTTATTCCCTCAGTTTTTAACTGGAGTTTGCAATAGGTGATGGACAGACAGTGCATTTACTGCTGGAGTCCAGTGCGCTGGCGCGGGCGAAACTGTATCTGGAGCATTCGCAGTGTCACTTTGATCAGAGCTGTGCGTGCGCTGGAGACGCTTTTGCAGCGGGTGAGAGTTGGCAGGGCGCAGGGGAGGAATGGAGCAGTCGGTTGGGCGGGGAAGCTTCGGAAACACCTGGTGTAGGCCGGAAGCTCTGAATAAGAACCTCCAGATCCCGCGTTTGCAGCTCCGGGGCATTTTTCCTGGGAACAGGTCCAGATGAAAGGTTGCTACCGTTGACCCACCCTCCCGTTCACTTGCTAAAAACCCTTTTTAGAACATTTTTTTCTAACCTTTGCCAGTTCTGATGAAAGGCCTGAAACATTAACTTTGCTTCTATCTGCACAGATGCTGCCAGACCTGAGTATTTCCATAGATTTTATTCTCACTCGGCATACAGCGGGTTTCCCACCATCTCTCCTGAAGGTGCTGGTAAGTGCCAGGGTTACTGTTCACATCCCAATGAATTGCAACTCAAATGATCTGAAATTGTTGAACTCCATGTTGAGTCCGGAAGACTGAAATGCAAAATTGAAAGATAAGACGCTGTTCCTTGAGCTGCTTTGAGACTTACCTGGCACAAAGACATGTGGTTGTTGGAGATCAATCATCTCGGTCCCAGGACATCACTGCAGAAGTTCCTCAGGGTAGTGTCCTAGGCCCAACCATCTTCAGCTGCTTCATCAATGACCTTCATTCAATCATAAGGTCAGAAGTGGGGATGTTCACTGATGATTGCACAAAGTTCAGCACCATTCGCGACCCCTCAGATACTGAAGCAGCCAGTGTCTACATGGAGCTACACCTGGACAATATCCACATTTGGGCTGATAAGTGGCAAGTAACATTCACGCCACACAAGTGCTAGACAATGACCATCTCCAACAAGAGAAAATCTAATCATCTCCCCTTGATGTTCAATGGCATTACCATTGCTAAATCCCTCACTGCTAACATCCTGGGGAGGTTACCATTGACCAGCCACATACATACTGTGGCTACCAAAGGCAAGTCAGAGGCTGGAAATTCTGCGGCGAGTAACTCAGTCTGACTCCCGAGTGCCTGTCCACCATTTACAAGGCACAAATCAGGAGTTTGATGGAATACTGTCCACTTGTCTGGATGGGTGCAGCTCCAACAATACTCAAGAAGCTCAACAACATCCAGGATAAAGCAGCCGCTTGATTGGCACCCCATTCACAAACATTCACTCTCCACCACCAAGGCACAGTGGCAGCAGTGTGTACCATCTAAGGATGCACTGCAGCAACTGACGAAGGCTCCCTCAACAGCACCTTCCAAACCTCGAACACTTAGAAGGAAAAGGGCAGCAGGGGAAAGGCACGGACCTGTGGAAAGAACACAGAGCGGGGAGCGGATAAATAGAGTCCGAGGATCGCAGCCTGCAGCACTCACCTTCCAGGAGAGCAGCGGAGGGAAGAATGGACCTACGGGAAGAACACAGAGCAAGGAGCGGATAAACGGAGCCCAAGGATCGCGGCCTATAGCAGTTACCTTCCAGGAGAGCAGCGAACAGGAGTCCAGGTCCACCAGAGTTTGAAAACAAAGTGAACAGTGACATCACAGGAAAGCTGCAAGGCGATTGGTTGGTGAGTATCTGCCTTAGGGAGTATCAGTAAATAGCTGAGTTAGTACATTACTGGTAGGGTGTGCGTAAATAGCTTAATAAGGGGCAAGTGGGTAACTGGGGGTTTTTTTGAGTAAGGTTTATTTTAACTAGTGAACTGTACTGATTTTTAGTAGGATTTATCAGTACTAGTAGGTTTTATTAATAATTCTAAGCTGTTGTAGTATCGGTAAGGTTTTTTTTTTTAGCAGTAGCAAAGGGTCAATTAATAAATAAAGGAATGGCAGGGTTGCTTCAAGCTCGAGAGTGCACCTCCTGTGCTCTGTGGGAGCTCCAGGACACTTCCCGTAAACCGGAGAATCATTTGTGCAGGAAGTGTTGTCAATTGAAGCAGCTTGAGCTCCAGGGTTTGGAACTTGAGCATCAGCTGGCAACACTGCAGTGCATTCATGAGGATGAGAGCTACGTGGAAAGCACGTTTATAGACATGAGGGTCTACCTGAGGGTAGACTCAGTTGGGACAAAATCAGAAATTAAAATGGAAGGTGGAAAATTAATGGATGAGTCTGGAAGACAGAGGAAACGAGGGTTAGAAAATAAAAAAAAAGATTGGCAGTGCTCAAGGATATCTATTTCAATGCAAGGAGTTTAGTAAATAAAGTTGATAAGCTGAGGGCACAGATGAGACACATTGCAGTATGATATCATAGCTATTACAGAAACATGGCTTAAGGAGGGACAGGAATGGCAGCTCAACGTTCCTGGTTACAAGGTTTCCAGATGCAATAGGGAGGGGGATAATAAAGGAGGGAGAGTGACAATTTTGGTCAAGGAAATTATTACAGCTGTGAGGAGGGATGATATGTTGGAAGGTTTATCAAATGAGGCCATATGGATTCAGCTAAGGAACAAAAAAGGGGCTATCACACTGCTGGGAGTCTACTATAGACCCCCAGTCAGAGGGAGATAAGAGCAGATATGTAGGCAAATCTCTGAGAAGTGCAAGAACAATAGGGCAGTAATAGTAGGGAATTTTAATTACCCCAATATTAATTCGGACAGTTTTAGTGTGAAAGGAATTGAGAGAGCAGAATTCTGGAGTTGCATTCAGGAGAACCTTTTTGCCCAGTATGTAATAAGACCAACAAGAGAGGGCACAGTTTTAGACTTAGTTTTAGGAAATGAAGATGGGCAGATGGAAGGAGTGGCAGTGGGAGAGCATTTTGGTTGTAGTGATTATAATTCAGTCATAATTATGGAAAAGGACAGTTAGAGTTCTCAATTGGGGCAAGGCCAACTTTACTAAACTGAGTGATTTAGCGAAAGTGGACTGGAAACAGCTACTTGAAGGTAAATCAGTGTCAGAACAGTGGGAGGCAAAGGGGAGATTCAAGGAGTTCAAAGTAAACATGTTCCCACAAACAAAAAGGTTGAGGCGGCCAAATCTAGAGCCCCATTGGTGTCAAGGAGCCTATAGGGTAAGATAAGGCAGAAAAGGAAAGCTTATGTCCGACAATGAGAACTCAATACTACAGAAAGCCGAGTGGAATATAGAAAGTGGAGGGGTGAAATCAAAAAGGAAATTAGGAAAGCAAAGAGAGGGCATGAAAGAATATTGGCAAGCAAAATCAAGGTGAACCCAAAGATATTTTATCAATACATTAAGAGTAAGAGGATAACTAAGGAGAGAGTAGGGCTCATAAAAGACCAAAAAGGTAACAGCGGAAGATATTAGTATGGTTCTTAATGAATACTTTGCGTCTGTCTTCACAAAAGAGGGGGACGATGCAGATATTGTAATTAAGGAGGAACTCACTGCCTGAAAGGGTAGTTGAGGCAGAAACCCTCAACTCATTCAAAAGGAGTCTGGATATCCACCTCAAGTGCTATAATCTGTAGGACTACGGACCAAATGCTGGAAGGTGGGATTAGAATAGGTGGATCGTTTTTCGGTCGGCACAGACACAATGGGCCACATGGCCTCTCTCTGTGCCTTAAACTTTCTATGATTTGTCTAATTTCTATGAAAGGTCATAGACCCGAAACGTCGACACTGCTTCTCTCTTCACAGATGCTGCCTGACCAGCTGAGTTTTTCCAGCATTTTCTGTTTTTATTACACGGAAACACCACCACCTGCAAGTTCCCCTCCAGGCCACACACCATCCTGGCTTGGAACTTTATTGCTGTTCCTTCACTGTCGCTGGGTGAAAATCCTGGAACTCCCTTCGTAACAGCACTGTGGGTGTCCCTATACCCAAGGACTGCAATGGTTTAAGAAGGCAGCTCACCACCACCTTCTCGAGGGCAATCAGGGATGGGCAATAAATGCTAGTGTGGCCAGCAATGCCCACATCCCATGAATGAATAAAAGAAAATTAGGTGAGTGCTGATATCTCAGAGGGTTGGAAGAGATTGTAGAGATAGTGAGGGGTGAAGCATGGAGGGATATGAAAACAAGGATCAGAATTTTTAAATTGAGGTGCTGCTTAACTGGGAGCCTATGTAGGTCAGCAAGCACGGTGGTGATGGCTGAACAGGACATGGTTCAAGTAAGGACACAGGCAGCAGAGGTTTGGACTATCTGAAGTTTACGGAGTGTAAAATGTGGGAGGCGAAACAGGAGTGCCTGAGAATAGTCAGGCTGAAAGGCAACAAATGCATTGATGCAAGTTTCAGAGGCAGTTGAGCTGAGGCTGCAGCGAAGTCAGATGATGAGAGGTTTGTCAGATGATGAGAGGTTTGTCTTACGAAGAAAGGGTGAGCAGGTTGGGCCTATGCTCATTGCAGTTTAGCTGACTGAGAGGTGATCTAATTGGAATGTATCGGATTCTGAGGGGGATTGACAAGGTAGATGCTGAGAGGATGTTTCCCCTCATGGGGGAATCTAGAAATACAAAACACAGTTTCAGATTAAGGGGTCTCCCATTTAAAGAGGGAGGTGAGGAGGAATTTCTTCTGAGGGTTATTAGTGTTTGGAATTCCCTTTCCTGGCAAGCTGTGGAGTCTGGGTCATTGAATATATTCAAGGTTGAGTTGGTCAGATTTTATGTTGACAAGCATTATAGAAACACAGAAAATAGGAGCAGGAATAGGCCATTCGGCCTTTCAGGCCTGCTCTACCATTTAAAAAAGATCATGGCTGATCGTCTCATTCAGTACCCTGTTCCCGCTTTCTCCCCATATCCCTTGATCCCTTTGGCATCAAGAAATATATCTATCTCCTTATTGAATATATTTAATGACTTGGCCTCCACTGCCTTCTGCGGTAGACAATTCCACAGGTTCACCACCCTCCGAGTGAAGAAATTTCTCATTGTGGTTCTAAATGGCATACCCCGTATCCTGAGACTGTGACCCCTGGTTCTGGACTCCCCAGCCATCGGGAACATCCTTCCTGTTTCTAGCCTGTCTAGTCCTGTTAGAATTTTATAGTTTTCTATGAGATCCTGTCTCATTCTTCTTAACTCGTGAATATAGGCCTAGTCAACCCAATCTCTCCTCATACGTCAATCCTGCCATCCCAGGAATCAGCCTAGTAAATTTTCTTTGCACTCCCTCCATGGCAAGAACATCCTTCCTCAGATAAGGAGACCAAAACTGCACACAATACTCCAGATGTGGCCTCACCAAGGCCCTGTATAACTGCAGTAAGACATCTTTGCTCCTGTACTCAAATTCTCTTGCAATGAAGGCCAACATACCATTTGCCTTCCTAACTGCTTGCTTTCAATGACTGGTGTACAAGGACACCCAGGTCTCATTGCACCTCCCCCTTTCCCAATCTATCACCATTCAGATAATAATCTGCCTTTCTGTTTTTACAACCAAAATGGATAACCTGATTAATCCATGTTATACTGCATCTGCCATGCATTTTCCCACTCACCCAAATGGTCCACATCACATTGGAGCCTCTTTGCATCCTCCTCACAGCTCACATTCCACCACCCCCCCCCCCCCCCCCCCCCCCAGCTTTGTGTCGTCTACAAACTTTGAAATGTTACATTTAGTTCCCTCACCTAAGTCATTAATATATATTATGAAGAGCTGGGGCCCAAGCACTAATCACTGCCTGCCACCCGGAAAAAGACCCGTTTATTCCTACTCTCTGTTTCCTGTCTGTCAACCAATTCTCAATCCATGCCAGTATATTACCCTCCATCCCATGTGCTTTAATTTTGCACACTAACCTCTTATGTGGGACCTTATCAAAAGCCTTCTGAAAATCCAAATGCACCACATCCACTGATTCTTCCTTATCTATTCTACTAGTGAAATCCTCAAAAAACTCCAGTCGATTTGTTAAGCATGATTTCCCTTTCGTAAACCTATGCTGACTTTGTCTAATCCCGTTTATGCTTTCCAGGTGTTCTGCTATCACATCTTTTATCATAGACTCTAGCATTTTCCCTACTACTGATGTAAGGCTCACTGGTTTGTAATTCCCTGTTTTTTCTCTCCCTCCTTTTTAAAATAGTGAGGTTACATTTGCCACCCTCCAATCTGTAGGAACTGCTCCAGAGTCTATAGAGTTTTGGAAGATGACCAATGCATCCACTATTTCCAGGGCCATTTCCTTTAGTGCTCTGGGATGTAGATTATCAGACCCTGGGGATTTGTCAGCCTTTAACCACATTAATTTTAACACTTTTTTTTAAAACTAATATTGATTTCCTTCAGTTCCTCCCTTTCATTAGACCCTTGGTTCCCTAACATTTCTGGGAGGTTATTTGTGTCCTCCTTTGTGAAGACAGAACCAAAGTATGTGTTTAATTGTTCTGCCATTTCTTTGTTCCCCATAATTTCCCCCGTTTCTGACTGTAAGGGACCTACATTTGTCTTCACATATTTATAGAAGCTTTTACAGCAGGTTATGTTCCTCGCAAGTTTACTCTCATACTCTTATTTTCCCCCACTTAATCATATTCTTTGTCCTCCTTTGCTGAATTCTAAACTGCTCCCAATCCTCAGACTTGCTGCTTTTTCTAGCAATTTTATACACCGCCTCTTTGGATCTAATACTACCCCTAATTTCTTTTGTAAGCCAAGGTTGAGCCACCTTTCCGGTTTTGTTTTTGCACCAGACAGGAATGAATAATTGTTGTAATTCATGCACACGTTCTTTAAGTATTATCCATTGCCTATCCACTGTCAACCCTTTTTAGTAAAGTTCCCCAATCTACCATAGTCAACTCGCACCTCATACCTTCGTAGTTTCCTTTATTTAGATTCAGGACCCTAGTTTCGGATTCAACTTCACTCTCCATCTGAATGAAGAATTCTATCATGTTATGGTCACTCCTCCCCAAGGGACCCCGCACAAGATTGTTAATTAATCCTCTCTCATTGCACAATACCCAGTCTAGGATAGCCTGTTTTAGTTGGTTCCTCAACGTATTGGTCCAAAAAGCCGTCACGTACACACTCCAGGAAATCCTCCTCCACAGTATTATTGCTAATTTGGTTTGACCAATCTATATGTGATTAAAATCACCCATGATTACAGTTGTACCCTCACTGCATGTGTCTCTAATTTCTTGTTTAACGCCATCCCTTACATCTCCACTACTGTTTGGGGACCTATAGACAACCCCCAACGTTTTCTGCCCCTTGGTGTTTCTTAGCTCCACCCATACAGATTGCACATTATGATTTTCCGAGCCAATATCCTTCCTAACTATTGCATTGATTTTCTGTTTTACTAACAATGCTACCCCATCTCCTTCCCCTCTTTGCCTGTCCTTCCTAAATAGTGAATACCCCTGGATGTTCAGTTCCCATCCTTGGTCACCCTGCAGCCATGTCTCCGTAATCGCAACTATATCATAACTGTTTATATCTATTTGCGCTGTTAATTCATCTACCTTATTGTGAATGCTCCGCACATTAAGACACAATGCCTTTAGATTTGTCTTTTTAACATCGTTAGTCATCTTAGCTTTATTTTGCAATTCAGCCCCATTTGTTTCTCATCCTTGTTTTCTCTGCCTTACACTTTTGCTTCTTACTTTTCTGTCTTTCATTTCTATCCTTGTTTCCCCTCCTCTGTCTTCCTGCTCAGATTCCCAGCCCCCTGCCATTCTAGTTTAAACCCTCCCCGACAAACATCCCCCCCCCCACCCCCTGAGGAAACTGGTCCCAGTCCTGCCCAGATGCAACCCGTCCAGCTTGTACTGGTCCCACCTTCCCCAGATCCAGTCCCAATGTCCCAGGAATCTGAATCCCTCCCCTCCACACCATTTCTCCAGCCGTGTATTCATCTGATATATCCTGCCATTTCTGCTCTCACTAGCACGCGGCACTGGTAGTCATCTTGAGATTGCTATCTTTGAGGTCCTACTTTTTAATTTACGTCCTAACTCCCTATATTCAACTTGTAGAACCTCATCCTTTTTTTTTTTAACCTACTTCATTGGTACCGATAAGTACAACAACTGGCTGCTCAGCCTCCCCCCCTCAGAATGCCCTGTAGCCACTCAGAGACATCCTTGACCCTAGCATCAGAGAGGCAACATACCATTGTGCAGTCTCTTTTGCGGCCGCAGAAACGCATGTCTGTTCCCCTGATGAATGAATCCCCTATCGCTGTAGCCCTGCCACTCTTCTTCCTACCCTCCTGTGCAGCAGAGCCACCCATTGTGCCATGAACTTGGCTCTTGCTGCTTTCCCCTGAGCCATCTCCCCCAACAGTATCCAAAGCGGTATATCTGTTAGAGAGGGGGATAGCCACAGGGGACTCCTGCACTACCTGCCTTCCTCTAATCTTCTTGGTGATCACCCATTCCCTTTCTGCCTTTGCAGCATTTGCCTGCGGTGTGACCACCTCGCTAAACATGCTATCCACGATGATCTCAGCATCACGGATGCTCCACAGTGAATCCACCCGCAGCTCCGTAATGCAAGTAGCCAATAGCTGCAGATGTATACACTTCCAGCAAACATGGTCGTCAGGGACACTAGAAGCGTCCCTCATTTCCCACATAGCGCAGGAGGAGCATGTCACGGGGCTGAGCTCTCCTGCCACAACTTACCTTTAGATTACTTAGTTACTCCCTTTAATTAAAAGATACTAATTATGCTAGGGGCCTTGTTCTACTCCAAACACTACCCGCTACAATCTAAAGTCCTTACTTAACTTTTGAAGCTACTGATAAATCCTACTAAAAATCAATACAGTTCACTAGTAAAAATAAACCTTACTCAAAAAAAAACTACTCACTTGCATCTCTCTCACCTTCAGTGAATAGAACATCACACCTACAAACCTGGTTTAAATTTAAATCCAATCAGGAAGTATATTTAACAGGAGCCTGCAGGCTGATGAGACTTTAAGCTGCCAGTGTGCTGCTGTACTGCTCTGTATTTTACCTGTAATAGAAAGTGACTGAACCTTTGTCCCAGTGTAACCTTTGCTGTTCTGAAATGTGGGTGTAGATTAATGAGCCTCACATCCTTGCTCATGTCTGCTGTAATCATTTAGAAAGGGGATGTGTAAAGAGATGGTCATCGTATGGAGATGTGAAACAAGGAAACAGTATCTGTGTGTGATAGTGACACATTCTTGTGCTCACAGTCAGAGCAATGCACAGATATCCTTGTGGTTATGGTTTGACCAGGGGTAGATCATGAATGTACTGAACAAGTTAAATATAAATATCACCAATGTAGCTACAACTTGTTAGATCAGACCTGGAGAGAAGAGAGCTCTGAATCCACAGTATTATCTCTGTTCTCCGGATCAGGTAACTATACTCTGTCTGTATTATTACAGTGCTGTTAATAAAGTCAGTAAAAGACAATGTTGTTGTGAGTTTGATTATCTAGTGTATGAAACCACAAGATTCAATATTTAGAGTCAACAAGATGAACAAGGAAACACTGCACGGTCCAATTCTCCAGCTCAATAGTCACAGGGGAAAGAAAGTCTGTTATCCAACACCTCAATTGGACAGAATTGAGTAAGATCCCAAATGTAAGAAACCCTCAAATCATTTGTAAATATCATTCAAATGCTGACAGGTTCCAACTGTCAGTTACCATTACATTGAAATCAATGGAAGATGAGAGAGCGGTTATGCTAAAACAAACTGGGGGCAGAGATTTCAAATAATTGGTGGAAGGATTAAAGGAGTTGAGGAATTTTTCACCCAGTGGGCCGTGGGGGTCTGGAACTCACTGCCTGGAAGGGTGGTAGAGGCAGAAACCCTCACCACATTAAAAAAAAAAGCACTTGGATATGCACTTGAGGTGCTGTAACTTACAGGGCTATGGACCAAGAGCTGGAAAGTGGGATTAGGCTGACTAACTTTTTCAGCTGGCACAGCACGATAGGCCGAATGGCCTCCTTCTGTGCTGTAAATTTCTATGATTCTGTGATGAAAAGTGGTCCTTTGTGTTTTTATCCAAGACAGGCCTCAGCCCAGTCATTTGCTCCAAGTGTTGATGTGATGGTTCAAGCTAAGAGGTGCCGGGTATCAGGAGCAGTGAATCAAATCTAAATGTCAGTAAGTATCAATATAGTTTATCTGCATCCAGTTCTATTCTAATAACTTCTGCTGAATGTGGCCCTCACCCAGTGCCAGGATATCGGATCAGACCCACCAGGGAAAATGAGTTTAACACCCGAGATTGACAATGTCAACCGGATGCTCAATATCTCTGTAACCTCCTCCAACCCCACAGCCCTCTATGTAAATACAAGTTGTTGTTGTTGGATTACACCCTGAGATAGACAATGTCAACTGGATTCCCCTCATCCACCAACACAGCAACGTCTTCACAAAACACAAACAAGTTTGTAAGACGCCATATTGAGTGTCTCTAATGGCTCCTTCTCTTCCCCAGTGATCAGAAACAGCATCTCTCAGACCCCTTAAAGCATCTTCCCTGTGATCGAGCTCACTGATGGGCCTGTAGTTCCCTGGTTCGGATTTGTCCCCAATTTAGAAAATGGGAACTACATGAACTACCTTCCAATCTTGGGGAACAATCCCTGACTATTGAGCTGAAAATATGGACAAGGGGCTCACAGCACCCGTCCCACCTCTTTAAACACCCTTGGCTAGATTTCATCTGGACCTGGAGCACCATCTCGTTTGCCATTTCCTACTTTATCCAGGATGACAATCCCTTTCTATTTTAATATTTATGTTATTGTCGACAGCACATCCCACAGCTGGAATCTGAGCATCATCCACAGGAGTGCAGACTGATGTGAAATAGTCATTTAACAGCTCTGTCATAGCCTGGCAATCTGTCTCTCAGTGGCTCGAAACCACCTTTAACTGTCTTCTCACTCCTGACATAGCTGGAAAAGCTTTTACTGTTATTACCACAATTGTGCACCATCTTCTTTTCCAAAGATCTCTCAGCTTCTCTAATGGCTGCTTTTGTCTCCATCAATTATGGGCGATATTTGTCCCTATTCTCCTGGAAACTGAATCCATCTTGATCCAAACTGGGTTCAATGTAAGAGAGTTCGGAGAGTCAGGCATCATTCACCTCTAGACCTACACTGGCAGGTAAAACCCCAGACAGTTCCCTAGTAAGGATTCCTCACCATATATTTGTCAGGATACTGAAACCCAGCTTTCTTACAGTCCACTCCTGCAGGCCCCGCTCCGAGCCTACAACCTTCAGGGTCAGTGATGGGGTTTCACAGTAGGACTGATCCCAGAGAAACTGTCACAATCACATCCCTGTAGAAGTTCCGGGTTGTGTATTTTTAGTTATCTGGTGTCTAACACACACACACACCAATAAAACAGGGAATTGCAGGAAACATGCTGCACGTCCTTCTTTATCTTAAGATCAAATGTCTGTTGTATAGTTGTACCAGCAGTTAACAGCGACATCTGCTATTTTAATGCAGACTTTAACCAACTTACTTTAAACGGGTTTATTTTAAATGAATTAACAGCTGTCACACAAACACGTTAAGTCTTCATAGAATAATTACCAGTCATTTTCAGAATGGAAACTTAAACCTGCCATTTCATTTTGTCAGGATCGGATCACAGCTTTACACCAATCTCTGATTTGACAGCACGTTTCCAGCATTCACCGTTGTTCTTCCTGATTCTAAACACAGTTGTAAAGGAGCCTTCAGTGCCCAGGAGCTCTGAACCATCGAAGAGTGGGGCTGGGACACTCAGGTGGAAAAGACAAAAATCTGCAACAAAGTGTTTCAAAGAAAGCTGATTTATTACAAATTTATCCAGAATATTGAACTCCAACCCAGGAAGAGGGGTTATTAACTTCAGCAGAAACAAATCCCAACTGCCAGAAAATTTATAGCAGACGAGGCCATTCAGCTCATTGTATCTGTGCCAGCCGAGAAACAACTATCCAGCGTAATACACTTTCCAGCTCTTGTTCTGTAGGCCTCTAGGTTTTAGCACTTTAAGTGTATATCCATTTTTTTTTAATGTAAAAAGGGTTTCTGCCTCCCCCACCCTTTCAGGCAGTGAGTTCCAGATCATCACCATCCTTTGGGTGAACTGATTTCTCCATTTCCCTCTAATGCTTCTGCAAATTACTTTAGATCTATGTCCCCTGGTTATTAATCTCTCTGCTAAAGGGAACAGGCTCATCCTATTCACTCTGTCTAGGCCTCAATTTTATACACAATTAAATCTCCCATTAACATGCTCTGTTCCAAAGAAAACAACCCCAGCCGATCCAATCTTTCCTAATCGCTAAAATTCTCCATTCCTGGAAACATCTTCTGTGCAATCATACATTTCCTATGATGCGGTGATCAGAACTGTGCGCAGTTCTCTAGCTGTGGTCTAACTAGTGTTTTATTCAGGTCCAGCATAACCTCCCTGCTCTTGTAAAAAAAAAAAGAAAATGCTGGGAATACTCAGCAGGTCTGACAGCATCTGTGGAGAAAGAAATAGGGTTAACATTTCAGGTCTGATGTTTCATCCACAGAAAATGCTGGAAATACTCCCTGTTCTTATATTCTATCTCTCGGCTAATAAAGGAAAGTATCCCATATGCATTCTTAACCACTTTATCTACCTGTCCTGCTACCTTCAGGGATCTGTGGACATGCACTCCAAGGTTTCTCTCTTCCTCTACACTTTTCAGTATTCTACCAGTAATATTGTATTCCCTGCCTTGTTAACCTTCCCCAAATGCATTATCTCACACTTCACCGGATTCAACTCCATTTGTGTCTTTTCTGCTCACTTGATCAGTCCATTGATATCTTCCTGCAGTCTGCAGTTTTCTTCCTATCAACCACAAGGCCAAAAACATCTTAATCATGCCCCCTACTTTAAAGTCCAAATCATTGATATATACTGACATTGATATTGATATAGTATTGAGCCATGTGGGATCCCATTGGAAACAGCCTTCCAGTCACAAAAACACCGCATGACCCTTTGCTTCCTGCTCCAGCTGACACTTCCTGTACATATGGTTGTCCAGGACAGGAGAAATGTCCTCGAGTTCCCATATGGAACAGGATGTGCACTCCACTGGACTGAAATGCCCTGCCATGCCTTTATTAATTAGACTATGAATTGGCTTAACCAGAATAAATAGAAGATTTTAAATAAATATTCATTCAGCTGCTCAATTGTCAGCTGCTGCTTCCTTTGTGCTGATATCACTTTATTTGACGGAGTTAACTTAAATGTTTTACTTAACTATTATCTATATATCTCAGATTTTAATTTACTGAAAAATTCAGAACCCTTTAGTGTCACTATCACTTGTTATTTCACTTTATCGCCTAGATCTGATTGATTAATTGAACACTGACTGTAATTATATGATAAATTATCAAATCCGCTTTAGTTTTATGCTAATTAATTAATCTAGTCAATGTGGAGGGCAGATCCGTCCACATTTCTCTAGCTGTGGGGGTTCTAACTAGTGTTTTGTACAGTTCCAGCATTATCTCCCTGCTCTTATGTTCTAGGCCTCGGCTATTGAAGGAAAGTATCCCATGTGCCTTCTTGACCACCTTATCTACCTGTTCTGCTGCCTTCTGGTATCTGTGAAAATGCACTCCAAAGTCCCTCTGTGCCTCTGCACTTTGCGGTATCCTACTATTCACTGTGCATTCCCTTGCCTTGTTTGCCCTCCTCAAATGCATTATCGCACACTTCTCCGGGTTGATACCATTTGCCACTTTTCTGGCCACCTGCCCAGTCCATTGATATCATCCTGCAGTCTACAGCATTCCTCCTGTCTTCCACATGACCAACTTTTGTATCATTTGCAAACTTCCTAATCATGGCCCCCTACACTTAAGTAAAAATCATTGATATATATATATATATATATATACCACAAAAGGCAAGTGGCCTAGTGCTGAGCCCTGTGGAAACCACAAAAAGCAAGTGGCCTAGTGCTGAGCCCTGTGGAAACCCAATTGGAAACAGACTTCCAGTCAGTATTCAGTTCTGGATGTGATTAACAGCAGCATCCATTCCTTGCAGTCACTTGTGAACTCGCTGGTGTCTCAGCAGTTTGTCTGAATTAGCAAATCCCTTCCCACACATGGAGCAGGTGAACGGCCTCTCCCCAGTGTGAACTTGCTGATGGCTCAGCAGATTGCCTTTACTATTAAATCTCTTCTCACAGTCAGAGCATTTAAAAGGTTCATCAGTGTGAACAACTTGGTGATCAGTGAGTTGGGACGTTGTTGTGAATTCCTTCCCACACATGGAGCCAGTGAACGGTCTCTCCCCTGTGTGACCACGCTGGTGTCTCAGAAGGTTGGATAAACGAGTGAATTCCTTCCCACACATGGAGCAGGTGAACGGTCTCTCCCCTGTGTGATCTCGCTGGTGTCTCAGAAGGTTGGATAATCGAGTGAATTCCTTCCCACACATTGAACAGGTGAATGGCCTCTCCCCTGTGTGAGTACGTTGGTGTTGCAGCAGCTCATTTTGACTTTTAAATCTCTTCTCACAGTCAGAACATTTAAAAGGTCTCCTATCTGTGTGAGTACGTTGGTGTTCATTGAGGTGGGACAACCGAGCAAATCCCTTTCCACACACAAAGCAGGTGAACGGCCTCTCCCCGGTGTGACTGCGTCGATGAGTCTCCAGCTGGGACGGGTAATTGAATCCCTTCCCACAGTTCCCACATTTCCATGGTCTCTCCATGGCCCAGGTGTCCTTGTGCCTCTCCAAGTTGGACAATCAGTTGAAGCCTCAGTCACACACAGAACACGTCTCCAATTTCTCCCTGCTGTGAATGGTGCGATGTTTTTTCAGGCTGTGTAAATGGTTAAAGCCCTTTCCAGAGTCAGTGCACTGGAACACTCTCACTCGGTTGCATCAGACATGGTGCTTTGCCAGTTAGAATGGTGTTTGAAATCTTTTCCCACAGACAAAAAGCAGACAACATTTCTCCTTCCAGATTTAAAGGATGATGATATTCAGGTCCTGAAGAATCGAGTAACTGTCAGATCCTGACAAGACTTTTGGTTTGAGTTTATCTGCAATTCCTCCCCTTCCAATCCCTGTAAAAGGAATTTACATAAAATGACACAGAATACACAGTACACAAACAGGCCATTCAGTCTAACTAGTCTGTGCTGCTGCTTATACACCTCATGTGTCTGCTCACATTCCATCTACCTCATTTCAGCAGACCTTTCATTCCCTTTGCTGTCATGTAGTTTCCTTTTGAAAGCATCTCAGCAATTTGCCTCAACCACTTCCACATTCTACCCACTTTCTGAGTAAAGAAATCTCTCCTTATTTCCCTATTGGATTTATTAGTAACTGTATTTATGGCCCCTAGATTTGGATTCATTCACAAATGGAAACATTCTCTCCACATCTACTCTGTCCAATTTTAAAGAGTTCTATCACATCACTGCTAAGTCTTTTCTAATTAAAAAAATCCCTAATGTGTTCAATTTTTCCTAATAGCTGTAATGTCTCAGTTTACAAAAGCCATCACTGTCAGTCCAGGATAGAAATTCCCAACATTCTCGCCTCCTGCTTCCTGGTCCAGGATGGCCATGCATACGCCCTGCTGGACAATGCTTCCTCTTAAAATGGTGGCTGTTAACCCAGGTCTGTAACAGGGAGAAGCCCCGCAGCTGCCCACCGCTCGGTGCAAATGCAGGCCCAGTAGCTTCTTATTCAGGGCTTGAGACCTACGCCGGGTGTTTACGAAGCCTCCCCAACCACCGGCTCCATTCCTCTCTGGCACTCAGCCATTTCTCACTCTCTGCAGATCCGACACAACTGCCTCCATCCAGCGCCAGCACCCACACTGCACATGCTCCAGTCACGACCTGCACCGCGCCTGAGCGGGGTCTTCTGTAATGAGGATAGAGCACATTCTCTCCTGTGGGGAATGTTGGGTAACAGCTCTGCCATTGTAAGATGCTATTACTGAAGAGAAAATAATGTGATCTGATTGCGTTTGGAGCCAAAGGGCCAAGATATAAAATTAATAATTAATTGATACAGAAACTCTAGTGCACATGCCCTCCACCATAATTGGATTAACAGTAGCAACAATGTCAGAACCAACCCCTACAGTCAGATGTGAACTCAATGGTCTGTCAGCAGGTGAGGTGAACAAGTAAATCTCTTCCCACACTCCCTTTCGAAAAGCACTGTAGGTGTACCTACCCACATGGACTGCAGCGGTTCAAGATGGCAGCTTACCACCACCTTCTCAAGGGCAATTAGGGATGGGCAATAAATGCTGGCCTAATCAGCAACGCCCACAAATAAAAAAAACATACACAAAATTTCAACGGCCTCTCTGCAGCAAGACTGTGCTGACCATTCATCAAATCTTTTCAACTTTAAAAGCTGGTGTGCTAGTAGATGGGAAAACTGAGCAAATCCCTTCGCACACTTGAACTCAAAGTTACTATAGCATAGAAGGAAGCTATTGAGTCTTTGCCGGTTCTCTGCCATCCAGTTAGTCCCACTCTCCTACTCTAGCCCCATAGCACTGCAACACTCAAGAAGCTCAACACCATCAAGGACAAAGCAGCCCGCCTGATTGACATCCCATCCACCACCTTCAACATTCAATCCCTCCACCACCAATGCACAGTGGCAGCAGTGTATACCATCTACAAGATGCACTGCAGCCACGCAGCACGGCTCCTTAGATAGCACCTTCCAAACCCACGACCTCTACCACCTCAAAGGACAAGGGCAGCAGTTGCATGGTTCCCCTCCAAGCCACACTCCATCCTGACTTGGAACTATATTGTTGTTCCTTCACTGTCATTGGGTCAAAGTTCTGGAACTACTTTCCTAACAGCACAGTGGGCGTATCTACCCCACATGGACTGCAGCAGTTCAAGGATGTGGCTCACCACCATCTTCTCAAGGGCAATTAGGGATGGGCAATAAATGCTCTCCTAGTCAGCGACGGTCACATCCCACAGATGAATATAAAAAACCCTGGAATATTGTCTTGTCTTTTTTTCGTTGACTTTCTAAATTTCCCCTCAGCTGCACGTTTCCCCCCACTATTTAGTTTGAAGCCCTCTCGACAGCCCCAGTATTACGATTTGCCAGGATACTGGTCCCAGCACAGTTCAGGTGAAGGCCATCCCAATGGTACAGCTCCCTCTTTCCCCAGTACTGGTGTTAGTGCCCCATGAATCGTAACCCATTTTTTCCACACCAATCTTTGAGCCACGCATTCAACTCTCTGATCTTATTTACCCTAAAGCCAATTTGCTCATGACTCAGGTAGTGATCCAGAGAATATTACCTTTGTGGTTTTGCTTTTTAATTTAGCCCGAACTACTCATACTCCTTTTTCTTAGTCCTATCTATGTCGTTGGTACTCACATGGACTACAACTGGATCCTTTCCCTCCCACTCCAAGTTCCTCTCCAACCCCAAGGAGCTGCCCTTAACCCTGGCACCGAGCAGGCAACACAGCCTTTGGGATTCAGGCTGTCAGCTGCAAAGAACAGTATCTATCTGCCGAACTATACAGTTCCAAGGGCATTCCCTTTTACACCCCCCACTTGAATGGCCCCTGCAGCACGGTGCCATAGTCAGTTTGCTCATCCAACCTGCAGTCCCTGCTCTTGTCCAGACAAGCTACAAGAACTTTGAACCTGTTGGACAAGTACAAGGCTCCTCCAGTGCTACCTTCTGGGTCCCCATACTTGCCTCACTTGCAGTCACACTTGCCTGTCCCTGACCATGGACCAAATCTAAAATACCTAGCCTAAGGGGTGTGACTGCCTCCTGGAGCAAAGCGTCCAATGACTTTCCCCCTCCCTGACGCATCACAGTGTCCGAATCTTGGATTCTAACTCATCAAATCTGAGCCGAAGTTCCTCAAGCTGCAGACACTTACTGCAGATATGATTGCAGTGGATCACTCTGGTATTCACCAGCTCCCACATGCTGCAGATGCAACACATCACCTGCCTTGCCATCTTTATTATGTTTCACTTAACTAATTAGGTTTCATGTTTAGAAATATCACTGAATTTGTAGTTAAGTAGTTTAACTAGTTAGCATACTAATTTAATACTTTTATCTTGCCAGTGCCAGTTTAAACTACTGACCCAGTTTAGAAAAGAAAAAACCTTAAAAACTAACCAACCAATCACCTACCTGCCCCCTAATTCATGCCTCTGGGCTTCAGCTCTCACTGTCTGCAGCTCCGACTCTTGGATCACTGTTTGTTCTGTAAAAGAGCAGAACAGCACCTCCTTCCCCACTGAACCAAATTCCCACATTTAGCAAACTCCAGAGTTCAGCTCTGTGTCTCACAGGACTCAGTCGACCAGAACTTCATGTTGCTTACTTTGTGCATTTGCAAAACCTCCTGTATTTATACTAACTAGAATTCCAGAGACCTGAGTCAGGCCCCACTGACTAGGGAACCAGTTCCACCGAGCTACCCAAGGAACTAAATGTGCAGCTGGCACTAACAGGAAGCTTGTTTACCACTGACGAAGACTGAAAGAAACAATTTAATGTTAAAGTCAAGTTAAATGCGAAATGGAAACATGACTATATTTTAGAAAGAGATCAACACTTGAAATTTCCACATTTACCAAATTCCCAATTTAAGCACTCTGTCACACAGCATGCAGTCATGGTTCTTTTACATTAATCCAGAGGACGGGAGATCAAATCCTGCCATGGCTGTTTGAGAATCAGAAGTCAAAATCTGGGAATAAAAAAAGCTGGTTGTTAGTATAAGTGACCATGAAGCTACTGGATTGCCTAACGTTCATTTATACAGCACCTTTCCCGTCCTCAGAGTATTCCAAAACACTTTACCACCAATTAGGCACCTTTAAAATGTGCACTCACTTTTGTAATGTAGGGTAACGTGGGCAAACCAAGCTGTACACAGCAAGATCCCACAAACAAGGGGATAAAGAACTGAAGAGTCCACTTTTTCACAACTGGCATAAAATTGGTTGGTCAATGCCCCTCAAGGGATGGAAACCTGTTCTTACCCGGTCTGGGCCTGTATATGTGACTGAAGTCTTACACTGACATGGTTGACTATTAACTACTCCTGAAGATGCTGAACGAGCCACTCAGTCGTATGAAACCGGTTCAAGGAGGCGGCCGCCCACCACCAGCACCTTCTCAAGGGGCGACTAGGGACAGGGTAATAAATACCAGCTTTACCAGCGATGCCCACATCCCAAGAATGAATTAGTAAAAACTTGCAGCCAGTCCTTTCCTCAAAGGGACTGGTGGAAAATCTGAAGCCCACCCACTGGAGACACCAAAACCCATCCAAGCTCAGTAATTATCAACCAGGTTTTCTCACACCCATTGCCTCCCCCTCAAAGGCTGTGACATTAAAATCCCCGTGTTTCAGTGTTTTGGGTGGCCCCAGTCAGAGTAGTGCCCTCCCCAGGAGAGGCGCCAGCCCAGGGCCTGCCGGCTACCGCCTCCCACCCGAGCCCCAGGCTCTCTCCGCGGCCTTGCTCCTGGCCGCTCACCTGCTGTTGCTCAGTGGCCTACCTGTGTCGACGCGCGCCGTTACCAAGCCCCGCCCCCACAGCCATGGCAACGCCGGCGACCGTTAACTGTTTCCCGTTCAAACTTCTCGATGCGGCAAAAAAATCTTCCGCGCGCCTCCGACACTCGCACAATTAACGCACGCGCAGCAGCTGCGGACGGACATCCTCAGCGTTCGCAAACTCCGCCCCATTGTCGCCATCTTTGTTCGGCACAAACCGTCTTCCATCCTGCGGGCAACTCTGAGCATCACCCGCAGAGGTGAATCTGCCCGATTCACCACAGGAGCCCAGTGCGCAGGCGCGGAGCTAGACTGTATCTGGAGCATGCGCAGTGTCACTTTGATCAGAGCTGTGCAAGTGCTGTGGACACTACTGCAGCGGCTGAGGGTGGGTGGGGCGCAGGGCATACTTAAGAAACACCTGGTGTAGGCCGTAAGTCCTGTATAAGAATCTCTAGGTCCCGCGTTTCCAGTTCCTGGGCTTTTTCCAGGGAATAGGCCCAGGTTAACAGTCGCCATCTCGGTGGAGCGGGGAGCAGAGCGCGTGCGCGGCCATCTTGGTGACGACACGGAGGGGGAGGGGGACAAAATCATTGATTCATGGATTTGATTCTCACTCTGCACACAGGGGCTGGAGAACTGAACCCAGTCAGAGTAGAGGGAGAGAGTGGTAGTGGAGGAAAGAAATGGTGCCATGGGTTTGGATTTCAGCACAGGGAGGAGGGAGAGTGTGTGGGACTGGGATTTACAGCTTTGGAGGAACAAGAAGAAAGAATGTTCCATAGAAACTAGAATTGTCTGCAGAATTTCTATCCTGGATTGATAGTGATGACTTGTACTTTTTACAGAATATTAGAAGGGGAGGATTTGCAGACAGAAAACTCAAACCAAAGACCAACAGTGAGAAGCTGGACACGTGTGCTCTGAGTGGCTGAGGCAAAGGTGTCCTTGTCAATAAGTGGCTGAGGTAAAGGTGTCCTTGTCAATAAGTGGCTGAGGCAAAGGTGTCCTTGTCAATAAGTGGCTGAAAGCTAACCTGCAGGTGCAACAAGCAATTAAGAAAGCTAATGGTATGTTGGCCTTCATTGCAAGAGGATTTGTGTACAGGAGTAGTGAAGTCACAGACCTGAAACGTTAACTTTGCTTCTCTCTCTCCACAGATGCTGCCTGACCTGAGTATTTTCAGCACCCTTTGTTTTTATATCCGTGAAACTGATGGTGGATAAGAACATTAACCAGAGTGGAAGGAAATTGGACTCATCCTGGTGTGAGTCAGGTGCTGACTTAAAACCCCACTGATCTTCCCTTTTTGTGATATCGCCATCTCCTTACTACAAGTGTTAGGAAAAGTCTGACTGCAGCAAAAATGCTAATTCATCCAGATATGTAAAGATTGCCCCAATATAGATCCCAATTTAATTTTAAGTATATGAATGAAATGAGGTTTAGTTGTGGGCTTATAATTTTCTCACCAACCTAAAGACTTCTGTTAAATATACTTCCTGAGTGGATTTAAATTTAAAACCAGTTTTCAAGTGTGAGGCTCTATTCAGACATCGAAGGTGAGAGAGATCCAAGACTTAGCAGAGGCACTCTGGAAGGTAAGGGGGAGCTGGGACTTATCCATAAGAGTAACCAATGAGAACTGAAATAATGTAAAGTTAGAAAGGAGAAAAGACTACTCCAGTTCAGTTTCTGATCAATGGTAACCCCCAGAATGTTGTTAGTGGGGGATTCAGTGATGGTAATGCCATTGAATGTCAAGGGGAGATGGTTAGATTCTCTCTTGTTGGAGATGGTCATTGCCTGGCACTTGTGTGGTGCAAATGTTACTTGCCACATATCAGCCCAAGCCTGGTTATTGTCCAGGTCTTGCTGCATTTCTACATGGATTTCTTCACTATCTGAGGGGTCATGAATGATGATGAACATTGTGCCATCATTCGCGAACATCCCCACTTCTGACCTTATGATTGAAGGAAGGTCATTGATGAAGCAGCTGAAGATGGTTGGGCCTAGGACACTACCCTGAGGAACTCCTGCAGTGATGTCCTGGAGCTCAGATGATTGATCTCCAACAACCACAACCATCTTCCTTTGCATTAGGTATGATTCCAACCAGCGGAGAATTTTCCCAATGATTCTCATTGACTCCAGTTTTGCTTGGGCTCCTTGATGCCATTCTTGGTCAAATGCTGCCTTGATTTCAAGGGCAGTCACTCTCACCTCACCTCTTGAGTTCAGCTCTTTTGTCCATATTTGAACGAAGGCTGTAATGAGGTCAGGTGCTGAGTGGCCCTCGCAGCACCAGGGCTCAGGGAGGTTGGTTACTAGGCACTGCTGTGATGTCATAAATCAGCTCCATGCAGCCCTGTTCTCTCCTTGTGCCTTTCAAGGTGGAGAGCTGAGACATCCTATCTCAAAACACATCCCACCCTGTTCATACTGAGAATCCCAGGATGGAGAGCTGGGATATCCAGTCTTCTGTCTGTTTATAAAGTTTCCAAAACAAGTAGTAAGCCTTAGGATTGGGAGCATTTTACAATATAGCCAGGGAGGACCAAGAAACGGATAAGGAAAACAGAATATGAAAGTAAACTAGTGAGAAACATAAAAGCGGACTGTAAAAGCTTCTAAAAGTATGTAAAAAGGAAAAGATTAGCAAAGCCAAGTGTGGACCCACTACAGATAGTTAGTTGTTTAGCATCCTTCCATCTATGAAAGATGGTGGACTCGCAGCAAACAATCCACTTAAGTGGGGTGTCTTCTCTTGGTTCATCTTTTCTGATGCTGTGAAGGCCAATCCTTGAGAGGCAGGTTCTGCCACAAGTGCTGCAGGTGAAGCTGCCCGGTGACTGTGAGTTGTTGTTTTTGACGTTGGCACCTGTTGTGAAGCTGCTGCAGGAACTGGTCATCGTGGTCGTGCAAACCAGTCCACAGGATGTGTTGCTATTTCCCTCTTTCATCAGCTAGTGACTCCGAGCTGTGATAATCAACATTTGGCCTTCATGTCACACTTGCAAACAACCTTGAAGTGGATCTTTCGGCGCCCACTGGTCGTCTGGCCCCGGGCACCTCACCATACAGAAGGTCCTTGGGTATGCGACTGTCTTCCATCCTGCGGATGTGTCCAATCCACTGAAGCTGCCTCTGTTTGATTACTGCCAACACACTTGGGAACTCTGCCTTTGAGAGGACTGTCATGTTTGTGATTTTTGTCCTGCTGGGATATACCCATAATGCACTGCAGACAGCAAAGATGGAAATTATTGAGATTCTTTTCCTGGTAGCTTAAATCACCCATGTTTCACAGCCAATCAGCAAAGTGCTGAGAAAACAGGCCTTATAAACCATCAGCTTGGTCCTAGGGGTCAGCCTGGTGTTAGCCCATGCATGTTTCTCAAGTCATCCAAAGGTGATAGCTACTTTCCCTATGCATGTACCGAGCTCTGCATCAAGGAATAGATTGTCTGACACCGTGCATCCAAGGTAGCAGAATTTGCTAACCACTTCCAGTGGGGGTGTTATTTAGTGCGATCAGGGGCGGAGATGCAACACCTTGTCCCATGACCACAGTTTTCTTGACGCTTAAAGTCAAAGGGAACACAATACAGGCACGGGAGAGACAGTCTGTGGGTCTTTGTAGCTGAGTTTCCATGTGAGTGAATAGTGCAGTATCATCAGCATACAGGAGTTCTCTGATCAGGGCAGAAACAGGAGAATTTATCATGTGGAATAAGGAAATGGCAGAGAAACTAAACAAATACTTTGTGTCTGTCTTCATGGAGAGAGATACAAAAAACCTCCCAGGAATACTAGAGAACCAAGGCAATAGCGAGAATAAGGAACTGAAAGAAATTAGTATTTGTAAAAAAGTAATACTGTAGAAATTAATGGGACTGAAAGTTCACATCATCTAGATCTGATGATCTACATCCCAGAGTGTTGAAAGAGGTGGCTGTTGAGATAGTGGTCATTTTCCAAACTTCTATAGATTCTGGAATGGTTCCTGCAGTTTGGAAGGTAGCAAATATAACCCCAATATATTAAAAAAAAGAGGGAGAGAAAAAAACGGAACTACGGACCTACGAGGGGAATTGAATACAAGAGTAGGGAGGTTATGCTTCAGCTCTACAGGGCATTGGTGAGACCACATCTGGATTACTGTGTACAGTACTGGTCTAGATGGGATTGAGGTTCACAAGGAGGAGGTGTCATCAATTTTGGAAAGTGTGAAAATAGGTAAGTCCCCTGGGCCAGATGGGATTTATCCTAGGATTCTCTGGGAAGCTATGGAGGAGATTGCAGAGCCTTTGTCCTTGATCTTTATGTCGTCATTGTCGACAGGAATAGTGCCGGAAGACTGTTGTCCCCTTGTTCAAGAAGGGGAGTAGAGACAGCCCTGGTAATTATAGACCTGTGAGCCTTACTTCGGTTGTGGGTAAAATGTTGGAAAAGGTTATAAGAGACAGGATTTATAATCATCTTGAAAAGAATAAGTTCATTAGAGATAGTCAGCACGGTTTTGTGACGGGTAGGTCGTGCCTCACAAACCTTATTGAGTTTTTCGAGAAGGTGACCAAACAGGTGGATGAGGGTAAAGCAGTGGATGTGGTGTATATGGATTTCAGTAAGGCGTTTGATAAGGTTCCCCACGGTAGGCTATTGCAGAAAATACGCAAGTATGGGGTTGAAGGTGATTTAGAGCTTTGGATCAGAAATTGGCTAGCTGAAAGAAGACAGAGGGTGGTGGTTGATGGCAAATGTTCATCCTGGAGTTTAGTTACTAGTGGTGTACCGCAAGGATCTGTTTTGGGGCCACTGCTGTTTGTCATTTTTAGAAATGACCTGGAAGAGGGTGTAGAAGGGTGGGTTAGTAAATTTGCGGATGACACTAAGGTCGGTGGAGTTGTGGATAGTGCCGAAGGATGTTGTAGGGTACAGAGGGACAGAGATAGGCTGCAGAGCTGGGCGGAGAGATGGCAAATGGAGTTTAATGCGGAAAAGTGCGAGGTGATTCACTTTGGAAGGAGTAACAGGAATGCAGAGTACTGGGCTAATGGGAAGATTCTTGGTAGTGTAGATGAACAGAGAGATCTTGGTGTCCAGGTGCATAAATCCCTGAAGGTTGCTACCCAGGTTAATAGGGCTGTTCAGAAGGCATATGGTGTGTTAGCTTTTATTAGTAGGGGGATTGAGTTTCGGAGCCACGAGGTCATGCTGCAGCTGTACAAAACTCTGGTGAGACCGCACCTGGAGTATTGCATGCAGTTCTGGTCACCGCATTATAGGAAGGATGTGGAAGCTATGGAAAGGGTGCAGAGGAGATTTACTAGGATGTTGCCTGGTATGGAGGGAAGGTCTTACGAGGAAAGGCTGAGGGACTTGAGGTTGTTTTCGTTGGAGAGGAGGAGGAGGAGGAGAGGTGACTTAATAGAGACATATAAGATAATCAGAGGGTTAGATAGGGTGGATAGTGAGCGTCTTTTTCCTCGGATGGTGATGGCAAACACGAGGGGACATAGCTTCAAGTTGAGGGGTGATAGATATAGGACAGATGTGAGAGGTAGTTTCTTTACTCAGAGTAGTCAGGGCGTGGAACGCTCTGCCTGCAGCGGTAGTAGATTCGCCAACTTTAAGGGCATTTAAGTGGTCATTGGATAGACATATGGATGAAAATGGAATAGTGTAGGTCAGATGGTTTCACAGGTCGGCGCAACATCGAGGGCCGAAGGGCCTGTACTGCGCTGTAATGTTCTAATTCTAATACTGACAGCAGTAGAAGGGAAAGTGCAAGAATCTATTATAAAGGATATGCTAACTGGACACTTAGAAAATAATGGTTGGATTGGGCAGAGTCAACATGGATTTATGAAAGGGAAATCATGGCCAGATCTTTATTGCCCCCAAACAAGTGGGGTGGGGGGGGGGCGTTGGTGGTGGTGGTGCTGTTCCTGACCCCCTCCCGCCCCTGCTGCAATTTTACGTGGGGTAGTGATGAGAAATGGCCTGCCCACCCCAGGTCAATCAAGGCCCTTAAGTGGACAATTACCTGGCACTTAAGGGCCTCTTCTGCCACTGCAGGTATTTTACCTGTAACAGCCAGATGGGAAAAGCCTCAAGAACCCCGCCTGGTAAAAGCAGGTGGCCTTATTGCAAGCTGGGGGGTGCCCTCCTGATCAGACACCCTGTGCCACAAGGAGGGCCGCCCCCGAAGCCCCAAGCACACCCAACGCATAACACTCCCCTTGCCTCGCTGGAGCCTGACCGATTGTCCCCGGCGAGTCCCTCAAAACTTACCTTAGTTCCAGCACCGTCTTTCATCTTGCTTGTAATGGCTGGCTGTAGACCCAGCAGTGGCTACCGCTCATGGTGGCGCTGCTGGGACTAAGAGCTGCCATCCTACGGATTGGCCGGCAGCTCCATTAGGTGGTACTTACTACCTCAAGGAGGTGGAAGTCCCGCCCAAGGCCAATTAAGGGCCTGGGGAGTGCAAATCCCGGCCTGGCTCCCCAGGCCTGATGGAGGCGGGATCGCCACCGACTTTTCAGCTGGTGGGCGGGACCTCCCACCCAACAAAAAATTTCAGCCCATGTTTGAAAAACCTGTTCATGATTTTTGAGGATGTAACTAGCAGAATAAATAAGTGGGAACCAGTTGATGTATTTGGATTTTCAGAAGGCTTTCAATAAGGTCCCACACAGGAGGTTAAGTAAGCAAAATATGAGCATATGGGATTGGTGCCCAGGGCAAACCACATAGAATAATAGAATGGTTACAACACCAAAGGCGGCCATTTGTCCCATTGAATCGGTGCTGGCTCTCTGCAAGAGCAACTCACATAGTCCCAGTCTTGCACATTTTTCCTGTAGCCTTGCAAATGTTTTCTGTTCAATTAATTATCCAATTCCCTTTTAAAAGCCTCAATTGAATCTGCCTCCACCATATTCTCAGGCAGTGCATTCCAGATCCTAACCAATCGCTGCGTAAAAAAGTTTTTCCTCCCATCACCGTTGCTTCTTTTGCCAGTCACCTTAAATCCGTGTCCTCTGGTTCGTGTCCCTTCCATCAACAGGAATAGTTTCTCCCTCTCAACTCTGTCCAGACTCTTCATGATTATGAACAACATTACCAAATTCCCTCTCAACTTTCTCTTCGCTAAGGAGAACAAGCCCAGCTTCTCCACATAAACTGAAGTTCCTCATCACTGGAACTATTCTCATAAATTCTTTTTGCATCCTCTGTAATGTCTTCACAGCCTTCATAAAGTGTGGTGTCCAGAATTGGACACAATACTCCAGTTGGGGCCAAACCAGTGCTTCATAAAGGTTCGCCATAACCTGCTTGTTTTTGTACTCTATTCCTCTATTTATAAAGCCCAGGATCCCCTATGCTTTAGTAATCACGTTCACACCTGCTACTCCCTTTTATTCTAAATTACTATTTGTAAGGTGAAGGTACATCAGGAGCAGGAGTTAGTGAAGAGGGTGACGGTAATAACCAGGCAGACTTACTCACCAGGAAAGCTGCTGTGGAGAGGATTCAATGGGATCCACCCAAAGCACCATCACTGGCACCGGTATGACAGATTCCAGTTATACCCGATTTAAAAACCTATCAGGACACTGATCCTGATGTGACTATTGTCAAAGAGGCCGCACACCACGGGAAAGACTTTCCCTCGTGTTTCACACCAAGTAAGGACTCACTCGTCCTACATGATGAGGTTTTTTATCATAAGGTTGGCTCTAATTTGACTTGGGTCACACCTCTCTGCCTCAGAAAAGAATTAATTTTGTTTATGCATCTAATTGGGGACATATTTCCATTTCTCGAGTCCTCGATATGTTACATCATTATTATTGGTGGCCGATGATGCACCAGGATGTCTATCACCACCTGAACCTGTACCTCATCTGTGCCCAAATGAATCCAGCCCCTGCCAAATGAAAGGTCCCAATGGTGAATTATGGTCCTGGGAAACATTGCAGATTGATTATTACAGGCCTGTTCCCCACAGTAAAAGGAGGGCACGGGTATATCCTTATAGTTGTTGATATGCTTACTCGGTGGATTGAAGCTTTCCCAACATGTAAAAATACTGCAGTAACTGCAGCTAAAATCTTGTGGGAACAGATCTTTACCAAGTGAGGTTTTCTGAAAAGAATAGAGAGTGATAATGGTTCTCGTTTCACAGCAGAAATAATACAAAAGCTCTGTCGTCTTATCGGTGCTGAACAACATTTCCACATCTCCTAACACCCAGAGTCTAGTGGGATGGTCGAGCTCTTTAATCACTTTATAGAAACAGCACTGAAAAAAGCTGTCCTGAAGGGAGCTGATGATCTGGTCAAGGCCAATGACTGGGTCACTGTCTTGCCTGGTGTCTTAATGACCATTCGCACCACTCCCCTGGTCACAGTCCATTTCAGCTCATGACAGGTTGGGCCCCCACCGAAGTCTCGCTCCCCATTGGGAGGCCAATTGGGAAGGTCCATATAATGTTCTGATAAATGCGGAGAAACAAACCTTAAATTGCCTATTCGGAAACGAGGGAAGCAGAATATCTGTGGTACTGGGAAGATCAGTGTAAACTGTACAAAATGAAAAGGTCAGTTAACTCGATGGAGAATAAACACTTTTTTAAATTTTATCTCAACAGGACAAGATGTGAATGGTCATCTTGCTCCTGGACTGTGTCCAGGCTGAAGTTCTGTTCCTGCCGTACCATCCTGATTTGGAGATATATCACCACTCACTGCAGTGATTCAAGAAGAAAACTGATTATCGCCCTCTCCAAATCAGTATATGGAAAATAGATTAAAAGACTCTATGTAACTACTTCCTCCTAAAATAATATGCTTTGTTAAGTAACCTAATCTCCCCTAGAATGTACCTCCTTTGACAGTCTCACGTTGACAATTGTTGGGCTCGACTGGGTTCAAAAGTAGCAGCTTCCCCTCCATCTCCACTCCACCTCAAACTGATGCAACAAAACAACCTGCACAGGTGGTGGCCACAGGACTAACTTCTCTATCCAACACCCACCCTGATATCAACCGGCTCTTAATTGGTCCCTCTATGTTTCCAGACTCGGTTCTGTGAGCAATGCCTGCAATAAAACAAACACAAAATACTGCAGATGCTGGAAATCTGAAATAAAAAGAGAACATATGGTTAATACTCAGAAGGTCAGGTAGCATCTGTGGAGAGAGAAACAGAGTTAATGTTTCGGGTCGCTGACAGTTTCTCAGTCTGCAATAAAATACTTACCGACAACAATGGACTAATGGCGGGCGTAGTTCCCACAATCGCCTGCGCACTAGAAACCGCTCGATCGAACCCGCTGATTTCCCCAGGTGTTAAGAGTGCGCATGCTCCCCAGGGCCAGGTGCGGGGCATTCTGGGCGGCTTCGGTCCTGTCCTTTGTTGCGAATCGGACTCGGTGGCAACGGGAGAAACCGGGAAGCGGCGGGTCTGATGGGGGAGGCGCTGCACTATCGGGTTAACGGTGATCCTCCCGCCCGGGGAACTCGCTGCACATCAATTAAATCCTGTTTCTTTCATTGTATTTCCCAACTCAGATTCATGGCCTCATTTGTTTTCTTCCTCTGAGCCCCTGAACTCCCTCTGACAGGGTCATGTTACCGAGAGCTGATTGATTGTCCTGGGAAGCAACAGGAAGAAGCTCAGAGGCCGGAGGGCCAAGGGAGCAGCGGCTTCTGGAAGCAATCGCGGCCTTTGAGAGCTGCAACCTGAGGCTGCCAGTCAGGTGAGTCAGTGTGAACCCCTGGCAAACTATTTATCATTTCAAAGTGAAATCAATGTTTCTTTTATCAACAAAACACTTTAACATTTGTCAGTATTTTGTTTTCCTGGAATTCCTGTTTTGAATTTCAGACACTTCGGTGTCAAGTGGACCAGATGTTTAAAGGTCATTCATTTCCCTCTTTCCATTTTTTAAAATTCATTCATGGGATGTGGGCGTCGCTGGCTAGGCCAGCATTTATTGCCCATCCCATCACTGAATTATCAGAAGAAAGAAACTAGAATTGTTTGTTCTGAATTTCTATTCTGTACTGACTTCTGAAAAATCCTTTGACAGGGTATTAGAACGGGAGGATTTTCAGACGGGGAACTCACATCAAACATCACATGAAAATCTGACATTCACTCTACTTCAGGAGCTGAATATCATTGGCGTTTTAACATAGATGGAGAAATGTTTTAACCAGTTACATGGCCTGAAGAAACATTGCATCATTCACAGTTGGGAGAAATCGTTCAGGTGTTCTGTGTGTGGACGAGGTTTGAACTGATCATCCAACCTGGAGATACAGGAGGACACCTGCACCACGGAGAAACCGTGGAAATGTGGAGACTGTGGGAAGGGATTCAGTTCCCCATCAAAGCTGGAAACTCATCGGCGCAGTCACACTGGGGAGAGGCCGTTCACCTGCTCCGTGTGTGGGAAGGGATTCACTCATTCATCCAACCTTCTGAGACACCAGCAAATTCACACTGAGCAGAGTTCATTCATCTGCTCCCTGTGTGGGAAGGTATTCAGTCATCCATCAAACCTTCTGAGACACCAGCAAATTCACACTGGGGAGAGGCCATTCACCTGCTCTGTATGTGGGAAGGGATTCACTCAGTCATCCTACCTGCTGTCACACCAGCGTGTTCACACTAGGGAGAGTCCATTCAATTGTTCTGTGTGTGGGGAGGGATTTAATCGGCTATCCAGACTTCTGAAACACCAGCGTATTCACACTGGGGAGAGTCCGTTCACCTGCTCCATGTGTGGGAAGGGATTTAATCGCCCATCCAAACTACTGACACACCAGCGCATTCACACTGGAGAGAGGCCATTCACCTGCTCTGTGTGTGGGAAGGGATTCACTAATTCATCCGACCTTCTGACACATCAGCGAGTTCACACGGGGGAGAGGCCGTTCACTTGCTCCATTTGTGGGAAGAGATTCACTCGGTCATCCCACCTTCTGACACATCAACTTGTTCACACTGATAAGAGACCTTTTAAATGTTCTGACTGTGAGAAGAGCTTTAAAAGTAAAAGGGATCTGCTGACACACCAGCGGGTTCACACTGGGGAGAGACCGTTCACCTGCTCCGTTTGTGGGAAAGGATTCACTCAGTCACCCTCCCTGCTGACACACCGGCGAGTTCACAAGTGACTGCAGGGGTTGGATTCTGCTGTTACTGCTGCTGTTAATCACATCCAGGACTGAACCATGTTCATTCTGATAGTTGGGATTTGTTTCTGATGTTAATCACTCCAATAACCATCCTGGAGTTTAATATTCTGGATAAATGTCAAATGTAGATTTTTAACTTTCCCACCTGAGTGTTTAACATCACCTGGCTGGATCTCAGAAAGGACAATCTGGGGGGAGGATCGTACGGCAGGAACAGAACTTCAGCCTGCACACAGTCCTTCAGGATCACACTGAGTGGGACCAACGGCACTTTGGTCTTTCTCATCTCTCTTCACTGACAACAAAGTCCCCGTGTGGGTTAATCCTGAGTCGTGTAAGAAATATGTCCCAGCCACACTCTCCCATGGTTCAGAGCTCCTAGGTGGTGTAGTAGTATTGTCACTGGACTAGTAACCCAGAGACCCAGGGTATTTCTCTGGGGCTATGAGTTCGAGTCCCACCACAGCAGAAGGTGGAATTTGAATTCAATTAATAAATCTGGAATTAAAAGCTAGTCTGGCCATGAAACCAATGTCGATTGTTGTAAAAACCCATCTGGTTCACTAATGTCCTTTAGGGAAGGAAATCTGCTGTCCTTACCTGGTTTGGCCTACACGTGACTCCAGACTCACAGCAATGAGGTTGACTCTTACATGCCCTCTGAAATGGCCTAGCAAGCCACTCAGTTGTATCTAACCGCTACAAAGTCAATAAAAAAGAATGAAACCGGACGGACCACCCGGCATCGACCTAGGCACCGGAAACAACAACGGCAAACCCAGCCCTGTCGACCCTGCAAAGTCCTCCCTACTAACATCTGGGGCTTGTGCCCAAGTTGGGAGAGCTGTCCCACAGACTAGTCAAGCAACAGCCTGACATAGTCATACTCACGGAATCATACCTTACAGACAATGTCCCAGACACTGCCATCACCATCCCTTGGTATGTCCTGTCCCACAGGTAGGACAGACCCAGCAGAGGTGGCGGCACAGTGGTATACAGTCTGGAGGGAGTTGCCCTGGGAGTCCTCAACATCGACACTCGCCCACAGCGCAGACTCAGTTTCATCCCAGACTCCCAGCTCAGGTAAGTTTTTTAATTTCAATACTGACCGGCAGAGCACTTACCATGTGTGTCCGGCCCGACTCGACCTGGACTTGGTCCAACCCAACCCGAGCCCGAAAGCCGTACCCTGAAGATGGGCCTGACCCGACCCAAACCCGACACAAGTTGTCGGTCCTGTTGGGTTCGGGTCGGGTAGCAGGCCTCTACACCTCCACCTTGAACACCACTTGGAGGAAGCACTGGGGGTGGCAACGGTGCAGAATGTACGCTGGGTGGGGGACTTCAATGTCCACCATCAAGAGTGGCTCGGTAGCACCACTACTGACTGAGCTGGTCGAGTCCTAAAGGACGTAACTGCTAGATTGGGTATGTGGCAGGTGGTGAGGGAACCAACAAGAGGGAAAAACATACTTGACCTCGACCTCACCAATCTGCCCACCACAGATGCATCTGTGCGTGACAGTATTGTTAGGAGTGACCACCGCACAGTCCTTGTGGAGACGAAGTCCCGCCTTCACATTGAGGATACCCTCTATCGTGTTGTGTGGCACTACCACCATGCTAAATGGGATAGATTTTGAACAGATTTGGCAATGCAAAATTGGGCATCCATGAGGTGCTGTAGGCCATCAGCAGCAGCAGAATTGTACTCAACCACAATCTGTAACCTCATGGCCCAGCATATCCCCCACTCTACCATGACCATCAAGCCAGGAGACCAACCCTGGTTCAATGAAGAATGCAGGAGGGCATGCCAGGAGCAGCACCAGGCATACCTCAAAATGAGGTGTCAACCTGGCAAAGCAACAACCCAGGACTACTTGCATGCCAAACTGCAGAAGCAGCATGCGATAGACAGAGCTGAGCGATCCCATTACCAATGAATCAGATTTAAACTCTGCAGTCCTGCCACATCCAGCTGTGAATGGTGGTGGACAATTAAACAACTAACTGGAGGAGGTGGCTCCACAAATATCCCCATCCTCAATGATGGGGGAGCCCAGCTCATCAGTGCACAATATAAGGCTGAAGCATTTGCAACAATCTTCAGCCAGAAGTGCCGAGTTGATGATCCATCTCGGCCTCCTCCTGAAGTCCCCAGCATCACAGATGCCAGACTTCAGCCAATTCGATTCACTCCACGTGATAACAAGAAACGACTGAAGGCACTGGATACTGCAAAGGCTATGGGCCCTGATAATATTCTAGTAATAGTACTGAAGACCTGTGCTCCAGAACCTACTGCGTCCCTGGTCAATCTGTTCCAGTACAGCTACAACAGTGGCATCTACCCGGCAATGTGGAAAATTGCCCGTCTACGTCCTGTAAACAAAAAGCAGGACAAGTCCAACCCAACCAATTACCGCCCCAGCAGTCTATCTCAATCATCAGTAAAGTGATGGAAGATGTCATCAACAGTGCCATCAAGCAGCACTTGCTTCGCAATAACCAGCTCAGTGATGCTCAGTTTGGGTTCCGCCAGGGCCACTCAGCTCCTGACCTCATTACAGCCTTAGTTCAAATATGGACAAAAGAGCTGAACTCAAGAAGTGAGGTGAGAGTGACTGCCCTTGACATCAAGGCAGCATTTGACCGAGTATGGCATCAAGGAGCCCCAGCAAAACTGAAGTCAATGGGGATCAGGGGGAAAACTCTCCGCTGGCTGGACTCATACCTAGCGCAGAGGAAGATGTTTGTGGTTGTTGGAGGTCAATCATTTGAGCTGCAGGACATCACTGCAGGAGTTCCTCAGGGTAGTGTCCTAGGCCCAACCATCTTCAGCTGCTTCATCAATGATCTTGCTTCAATCATAAAGTCAGAAGTGGGGATGTTTGCTGATGATTGCACAATGTTCAGCACCATTCGCAACTCCTCAGATACTGAAGCAATCCGTGTAGAAATGCAGCAAGACTTGGACAATATCCAGGCTTGGGCTGATAAGTGGCAAGTAACATTCACGCCACACAAGTGCCAGTCACTGACCATCTCCCTTGACAGTCAATGGCATTACCATCGCCGAATCCCCCACTATCCACATCCTAGGGGCTGCCATTGACCAGAAACTGAACTGGAGTAGCCATACCGTGGCGACAAGAGCAGGTCAAAGGCTAGGAATCCTGACTCCCCAAAGCTTTTCCACCATCTGCAAAGCACAAGTCTGGAGTGTGATGGAATACTTTCCACTTGCCTGGATGGGTGCAGCTCCAACAACACTCAAGAAGCTTGACACCATCCAGGACAAAGCAGCCCACTTGGTTGGCACCCCATCCACAAACATTCACTCCCTGCACCACCAATGCACAGTGGCAGCAGTGTGTACCAAATAAAAGATGCACTGCAGCAATGCACCAAAGCTCCTTAGACAGCACCTTCCAAACCCGCGATCTCTACCAACTAGAAGGACAAGGGCAGCAAATGCATGAGAACACCACCACCTGCAAGTTGCTCTCCAAGTCACACACCATCCTGACTTGGAACTATATCGCCATTCCTTCACTCGCTGGGTCAAAGTCCTGGAACTCCCTTCCTAACAGCACTGTGGGTGTATCTACCCCCACATGGACTGCAGCGTTTCAAGAAGGCAGCTCACCACCACCTTCTCAAGGACAATTAATGCTGGCCTGGCCAGCGGCGCCCACATCCCATGAATGAATTAAAAAAAAGACATGGAACAGAAAGCTCCTTTACAATTGTGTTTGGAATTAGGGAGAACAACAGTGAATGCTGCAAGCGTGCTGTCAAATCAGAGATTGGTGTAAAACTGCGATCTGTTTCTGAATGGAAGTGAGACAGCAGGTTTAAATTTCCAGTCTGAAAATGACTGTGGCAATTATTCTACCAAGCTTTAATGTGTTTGTAGTATAGTCCCGAGACTAGCAATTTAGGCCAAGTGTTAACTTATTTAAAATAAACCCGTTTTTAGAAAAAAATAGTTTTAAAAACTGCATTAATGTTATAGAATCATAGAATGGTTGCAACACAGAAGGAGGCCATTTGGCCCATTGCGTCTGTGCTGGGCTCTCTGAAGGAGCAATTTACCTAGTACCACTCCCCTGCCTTCTCCCTGTCACCCTAAACATTCTTCATTTTCAGATAGTAATCCCATTCCCTCTTGAATGCTTCAATTGATCCTGCCTCCAACACACTCAGGCAGTGCATTCCGGATTCCATCCACTCACTGTGTGAAGAAGTTTTTCCTCATGTTGCCATTGCTTCTTTTACCAATTACCTTAAATCTGTGCCCTCTTGTTCTTGATCCTTCCACCAATAGCAACAGTTTCTCTCTATCTACTCTATCCAAACTCCTCATGATTTTGAACACCTCTATCAAATCTCCTCTCAACCTTCTCCTCTCCAAGGAAAACAGTCCCAACTTCTCCAAACTATCCACACAACTGAAGTTCCTCATCCCTGGAACCAACCGCATCAATCTTTTCTGCACCCTCTCTAACACCTTCACACCCTTCCGAAAGTATGGTGCCCAGAACTGGATGCAATACTCCAGTTGAGGACGAACCAGTGTATTATATAATTTGAACATAACTTCCTTGCTTTTGTACTCTTTCCCCTGTTGATGAAGCTTGGAATGCTGTATGGTTTATTAACCGGGCTTTCAACTTGTCCTGCCACCTTCAATCATTTATGCACATTTACACCCAGGTCTCCCTGCCCCTGCACCTCTTTAGAATTGTACCCTATATTTCATAGTGTCTCTGCACATCCTTTCTACCAAAATGAATCATTTCACACTTCTGTGCATTAAATTTCATCTGCCACTTGTCCAGTCATTCCACCAACCTGTCCTTTTGAAATTCTACGCAACCTCCTCACAGTTCACAATGCTTCCAAGTTTAGTATCATCCACATAATATAGCAGATGGAGGAGTTCACAGGAGCCTGTTAACTGCTGGTACTCTTATACCACAGATGTGTGATCTCCAGATGAAGAAGGATGTGCAACGTGTTTCCAGGAATTCCCTGTTTTATTGATGTGTGCATGTTGGACGTCAGGATTTAGTCACAGTCTTCCTCAGTATTAGCTATACCTCCCCATTTGGTAATGAATAAATTAATAAATAAAGCAGTTAATCACTTCCTGGTCTCCTTGTTTACTCTGTTGTTGAATTAAAGATTTAATGGGCTGTGCTACAAAGTTTTGTTTGGTAGGAATGCTTCTCTGTGATTTACAGTAATTCTGCTCCCAAATTTCAAAATTGTATTTCTGATGCCCGAGTCCAAATTGTTTATGTTAATTGTGAATAACAGTGGTCTCAGCATTGCTCCCTGTGGAACACCATTCCTATCTTTGCCAGTCTGAGAAGCTACTGTTAACCCCTACTGTCTGTTTCGTTTTGTAACCAGCTTGATATCTGTAACAATATGTACAATCTGCAAGGTGACCGAGCTCAGGCTGTGTGGAGTGTAGGGTCAGGCAGCAGATGGATGGAAAGATCACTACAAAACAGAAATCGGAGGATTGGATTTATGGAGACTGTACAGACTACAGACACTGTGCGCCAGTGGTGGATGAAGTGGACATTGAGTACTGCAGCAGAGGCACTGACGAAAAAGACTTCTCTGATTATAGGTTCAGGATGGACGGGGTCCATGGGGCTTTGGCTCCAGCCTCTCTTCCATGTTCTTGTCTGGGATCAGATGGCCCTGGAGAAGGAGGATGCGGTGTTGATGTGTACGCTTGATGCCTCCATGACCAAGGTGATGATCGAGCTACACATACACATTTTGATTTAACTATCTGTGTATGTCATTGTTTTGCTATTATTCTTTGTTTCATATTAGTGGTGCATTAGGACACTTCTCTTAATGTTTTTTGTTTTTATTCTATGACACTGGGTCAGGTTAGCATCACCTCAACAAGTAGTGAGAAAGGCCCCGCGAGTCAGAAAGTTCCCCCCCCCCCCCACCCCCCTTCCTCCCCCAGATCTCCAATGACCCTTTGTTCTAATGAAAAGAGCCCCAGTTTCTCTAATCTCTCCTGATAACTAAAGCCTCTCTTCCCTGGTATCATCTCTTCTGCATCCTCTCCATGGCCTTAGCATTTTTCCTGGTGTAAGATGCCCAAAACCTGACCCAATATTCTAACTGCAGCCTAACTAATGATTTGTGCAGGTTTACATGACCTTGCCCTTAATCAGGATCATTACACTGTTTTGTAATAATGACTGCCTTGGTTGAGAATTGAACCAGGGCTGGGCTGCTGAGAGTAATGAATCCTAACTGCCAGATCACCAAGGAATGACATTTACCAGTTTTGCAGCTATTGTAGATATGATTGAAGGTATTGGTGTTAATTTGGATATAACTTTGACTTTTTGTGCTGGACGTAAATCTATTTCATAACTCTGCTGCTTCCAGATCTAATTGCATGCCTCTGTGTTTTTCATTCACTTTTCGGCTGAATTTGTCTTCATTCGGAAAGTACTTTCTGCATATTTATTTCTCTCTTACTTTTCATTTATACACAAACACATTGAGAAATAACATTTAATCAAAACCAGCACACTCATACACCCACAATACATTTACAAGTATCACAGTATCAATCATCAATATTTATATATTTAGAACCTGATGTATATTATAAAATATTCTTTCATGCCCTCTCTTTGTTTTCCTACTTGCCTTTTTGATTTCACTCCTCCACTTTCTATACTCTCACTTTCTGTAGTATTGAGTCTTGGTGTCAGACATAAGCTTTCCTTTTCTGCCTTATACCCTGTAAGCTCCTTGTCATCCATGGGGCTCTAGATCTGGCTGTCGCACCCTTTTTCTTTGTGGAAACATATTTACTCTGAACCTCTTGAACCTCCCATTTGAAATCCACCCACTGCTCTGAAACTGATTTGCCTTCAAGTAGCTGTTTCCAGTCCACTTTTGCTAAATCCGCTAAACAGTGTGCAGATTGCAAGCTGAGTGTGGAGATTCTAGTCTGTGAGTGGGGATTTTGCGTGTTATTATCTTCATAAAAGTCTGGTCTGCAGTTGGCATTTAACTGGGATTTACCCTCTAGATAAAGAAGGGTTAAGAAGGTAGAGTAGGGTTAAGAAAGTAAAGTAAGTTTATTACAGTCTTAGGCAGGGATTAAGAGGCTCTATCGCAGAGTAGCTGATTAGTTAAGTAGCTGACTAGTCAAATCTGCTTGCTGCAGTTTCAGCTTCAAAAGGTATAAATACAGAGGTCTGGGTGCAGCCTGCAAATGGTGGGCAGATTGCAAGCTGAGTGTGGAGATTCGAGTTTGATAAGTGGTGTGGGGGGGGGGGGGTGGGGGGTCGTGGGCGAAGCGGGGGGGGGGGGGCGGAGGTGGTCCATTTTTCTACTTATTTTTCCTACTTTTTTAACCCTCCAGTATTTGGTTCCTGCTTTGGTGCAGTGGAAAGAGCTGGTTGGTGAGTAACTAGTAAATTATTCTATTTACAACAAATAGTCTGTAAAGTTAAGGTTTGGCAAGGCAGCTCTGCCGGGTGGAATGTACAGCCTGTGGCATGTGGGAAGTCATGGATGCACCATGTGTACGAGACAAAGGCAACTGCATGAAGTGTCACTGGCTGCAGAAGCTTGAGCTCCGGGTTTCGGAACTTGAACGGTGGCTGGAGTCAAGGTTGTGCATCCATGAGGTGGAGGACTATGTGGATAGCACATTTAGGGAGGTGGTCACACCACAGATTAGGAGCATGCAGGCAGATAGGGAATGGCTGACCGCCAGGCAGTCTAACAGAACCAGGCAGGTAGTGCAGGAGTCGACTGATATGATCTCACTTGCTAATCGGTTTTCCATTTTGGATACTGGTGAGGGCGATGGTTCCTCAGAGGAGTGCGGTCAGAGCCAAGTTTGTAGCACCACAGGTGGCTCAGCTGCACAGGAGGGGAGGAGGAAGAGTGGAAGAACAGTAGTGATCAGGGACTTGTTAGTCAGGGAAACAGATAGGCGTTTCTGCAGCAGTAAAAGTAACTCCAGGATGGTATGTTGCCTCCCTAATGCCAGGGTCAAGAGCGTCACAGAGTGGCTGCAGGACATTCTTCTGGGGGAGGGTGAACAGCCAGAGGTCATAGTCCAGATTGGTACCAATGACATGGGTAAGAAGGGGGATGAGGTCCTGAAAGCAGATTTTATGGAGTTAGGAAGAAAATTAAAAAGCAGGACATCAAAAGCAGTAATCTCAGGATTATTCCCAGTCCCACGTGCAAGTGAGCATAGGAATAGGAGAATCGAGCGATTGAACACGTGGCTGGAGAACTGATGTGGGGGGGTCATCAGATTTCTGAGGCACTGGGACCGGTTCTGGGGCAGGTGGTACCTGTACAAGATGGATGGAATGCATTTTAGCAGGACTGGGATGAATATCCTCGCAGGGAGACTTGCTAGTGCTGTTGGGGAGGGTTTAAACTAAATTGTTAGGGGGATGGGAACCTGAGACGGAGCTCAGACTGGAGAGAAGCAAAACTGGTAACTTATCAGGGATGTGGGATGACGTCACCCCACGCAACGCATTTCCTCAGTGGCGCGATTTTTGGAAGGCATGGGGGTGGGTGGTAAATGGGAACCAGCGAAGAGATTGGTGTGAGGAAACGCTCGGACATCATCACGTGGTGACGTTGACGCGCGCATGCGCGGTTTCATACTGGCGAATGCTCGGACCCACTGATGGCGTCAGCGGTCGTTCTGCGCATGCTCTGTGTTGTGAGGCTACATTTCAGTTTTTGAAATCTTTGAGTCCAGGGTTGTTTCCAGTTGCAACTCCAGCAGGAGATTTTACATTGAAAACAGCGAAGTAGTTTGAGAGGTGATTATTTTTGAACATATATCTACAATTTTGAACTTTTAGTGCTTTGCTGTGTTATCTGTGAGAGGTTCCATGGCTCTGGGGCTGAAGTGCTGTGGATCTGAATCCATGTCCATCCATTTCTTTGTTTCACCTCTGTCCTCCCCGATCGTCTCCCTGCCATTGTCTAACTTCCTGTCCCTCTAATAATGGCTGAATTTTACAGATGTTTGGTATTTTGCTGTTACTTCCCAAGGCCATTATTAAATGAGGATTCCACTGCTGCTCATTCCCCTGACCACGTATTGCTGAATTACCAGCTTTATTTTCCCACAGTATCTTTCTTTTATTTTATTTTTTTATTTTATTTTATTTAGAAATACAGCACTGAAACAGGCACTTCGGCCCACCGAGTCTGTGCCGACCAACAACCACCCATTTATACTAACCGTACAGTAATCCCATATTTCCTGCCTACACTAGGGGCAATTTATAATGGCCAATTTACCTATCACCTGCAAGTCTTTTGGCTGTGGGAGGAAACCGGAGCACCCAGCGAAAACCCAGGCAGACACAGGGAGAACTTGCAAACTCCACACAGGCAGTACCCAGAATCGAACCCGGGTCCCTGGAGCTGTGAGGCTGCAGTGCTAACCACTGCGCCGAATTGTTTTTCCTGCACTATAGTCCATTCCTCTTTCACTTCTGAGCTTATATTGACCATCAAATTCTGTATTATTTTTATTCCCTGTAATTCATTCTGGTCACCGTGAAACGTTAACTCTCTCTCCACAGATGCTGCCTGACCTACTGAGTATTTCCAGGATTTTCTCTCTTTATTTTAAATTTCTAGCATCCACAGTATTTTGCTTTCATTTGATTGCAGGCGTTGCTCATAAAACCAAGTCTAGAAACACAGACAGACCAATTAATGGCTGGTTTGTAGCAGGGTGGGCTTTGGATGTGGATGCCATTCGCTGGCGTCCTGTTTATGTCTTTTTCATTGCATCAGTTTGAGCTGGAGTGGAAAGGGAGGAGAAGCTGCTGGGTTTACCTCTGAGTACTATTGAACCCAGTCATGCCCAACAATTTCCAATCTGAGAATGCCAAGGAATGTAGATTCTAGGGGAGATTAGGTTGCTAAAAAGCCAAGTATTTCTGTAGAACCGTTTAATCCATTTTACTTATCCACATTTTACAAATTCATTCTTGGGATATGGGCGTTACTAGCAAGCTCAGCATATATTGCCAATCCCCAGTTGCCTTTTGAGAAGGTGATGTTGGGCCTTCTTCTTGAACCGTTGCAGTCTGTGTGGTGAAGGTAATCCTACAATGGTGTTCGATAAGGATTTACAGGATTTTAACGGTGATATATGTCCACAAAAACAACAAGAACTTGTATTTATATAGCGCCTTTAATAAAATCTTCCAAGGTGTTTCATAGGATTGTTATAAAGTAACATTTGACATCGAGCCACAAAAAAATATTAGGGGAGATGGCCAAAAGCTTGATTAGAGGTAGGTTTTAAGGAGTGTCTTAGAGGAGGAAAGTGAGGTACAGAGGCAGAGAGGTTTAGGGAAGGATTTTCAGAGCTTAGACCTTGGCAGCTGAAGACATGGCCAATTGGGAGCCAGTGCAGTCTTAGTGACAGATGGATATGTGGTCAGTAGTTCATCTTGAAGTCAAATATGACACCGAGATTGTGAACCTCAGAGTTGACAGGGAGAGGTGGGGATTCGGTGTCTCAGGAGTGGAGTTCACAGCCGAAACTGAAGACAATGGCTTCATTCTTTCCAATATTTAAATGGGGGAAATTGCTCGAGAACTAGATGTCAGACAAGTCAGGATGGTGTATGACTTGGCGGGGAACCTGGAGAAGATGGTGTTTCCATACACCTGTTACCCTGGTCCTTTTAGCTTGTTGAGGTTGGGAATTTGGGAGGTTCTGTCAAAGCCCTTTTCCCCTTACCTCTCTCATCTCTTCTCTCTCTCCCCTCTCATAGAGGCCAGAGTCTTGTGTAGGCCCAGACTAGATGACAATTTCTTTCTCCTGAAGGACATTAATGAACCAGTTTAGTTTTTACAACAATTTCATGGTCACTTTTTCTTAGTGCCGGCCCCATAAATTACCAGATTCATTCAACTCAATTTCACATCCTGTCTTTTGTGATTTTGTGGGATTTCTCACATGCCTTTTTTCCTGTTTTCAATCAATTTCACAGTGGAAAGGACACCCAAACATCACATCAGGACCTGATGGAGTCGCCCAATTTACCATAACCTGAAAATCATCGGATTTTGAGCATGGAACGAAAATGCACCATTGACAGTCGAGAGAAAGTGTACGCCTGTTCTGTGTGTGGACAAGGCTTCATTCATTCATGTGGCCTATCAAAACACAAGTGCAGTCACACCAGCAAGGAGCCATGGAAATATGGTGCCTCTGGGAAAGGATTCAATTACTCGTGTGAGCTGGAACGTCATCGGCTCAGTCACACTGGGGAGAGGCCATTCATGGTCACTTTTTCGTGTGTGGGAAGGGATTCACTCAGTCATTCCACCTGCTGAGACACCAACGAGTTCACACTGGAGAGAGGCCGTTCATCTGCTCCATGTGTGGGAAGGGATTCACTCAGTCATCCAATCTGCTGACACACCAACGAGTTCACACTGGGGAGAGGCCGTTCATCTGCTCCGTGTGTGGGAAGGGATTCACTCAGTCATCCCACCTGCTAACACACCAACAAGTTAACACTGGGGAGAGGTCTTTCACCTGCTCCGAGTGTGGTATGGGATTCACTCAGTCACCCCACCTGCTAACACACCAGCGAGTTCACACTGGGGAGAGATCTTTCACCTGCTCCGAGTGTGGTAAGGGATTCACTACTTCATACAGCCTTCTGACACACCAACGAGTTCACACTGGAGAGAGGCCATTCACCTGCTCTGTGTGTGAGAAGGGATTCAGTCAGTCATCCACCCTACTGACACACCAGCGCACGCACACTGGGGAGAGGCCGTTCACCTGCTTCGTGTGTGGGAAGGGATTCACTCAATCATCCAACCTGCTGACACACCAGCGAGTTCACACTGGGGAGAGACTATTCACCTGCTCCGTCTGTGAGAAGGGATTTGCTCGTTCATCCAACCTGCTGAGACACCAGGGAGTTCACAAGTAACTACAGTGATTGGATTCTGCTGTTAATAACATTGAGGACTAAACCATGTTCACTGGGGTTTGTTTCTGCTGATAAACTCCAGCCCAGTTACAGGGGTTAATATTCTGGATAAAAGTCAAATAAATCAGCTTTGTGTTAAACACACAGTGTGTCGAATCTCTTTAATATCTCTAACACAAGTTAGTTCCGTTTGAAGGGATCTCCCTCTCCCCTGTCTCCTCCATCCTTACCTCTAACAACAAGTGTGAGGAGCTCATGGAATTCTTTGTCACTAAGGTTGAGACCATCCAATCAGCTGCCTCTGCTGCCTCCCTCCCTTCCACTGGACTGCTGGGCCAAATTGCCTTGAAAGCTCCTTCTTGTCCAAGCCCTGAACCCACATCTTTCTCTATTTTCTCTCCTATCTCTACTCCTGCACTCCCTGAGCTTATCCTGTCCGTGGGACCCACCTCCTGCTCCCTCGACCCTATTCCCACTAAACCACTGACCAGCCAACTTCACCATGTTAACTGATATTGTTAATGGTTCTTTCTTTTCAGATTCTGTCCCTCTCTTTTAAATCTGCCATCATCCCCTCATGAAAAAAAACCCTTGTCCCCACTGTCCTTGCAAACTAAAGCCCCATCACCAACCTCCCTTTTCTCTCAAGTCCTTGAACGTGCTGTAGCCTCCCAAATCCATGCCCATCTTTGAATCCCTCCAATCAGGTGCCACCCTCCCACCACAGTATCGAAACCGCTCTTATCAAAGTCTCAAGTGACATCCCATGTGACTGTAACAAAGGTAAACCATCCATCCTTGCCCTTCTCAACCTGTTTGCAGCCTTTGACAATGTTGACACTGCATCCTTTACCAACATTTCTCCACTGTTCTCCAGCTGAGTGGGGCTGCACTCAACTGGTTTCATTCTTAGTTATCTGACCATAGCCAGAGGATCACTTTCAATGGGTTTTCTTCCCACTCCTGCACAATTACCTCTGGTGTTCCCCTAAGGATCTATCCTTGCCCCCCGCTTCCTATTTCTCCTCTACGTGCTGCCACTAAATGACATTGTCTGAAAACACTGTTAGTTTTCACATGTATGCTGATGACATCCAGCTCTACCTCACCACCACCTCTTTCAACTCCTCCACTTTTGCCAAATTATCAGACTGCTTGCCTGACATCCAGTACTGGATGAGTAGGAATTTCCTCCAGTTATATACTGGGAAGAGAAAACTCTTTGTTCCCTACTACAGACTTAATTCCATAGCTACCAACTCCATCCCTCTCCCTGCCAACAGTCTGAGGTTGAACCATACTGTAATGTTTAATGTTTAACGTTTAATGTTTAACCCCAACATGAGCGCCACCACTAATACTTCCACCTCCAGGACATCACCCGACTCCACCCCGCCTCCGCTTATCCGCTGCTGAAATCATCATTCTTGCCTTGGTTACCTCTAGATTTGACTTTTCCAATGCAATCCTGGGCAGCTGTCCACATTCTACCCTCCATAAACTTGAGGCCATCAACAGCTTGAGATCAAATTTGGTTATGCTGCCAACACTTGCTGAGATACTAAAGGCTATCCAACAGATGAAGAATAATAAGGTGCGTGGTCCAGACAACATTCCTGCAGAGATCTATAAAGCTGGTGGTCATGAACTCTCGCTCAAACTCTCAGACCTTTTTACAAAAATCTGGGCTGGAGAGGTACTACCTCCCGACTTCCCCAATGGCACCATTGTCTCACTTTTCAAGAAGGGTGATAAATCTATTTGTGGGAACTATAGAGACATATCCTAGGGATGATATATTGGAAGGTTCATCAAATGAGGCCATATGGATTGAGCTGAGGAACAAAAAGGGGCAATCACACTGCTGGGAGTGTACTATAGACCCCCAGTCAGAGGGAGATAGAAGAGCAGATTTGCAGGCAAATTTCTGAGAAGTGCAAAAACAATAGGGCAGTAATAGTAGGGGATTTTAATTACCCCAATATTAACTGAGATATTTTTAGTGTGAACAGAATTGAGGGAGCCGAAATCTTGAGGTGCATTCAGGAGAACTTTTTTGCCCAGTATGTAGCAAGTCCAACAAGAGAGGGCGCAGTTTTAGACTCAGTTTTAGGAAATGAAGATGGGCAGGTGGAAGGAGTGGGAGAGCATTTTGATGGTAGTGATCATAATTCAGTCAGTTTTAACACAATTATGGAAAAGGACAGAGATATAACAGGAGTTACAGTTCTCAATTTTACTAAGCTGAGGAGTGATTTAGCGAAAGTGGACTGGAATCAGCTACTTGAAGGTTAATCAGTTTCAGAAAAGTGGGAGGCGCTCAAAGGGGAGAGTCAAGGGGTTCAGAGTAAACATGTACCTGCAAAAAAAAGGATGGGATGGCCAAATCTAGAGCCCCATGGATGTCAAGGAGCTTACAGGGTAAGATAAGGCAGAAAAGGAAAGCTTAAGTCTGACACAAGGACTCAATACCACAAAAGGCCGAGAGGAGTATAGAAAGTGGAGGGGTGAAATCAAAAAGGAAATTAGGAAAGCAAAGAGAGGGCATGAAAGAATATTGGCAAGCAAAATCAACCCAAAGATGTTTTATCAATACATTAAGAGTAAGAGGATAATTAAAGAGAGAGTAGAGCCCATAAAAGACCAAAAAGATGATCTATGTGTAGCGGTGGAAGATATTATTGTTCTTAATGAATATTTTGCATCTGTCTTCACAAAAGAGGGGGACGATGCAGATATTGTAGTTAAGGGGGAAGAGTGTGAAGTATTGGATGTGCTAAACATAGGGAGAGAGGAAGTATTAATGGGATTAGCATCCTTGAAAGTTGATAAATCACCAGGGCCAGATGAAATGTATCCTAGGCTGTTAAAAGAAACAAGAGAGGAAAGAGCAGAAGGTCTGGCCATCATTTTACAATCCTCACTGGATACAGATGTATGCCAGAGGATTGGAGGACTGCTAATGTTGCACCTGAGTTTTAAAAGGGAGGGAAGGATAGATCTAATAATTACAGGCCAGTCAGTCTAACCTCAGTAGTGGGAAAATTATTGGAATCTATGCTGAGAAACAGGATAAACTGTCACTTAGAAAGACACAGATTAATCAAGGATAGTCAGCATGACTTTGTTCGAGTAAGATCTTGTTTGACCAACTTGATCGAATTTTTTGAAGAAGTAACAAGGAACATAGATGAGGGTAGCACAGTTGATGTGGTCTACATGGATTTTAGCAAGGTTTTTGGAAAAATAATGAGAAGTGTAGATGAAGTGAGGGACTGGAGTGAATATCCATAGATTCTTGAAGGTAGCAGGACAGGTCGATAAGATGGTTAAGAAGGCATATGGAATCCTTTCCTTTATTAGCCGAGGTACAGAATATAAGAGCAGGGAGGTTATGCTGGAACTGTATAAATCATTGATTAGGCCATAACTTGAGTACTGTGTGCAGTTCTGGTCACCTCATTACAGAAAGGATGTAATTGCACTAGAGAGGGTACAGAGGAGATTTATAAGGATTTTGCCAGGACTGGAAAATTGCAGCTATGAGGAAAGATTAGATAGGCTGGGGTTGTTCTCCTTGGAACAGAGAGGCTGAGGGGAGATCTGATTGAAATGTACAAAAATTTGAGAGGCCTGGATAGAGTGGAGGTGAGGGGTCTATTTCACCTTAGCAGAGAGGTCAGTGACTAAGGGGGCATAGATTTAAAGTGATTGGTAGAAAAATTAGAGGGGAGATGAGGAAAAATTGTTTCATAGAGGGTGGTGATGGTCTGCAACTCACTGCCTGTAAGGTAGTTGAGGCAGAGACCCTCAACTCATTCAAAATGAGTCTGGATTTGTACCTCTAGTGCCGGAAGCTGCAGGACAATGCACCAAATGCTGGAAGGTGGGATTAGAATGGGTGGATAATTTTTCGGCTGGCGCAGACACGATGGGCCAAGTGGCCTCTTTCTGTGCCTTAAACTTTCTATGATTCTATGATATTGCTTCCGTCCACTGTTCGGAAAATGCTCACATGAATCCTCCTGAACCACCTGCTACCTGTTGGCGAATACATACTTCCGGAGATTCACTGTGGTTTCCTGCCATCCTGGGAACCATCGACATGATCTTTGCCATTCGACAAATCTAAGAAATGTGCCTGGAACAACACAAAGAGTTATACATTGCCTTTATTGATCAGTCAAAGGTCTTTGACTCCATCAACCGTGAAGCACTTTGCAAAGTTCTTCGGAGACTTGGATGTCCAGCAGAATTTGTTAGTATTTGGTGGCTTCTGCATGATGGCATGACAGCAAACGTCCTTTGCAATGGTTTTTTTTTAGAGATACAGCACTGAAACAGGCCCTTCGGCCCACTGAGTCTGTGCCAACCAACAACCACCCATTTGTACTAACCCTACAGTAATCCAAGGAGACCAAGCCCTTTTATTTCCCGATGGGCATCAAGCAAGGCTGGTGTGAGTGTAGAACTGAACCCAACCAGAGTCGATGTCTTCAGGAAAGGAGAGGGAGCAAAACCAATGAGTGTAGAACTGAACTCAGCCAGAGTCTGCATCTTCAGGGAAGGTGAGGGAGGGGGAATCAATGAGTGTAGAACTGAACTCAGCCAGAGTCTGCACCTTCAGGGGAGAGAGAGAGAAACCAGTGAGTGTAGAACTTAAGCCAACAGAGTCAACACTTTCATGGGTGGAAAGAGAAGGGAACCAGTGACTGTAGAACTGAAGCCAGCCAGAGTCAGCATCTTCAAGGGAGGAGAACCAGTTAGTGTCGATCTGAACCCAGCCGGAATTAATACCTTCAAGGTAGGAGAGGTACAGTGTCAAAAGAGATTTATTCTGTACCACCCCCGTCCCCCGGCCCTGCCTCAACCAGCTGCACCTGCCTGGGAATCTTTGATGGGACACTGTACAGGGAGCTTAGAAACGTTAGGAAACACTTCTTGACAAATGGAACTCTCTCACAAAAAATGTAGTTTCTCACTCAAAGAATAATTTTGGTTCGATTGTAGTTTCTTCTCATTGTTCCACTGCATATTCCCTTGGCTTGGCTGTTTATTTGTTCCCATTGGTTTGGTTCACTGCTGGACCCACCAATCAAAGAACTTTGTCTGATCTGTTCCTGGGAATTTGCAGCCTCCTCCCTCATCTCCCACACTACACCATCTCTCCCCCTCTTTACCCCAGTGCCCCCACCCCTGCTGCATTGGTCATGTTCCACAGTCTGGACCTTGGCCCTTTCCCTGAGATTCTCAGCATGAACAGGATGGGATGTGTTTTGAGGCAGGATGTCCCAGCTCTCCACCCTGGGATTTTCAGTATGAACAGGGTGGGATGTGTTTTGAGACTAGATGTCCCAGCTCTCCACCCTGTGATTCTCAGTATGAACAGGATGGGATGTGTTTTGAGACAGGATGTCCCAGCTCTCCACCCTGGGATTCTCAGTATGAACAGGTGGGCAATGTTTTGAGACAGGATGTCCCAGCTCTGCACCTTTAAAGGGATAAGGAGAGAACCAACTGGGCTGAATGGTGCTGTTTTATGACATCACTGCAGTGTCCAGTATCCAACCTCCCCTGAACTCTTCTTGTGTGTTGGGAGTGTTTGATGGGGACAGTGTAGAGGGAGCTTTACTCTGTATTGAATATCTGTGTTGTACCTGCCTTGGTAGTGTTTGATATGATATTGCAGAGGGATAATTACCCAGAATTTAACCCGTGCTGTACCTGGCCTGCGAGTGTTTTCCACATTACAAGAGTTTTTTTGAACATTCTGTGGGAAAATCTTCAAAATTTCGATGCAGCTAATGCACGATCAGTGCATCCTCCCAGTGGACAGATGCTGTTTAAATATCCTGTGTGTGAGAACTGAGCCCAGCCAGAGTAGAGGGAGGAGAAAACTGACAGGGAAGGAAGGAAATGGTGCGATGGGTTTGGATTTCAGCACAGATAAGTGGCAAATAACATTCGTGCCACACAAGTGCCAGGCAATGACCATCTCCAACAAGAGAGAATCTAACCATCTCCCCTTGACATTCAACGGCAGTACCATCGCTGAATCCCCCACTATCAACATCCTAGGGGCTACCATTGACCAGAAACTGAACTGGATAGCCATATAAATACCGTGGATACAAGAGCAGGTCAGAGGCTAGGAATCCTGAGGTGAGTAACTCACCTCCTGACTCCCCAAAGCCTGTCCACCATCTACAAGGCACAAGTCAAGAGTGTGATGGAATACTCTCCACTTGCCTGCATGGGTGCAGCTCCAACAACACTCAAGAAGCTTGACACCATCCAGGACAAAGAAGCCTGCTTGATTGGCACCCCATCTACAAACATTCACTCCCTCCACCACCGACGCACAGTGGCAGCAGTATGTACCATCTACAAGATGCACTGCAGCAATGCACCAAGGCTGCTTCGACAGCACCTTCCAAACCCGCGACCTCTACCAACTAGAAGGACAAGGGCAGCAAATACATGGGAACACCACCACCTGCAAGTTCCCCTCCAAGTCACACACCATCCTGACTTGGAACTATATCGCCGTTCCTTCACTGTCGCTGGGTCAAAATCCTGGAACTCCCTTCCTAACAGCACTGCGGGTGTACCTACACCGCATGGACTGCAGCGGTTCAAGAAGGCAGCTCACCACCACCTTCTCAAGGGCAATTAGGGATGGGCAATAAATGCTGGCCTGGTCAGCGACGCCCACATCCCATGAATGAATAAAAAAAAACAGGGAGGAGGGAGAGTGTGTTGGACGGGGATTTACAGCTTTGGGGGAACAAGAGAGTTAAAAATGTTCCATCGAAACTCGAATTGTCTGTTCTGAATTTCTATCCTGTACTGACAGTGATGACTTTTGTAAACTCCTTTTACAGGGTATTTGGAAGTGAATATTTTGCAGTCAAGAAACTCAAACCAAACACCGCATCAAGATGTGACAGAGTTACTCGATTCATCAGGATCTGAATATCAGCAGCTTTTGAATGTGGAAGGAGAAGTGTTTGTTCTGTCTGTGGGGAAAAAATTCAAACATCAGCGTAACTGAAAAAACACCGAGATACAGCCACCCGAGTGAGAGTGTTCCAGTGCACTGACTGTGGAAAGAGCTTGAACCAGTTACACAGCCTGAAAAAACACCAAAGCATTCACAGCGGGGAGAAACCTGTCTGTGTGTGGATGAATCTTCAACAGATCATTCACCCTGGAGAGACACAAAGACACCCGCGCTACGGTGAAACAATGGAAATGTGGAGACTGTGGGAAGGGATTCATTTACCCGCCTGAGCTGGAAACTCATCGATGCAGTCATACTGGGGAGAGGCCATTCACCTGCTCCATGTGTGAGAAGGATTCACTCAGTTATCCCACCTGCTGAAACACCAGCGGGTTCACACGGGGGAGAGGCCGTTCACCTGCTCCATGTGTGAGAAGGATTCACTCAGTTATCCCACCTGCTGAAACACCAGCGGGTTCACACGGGGGAGAGGCCGTTCATCTGCTTCGTGTGTGAGAAGGATTCACTCAGTTATCCCACCTGCTGAAACACCAGCAGGTTCACACGGGGGAGAGGCCGTTCATCTGCTTCGTGTGTGAGAAGGATTCACTCAGTTATCCCACCTGCTGAAACACCAGCAGGTTCACACGGGGGAGAGGCCGTTCATCTGCTCCGTGTGTGTGAAATGATTCACTAAGTCATCCCATCTGCTGAGACACCAGTGAGTTCACGAGTGACTACAGGCGTTGGATTCTGCTGTTATTGTTGCTGTTAATCACATCCAGGACTGAACCATGTTCATTCTGAAAGTTGGGGTTGTTTCTGTTGATAATAACTCCCATGACTGGCTTGAAGTTTAATATTCTGGAGAAATGTCTAATAAATCTTGATTTTTTTTCATGGGAGGGGAGATTAAATGAACAGCCAGGAGATAACTGAATGGTACAGCGGGCTTGATGGGCAGAATGGCCTACTCCAATTCCAGTGTATTTTCTCCCCAGACTTCCCCCACTCTCTAAATCTGCTCAAGTGCTGGTTTCCTGTTGCACTGCCTTCTCCCCAGTTCCCCCATGACTTTCCATTCATCAGCTGTGTTTGAGTTCTAGTTTATTCGGGACATTGGAACAGGAGTCGGCCATTGAGTCCCTCGAGCCTGTTCTGCCATTGAATGAGATCATGGCTGATCTGCAACCTAACTCTGTGTCCCCAGATATTTTAATACCAGCTTCTCCAGTCTGTTGTAATGTGATTTTAAAAACAACTGTCATCGACATTGCACCTTTAAACTAGGAAAGTGTCCCAAGGTGCATCTCAGAAGCTTAAACTGACAAATCAGACAAAAATTGACACTGAGCTAAAGAAGGGTAGATCAGGAGGGCTGACTAAAAGCTTGGTCAAAGGCATAGGTTTTTAGGAGGGTCTTGAAGGAGGAGAGATGTGGACTGGCAGAGAGGTATAAGAAGAGAATTCCAGAGTTCAAGGCCAATGACTGAAGGCACAGCCAATGGGACAGAGAGAGTGAGGGATGTGTAAGAGGCCAGAGTTGGAGGAATGCAGAGTTCTCTGAGGGTTGTATGGCTGGAGGAGGTTACAGATATAGGGAGGGGTGAGGCCTTGAAGGGATTTGAACCCGAGATGAGAATTTTAAACTGAAGGCATTGGTGGACCTGGAGCCATTGTAGGTCAGTGAGCACAGTAGTGATGGATGAGTGGGACTTTGTGATGGTTGGGGTAAAGTGCAGCAGAGTTTGGATGAGCTCAAGTTTAAGCAGGGTGGAGGTCAGTCAGAAGAGCATTAGAATAGACAAGCAGGCTGACAACACAGAAGCACTGGAGGGGTCAAGAGAGGTGGTGGTGAGTTAGAGATGGGTGTCATCAGTGTACATGTGGAACCTGATGTCATGTCTTTGGATGATGGCACCAAGGGGCAGCAGATAGATAGAACATAGAACAGTACAGTACAGTACAGGCCCTTCGGCCCACGATGTTGTGCCGAACCTTTAACCTACTCTAGGATCAAACTACCTACATACCCTTCATTCTACTATCATCCATGTACCGATCCAAGAGTCGCTTAAATGTCCCTAATGTATCTGCTTCTACTACCACCGCTGGCAGTACATTCCACGCACCCGCCACTCTCTGTGTAAAGAACCTACCTCTGACATCTCCCCGAAACCTTCCTCCAATCACCTTAAAATTATGCCCCTGGTGATAGCCCTTTCCGTCCTGGGAAAAAGTCTCTGGCTATCCACTCTATCTATGCCTCTCATCATCTTGTACCCCTCTATCAAGTCACCTCTCATCCTTCTTCACTCCAATCAGATAAGCCTTAGCTCCCTCAACCTTTCCTCGTAAGACATGCCCTCCAGTCCAGGCAGCATCCTGGTAAATCTCCTCTGCACCCTCTCTAAAGCTTCCACATCCTTCCTATAATGAGGCGACCAGAACTGAACACAATATTCCAAGTGTGGTCAAACCAGGGCTTATAGAGCTGCAGCATAACCTCGCGGCTCTTAAACTCAATCCCCCTATTAATGAAAGCCAACACACCATACGCTTTCTTAACAACCCCATCAACTTGGGTGGCAACTTTGAGCGATCTATGGACATGGACCCCAAGATCCCTCTGTTCCTCCACACTACCAAGAATCCTGTCTTTAAGCCTGTATTCTGCATTCAAATTCGACCTTCCAAAATGAATCACTTCACACTTTTCCAGGTTGAACTCCATCTGCCACTTCTCAGCCCAGCTCTGCATCCTGTCAATGTCCCGTTGCAACCTACAACAGCCCTCCACACTATCCACAACTCCAGCAACCTTCATGTCATCGGCAAACTTGCTAACCCAGCCTTCCACTTCCTCATCCAAGTCATTTATAAAAATCACAAAGAGCAGAGTTCCCAGAACAGACCCCTACGGAACACCACTGGTCACCGAGCTCCAGGCTGAATACTTTCCATCTACTACCACCCTCTGTCTTCTATGGGCCAGCCAATTCTGTATCCAGACAGCCAACTTTCCCTGTATCCCATGCCTCCTTACTTTCTGAATGAGCCTACCATGGGGAACCTTATCAAACGCCTTGCTAAAATCCATATACACCACATTCACTGCTCTTCCTTCATCAATGTGTTTTGTCACATCTTCAAAGAATTCAATAAGGCTTGTGAGGCATGACCTGCCCCTCACAAAGCCATGCTGACTGTCTCTAATCAAACTATGCTTTTCCAAATAATCATAAATCCTGTCTCTCATAATCCTCTCCAATAATTTTCCCACTACAGACGTAAGACTCATCTATAATTCCCAGGGTTATCCCTATTCCCTTTCTTGAACAAGGGAATAACATTTGCCACCCTCCAATCATCTGGTACTACTCCAGTGGACAGTGAGGACGCAAAGATCATCGCCAAAGGCACAGCAATCTCTTGCCTCGCTTCCCGTAATATCCTTGGGTATATCCCGTCTGGCCCCGGGGACTTATCTGTCCTCATGTCTTTCAAAATTTCCAGCACATCCTCCCTCTCAACATCAACCTGTTCAAGCATATCAGCCTGTTTCACGCTGTCCTCACAAACGACCAGGTCCCTCTCACTAGTGAATACTGAAGCAAAGTATTCATTTAGGACCTCCCCTACCTCCTCCGACTCCAGGCACAAGTTCCTTCCACTATCCTTGATCAGCCCTACCCTCACACTGGCCATCCTCTTGTTCCTCACATAAGTGTAGAACGCCTTGGGATTTTCCTTAATCCTACCCGCCAAGACTTTTTCATGTCCCCTTCTAGCTCTCCTAAGTTCATTCTTCAGTTCCTGCCTGGCTACCTTGTAACCCTCAAGAGCCCTGTCTGATCCTTGCTTCCTCAACCTGAAGTAAGCTTCCTTCTTCCTCTCGACTAGCTGTTCCACATCTCTTGTCATCCAAGGTTCCTTCACCCTACCATCCCTTCCCTGCCTCATCGGGACAAACCTATCCAGCAGTCGCAGCAAGTGCTCCCTCAACAACCTCCACATTTCTGTCGTGCATTTCCCTGAGAACATCTGTTCCCAATTTATGCTCCCCAGTTCCTGCCTAATAGCATTGTAACTCCCCCTCCCCCAATTAAATATTTTTCCATCCTGTCTGCTCCTGTCCCTCTCCATGACTATAGTAAAGGTCAGGGAGTTGTGATCACTATCACCGAAATGCTCTCCCACCGAGAGATCTGCCACCTGGCCTGGTTCGTTGCCAAGCACCAAATCCAACATAGCCTCCCCTCTAGTCGGCCTATCTACATATTGAGTCAGGAAACCTTCCTGGAGACACCTGACACAAACTGCTCCATCCAAACTATTTGCACTAAGGAGGTTCTAATCAATATTAGGGAAGTTGAAGTCACCCATGACAACAACCCTGTTACTTCTGCACCTTACCAAAATCTGCCTCACAATCTGTTCCTCCGTGTCTCTGTTGCTATTGGGGGGTCTATAGAAAACTCCCAATAAAGTGACTGCTCCTTTCCTGTTTCTGACTTCCACCCATACTGACTCAGTAGACAAACCCTCCTCGACGACCTCCCTTTCTGCAGCTGTGATACTATCCCTGATTAGCAATGCCACTCCCCCACCTCTTTTACCTCCCTCCCTATTCCTTTTGAAACATCTAAACCCCGGAACATCCAACATCCATTCCTGCCCCTGTGTTATCCAAGTCTCCGTAATGGCCACAACATCGTAGCTCCAAGTACTGATCCATACTCTAGGTTCATCACCCTTATTCCTGACATTTCTCGCGTTAAAATAGACACACTTCAACCCATCATATTGGCTGCAACTTTGCCCTGTCAACTGTCTAACCTTCCTCACAGACTCTCTGCACTCGGTATCTGCCTGTTCAACAGCTACCCCATCCACTGATCTGTAGTTCCGGTTCCCATCCCCCTGCCAAACTAGTTTAAACCCTCCCAAAGAGCGCTAGCAAACCTCCCGCCCAGGATATTGGTGCCCCTCCAGTTCAGATGCAACCCGTCCTTGTTGTACAAGTCCCTCCTTCCCCAGAAGGTATCCCAATGATCCACATATCTGAAGCCCTCCCTCCTCCACCAGCTCTGTAGCCATGTGTTCAGCTGCACTCGCTCTCTGTTTCTAGCCTCACTAGCACGTGGCACCGGTATCAATCCTGAGATTACTATTCTGCTCGTCCTGCCTTTTACCTTCCAACCTAACTCCCTATATTCGCTTTTCAGGTCCTCATCCCTTTTCCTAGCTATGTCATTGGTACCGATATGTACCACGACCTCTGGCTGCTCCCCCTCCCCCTTAAGAATCCTGCAGACTCCATCCGAGACATCCCTGACCCTGGCACCCGGGAGGCAACATACCATCCGGGAGTCTCGTTCCCGACCACAGAATCGCCTGTCTGTTCCTCTAACCATTGAATCTCCTATCACTATCGCTCTCCTATTCTCCCCCCTTCCCTTCTGAGCCACAGAGCCAGGCTCAGTGCCAGAGACCTGGCCGCTGTGGCTTTCCCCCGGTAGGTCGTTCCCCCCAACTGTATCCAAAACGGTATACTTATTATTGAGGGAAACGGCCACAGGGGATCCCTGCACTGTGCGCCTATTCCCTTTCCCTCCCCTGACGGTCGCCCAGCTACCTTTATCCTGCAACTTATGTGTCATTACTTCCCTATAACTGCTCTCTATCACCCCCTCAGCATCCTGAATGATCCGAAGTTCATCCAGCTCCAGCTCCCTAACGCGGTCTGTGAGGAGCTGGAGTTGGGGGCATTTCTCACAGGTGAAGTCAGCAGGGACACAAGTGGTGACCCTTACCTCCCACATCCTGCAAGAGGAGCATGCAACTGCCCTAGCTTCCATCCCCTCCGCACTAAATTGACAACAGAGATTAAAGAAAAAGGAAAACCTTACCTTTCCAAACCCTCCAAACAAGAGTCCTTTTTTTTTGGTTAGAGGAGGAGGATGGGTGGGAGACACTACACGTGTAGTGTTTCGGGTTTAGTCACTGCCCAAATATATAAAAGCAAAATACTGCGGATGCTGGAAATCTGAAACAAAAACAAGAAATGCTGGATTCACTCAGCAGGTCTGGCAGCATCTGTGGAAAGAGAAGCAGAGTTAACGTTTCGGGTCACTGACCCTTCTTCGGAACTGGGGAGAAGCAGAGTTAACGTTTCGGGTCAGTGACCCTTCTTCGGAACTGCCGGAACTGCAGTTCCGAAGAAGGGTCACTGACCCGAAACGTTAACTCTGCTTCTCTTTCCACAGATGCTGCCAGACCTGCTGAGTGAATCCAGCATTTCTTGTTTTGGCCCAAATATATAAGTTCACTTACCCGGCAGTCCCCGTGTCCGCGTCCGCCGAATCGCGAGGTAAGTACTTTATAGTGAAACTTACCTTCCCGGCTGCCCCCTGGCTCGCACTATCACCGCTACCACTGATCAAAAAGATCGATCCTTGGGAGACTCCAAAGGTAACGGGGTGAGAAGAGAAGCCATTGCTGGAGATTCTTTGGCTCTGATTAGATAGGTCTGAGTGGAGCCGAGAGGTCAGTCCCATTCAGCTTGTAGTAAAAATCTTGTTTATTAATTCGCTTGTCGTCCAGTTATGTGTAATCAATTATTCGAATTCTCTTAATCGATTAACGCTATATTATATTCTACTTAATTGTAATCAATGTCAGACACTGTTCCCATGTGACTGCATCTTTATCTGTGAAGATGTAGCTGCTTTCTTATCTGACAGGTGAAACATACCACATGGCCTAGGCCTACATATAAAACTACAGTTTGTGGTTTAATCATGGAGTTATTGCTGTGAAGACAGTCAAGATTGGATGGTCCAGTGTCTGGAGCTGTGTCCGGACACAAACTCCCTAACCATTAAAACTTATCATCTATACCTGAAATATAAAACAACTGTCAGAGCCTTCAGCTTGAGTTCTGTGTTTTATGTTAGTTCGTTTTTTGCATAAGGCATTCACTTGTTAATTGCACAGTAATGCCTTAAAAAGCAGTCATTTTCTTTCGAATGATAGAACAGTTTTATATGTTACTTTGGTTCTGAAAGCTTAATAATTAAGTTTCGTAATTAGTTTTGTAGTTATGCAGTCTTTTTCCTTTTGCTATTTTTACTTATGAGTGTATCTTGCTCCCTCATCTTTACACACCGATCGTCTTTATACACTGGTTTCATACATGTTATGTGCAGATTTTATGCATGAATATGATGGGCTGAATGGCCTCCTTTTGTACTGTAAATTTCTAGAATTCTGTGATGACAAGTGGTCCTTATGTTTTTATCCAAGACAGGCCTGAGCCCAGTCATTTGCTCCAAGTGTTGATGTGATGGTTCACGCTAAGAGGTGCCGGGTATCAGGAGCAGTGAATAAAATCTAAATGTCAGTAAGTAGCGATATAGTTTATCTGCATCTAGTTCTATTTTAATAACTTCTGCTGAATGTGGCCCTCACCCAGTGCCAGGATATCGGATCAGACCCACCATGGAAAATGTGTTTGATACCCCTGAGATAGACGATGTCAACCGGATCCTCAGATGCAACCTCCTTTTTCCGGAAGCCACGTTGAGTATCTCTAATGGCTCCTTCTCTTCCCCAGTGATCAGAAACAGCACCTCTTAGGATCCCTTCAAGCATCTTCCCTGTGATCGAGCTCACACTGATGGGCCTGTAGTTCCCTAGCTCTGATTTGTCCCCGATTTAGAAAATGGGAACTACGTGAGTTACCATCCAAACTCAGGGAACAATCCCTGACTCTAGTGAGCTGCTGAAGATACGGGCAAGGGGCTCACAGAGCACCCATCCCATCTCTTTAAATACCCTTGGGTGGATATCATCTGGACCTGGAGCACCATCTAGTTTGAGATTTCCTATTTTATCCAGGATGACAATCCCTTTCTATTTTAATATTTATGATGTTATTGTCGACAGCACATCCCACAGCTGGAATCTGAGCATCATCCACAGGAGTGCAGACTGATGTGAAATAGTCATTTAACAGCTCTGTCATAGCCTGGTAATCTGTTTCAATCTGTCCTGAACTGTGTCTCAGTGGCATGAAACCATCTTTAACCATCTTCTCTCTCCTGATGTAGCTGGAAAAGCTTTTGCTGTTATTACCACAATTGTGCACCATCTTCTTTTCCAACGATCTCTTAGCTTCTGTAAGGCTGCTCTTGTCTCCCTCAATTGTGGGTGATATTTGTCCCTGTTCTCCTGTAACTATTTTCCATCTCGTTACAAATTGGGTTCAATTTAAGACAGTTTGGGGAGCCAGGCATCGTTCACCTCTAGACCTATACCGGCAGGTAAAACCCCAGACAGTTTCTTAGTAAGTATTTCTCTGGTTCCTCACCATATATTTATCAGGATACTGAAATCCAGCTTTCTTACAGTCCACTCCTGGAGGCCCCACTCCCTGAACCTACAACCTTCAGCAGAATCAGTGGTGGAGTTTCACAGCAGAAATGATCCCAGAGTAACTGTCGGGATCACACCCCTGTGGATGTTGCGTGTATTTTTAGTTATCCTGATGTCTAACACTCATACATCAATAAAACAGGGAATTCCTGGAAACACACTGCAGGTCGTTCTTTATCTGGGGATCAAATGTCTGTTGTATAGTTGTACCAGAAGTTAACAGGCTCCTGTAAACTCCTCCGTCTGCTATTTTAATGCAGACTTTAATCTATTTAATTTCAAAAGCTTTATTTGAAATGAAGTAACACCTGTGCTAAAATGGTGGACTCAGGACTATCATACAAACATCTTAAATCTGCACAAAGCAATTACAATAGTGATTTTCAGACTGGAAACTTAAACCTGCCGTTTCATTTTCAGTCAGGAACAGATCACAGTTTTACACCAGTCTCTGATTTGACAGCACGTTTCCAGCATTCACTGTTGTTCTTCCTGACTCTAAACACAGTTGTAAAGGAGCCTTCTGTTCTGTGCCTCGGAGCTCTGAACCATGGAAGAGAGTGGTTGGCATACATTTTTTACACATCTCAGGATTAACCCACACGGGGAACTTGTTGTCAGTGAAGAGAGACGAGAAAGACCAAAGTGCCGTTTGTTCCTCTCAGTGTGACCCTGAAGGACTGTGTCCAGGCTGAAGTTCTCTTCCTGCCGTACGATCCTCCCCCCAGATTGTTCTTTCTGAGCTCCAGCCAGGTGATGTTAAAACACTCAGGTAGGAAAGAGAAAAATCTACAACAATGTGTTTAAAACAAAGCTGGTATATTTGGCATTTATCCAGGATATTAAACTCCAGCCCCGTTATTGGGGTTATTAACATCAGCAGAAACAAATTCCAACTGTCAGAATGAACATGGTCAGTCCAGCATGTGATTAACAGCAGCAATAACAGCAGAATCCAATCCCTGCAGTCACTTGTGAACTCACTGGTGTTTCTGTAGGTCAGATGACTCAGTGAATCCCGTCCCACACTCGGTGCAGGTGAATGGCCTTTCTCCAGTGTGAACCCGCTGGTGCCTCAGCAGGCTGGATGACTCAATGTATCCCTTTCCACACAAGCAGCAAGTAAATGGCCTGTCCCCAGTGTGAACTCGCTGGTGTCTCTGCAGACCCTGTTTGCTTTTAAATCTCCTCTCACAGTCAGAACATTTAAAAGGTCTCTTATTGGTGTGAACACGTCGATGTGTAGTAAGGTGGGATGACTGAGAGAATCCCTTGCCACACCTGGAGCAGGTGAACAGCCTCTTCCCAGTGTGAGTGCGCTGGTGTTCAGTGAGATCAGACGATTGCCTGAACCCAATGCCGCAGTCAGTGTGAACTCGCCGGTGTGTCAACAGGCTGGATGAAGTAATGAATCCCTTTTCACATGCGGAGCAGGTGAACGGCCTCTCCCCAGTGTGAACTCGCTGGTGTGTATGGAGGCTGGATAACTGAGTAAATCCCTTCCCACACACAGAGCAGGTGAATGGCCTCTCCCCGGTGTGAACTCGCTGGTGTGTCCGGAGGTTGGATGACTGAGAGAATCCCTTCCCACACACAGAGCAGGTGAACGGCCTCTCCCCGGTGTGAACTCGCTGGTGTGTCCGGAGGTTGGATGAATGAGTGAATCCCTTCCCACACACAGCAGGTGAACGGCATCTCCCTGGTGCGGACTCACTGGTGTGTATGGAGGTTGGATGACTGAGAGAATCCCTTCCCACACACGGAGCAGTTGAACAGCCTCTCCTGGGTGTGAACCTGTCGGTGTCTGTGGAGGTTGGATAACCAGTGAATCCCTTCCCACACAAGGAGCAGTTGCACAGCCTCTCACGGGTGTGAAGCCGCTGGTGTTGCAGCACGGCGAACAACCGCCCAAACTTCTTCCCACAGTGAGAGCAGCTGAACGGTGTGGAACTGGTATGAATGCGCTGGTGCTCCCTCAGTGAATGTGCGCTTTTTAAGCTTTTGTTGCAGCTCGAGCATTTAAACTCTCTTTCTTCAGTATGAGCTCACTGATGTGTATGGAGACTGGATGACCGAGTTAATCCCTTCCCAGATTCCGAGCAGGTGAATGGCCTTTCTCCAGTGTGAGTGCGTCGATGAACTTCCAGCTCAGATGGGTAATGGAATCCCTTCCCACCGTCCCCACATTTACACAGTTTCTCCCCGGTGTGGCTGCTCTTATGTCTCGACACAGAGCGTGTGTACGGTTTTTCCCTGCTTTGATCAGTGCTTTTTGCTTCCATGTTCAAAGGCCAACTATATTCAGGTTAGGATAAATTGAGTGATGTTTTCAGATCTTGACGTGACAGTAGGTTTGAGTTTCCCACCTGCTGAAAAAAATACAAAAGCAGGTTGTGAAACTGAGCTGAATCAATCTGGTATTTTGTGGGGGCTGCACTAGGGCCAAGTGACCATCAAAGCTAACAGATTGACATAAAAACCCAACTGGTTCACTCATGTCCTTCAGGGAAGGGAACCTGCCATCCAGTCTGGACCTACACAAGATTCCAGCCTCCATGGGAGGAGAGAGAGGAACTTTCTACATCTGCAACTCGACCAGAACTCTGACATGAACTTTCAGACCTGCAACTTTCCCAAGATAAAAAGACAAGGGCAGCAGTTGCATGGGAACACCACCACCTGCAAGTTCCCCTCCAAGTCACACACTATCCTGACTTGGAACGATATCGCCGTTCCTTCACTGTCACTGGGTCAAAATCCTGGAACTGCCCTCCTAACAGCACTGTGGGTGTACCTACACCATGGACTGCAGCGGTTCAAGAAGGCAGCTCACCACCACCTTCTCAAGGGCAATTAGGGATGGGCAATGAATGCTGGCCTGGCCAATGATAACCTGCTGGGGCTGCAGCTGGAAAGATCTCAGAAGCTCTGGGGTCAGAGGTTTCAAAAATCCCGCCACTGAGGAAATACCTGGTGAGTTGGATGACGTCACCGAGCAATTGCCGCAGCGTGAAGACGTCACAGCGTACACACAGACCATCAGCACCTGCGCAAAACAGTCCTGGCAACAGTGAACCAGCTCTGGGAAAATTGCGATTGCGTGAGCGGGCCCTGTCAATCATTTTCTTTCCTGGTCATTGGGACCCTGAAGCCTCACCCACTCTCTGCGCCGTCACCAAGGAGACTGCGCATCCGCTCTGCTTCTCACTCAACCGGAACCTGTTCCTGGAAAAAAAACATCGGAGCTGCAAACGCGGGACCTGGAGGTAGAGCATAGTTACCCGACCCGAACCCGATGGGACCCGACGACGCGTTGGGTTCAGGTTGGGTCGCTCATCCGGGTCCGGCATTCAGGCTCGGCTCGGGTCGGACACACTGGCAGCCAGGTCATCAAGGCAGGAAACACTCCGCACTAGTCTGCAGTGAGCGATTCCATCCAAGGTAGAGCACAACCTCTTAAATATAATCAACTTCATTCCAGTGCTCGGGTTGGGTCGGGTCGGGTTGGGTCGGGTCGGGCGCAGGAAAAAATGAAAGGACTTGGGCTGGGTCGGGCTCGGGTCAGATGTGGTTCTGGCGGGCTCGGGTCGGGTTTCATTTGCAGACCTGAGCAGGCCTTTACCTGGAGGTTTTTATTCGGAGTTGCAGCCTGCACCAGGTGTGTCTGAAGCCTCTCTGCCCACCTGCAGGCTCTCACCCGCTGCAGAGACACTGCGCATGTTCCAGATACAGTCCAGCCCCGTGCCCGCGCACTGGGCTCCTGTAGTGTGAATAAGCTCCAACAGTAAATACACGACATTTCCCGTTTCCTCATTCCACCCTGCTTGATTCATCCTCAATGAACTCTAATAAATCTGTCAAACAAAATTTCCCTTTTGTAAAAGCATGTTGACTCTGCTTGATTGCATTACGGTTTTCTAAATGTCCTGCTACTACTTCCTTAATAATGGATTGTGGCATTTTCCCAATGACAGATGTGAAGTTAACAGCTTTCTGTTACCATCTCCCACCCTGCCCTGCACGTTCTTGAATAGAAGTGTTACATTTCTGCTTTTCCAGTCTACTGGGACCTTTCCAGAATCTAGGGAATTTTGGAAGATTACAACCAATGCATCCATTCTCTCAGCAGCCACTGTCTTTAAGAGCTCAAGACGCAAGCCATCCAGTCCAGGGGACCTCCACCTCGGTGCCATCACTAAACACATCTTCCCCTCCCCTCCCCTCCCCTGTCAGCATTCCAAAGGGATCGTTCCCTCCGCGACACCCTGGTCCACTCTTCCATTACCTCGGACACCGCGTCCCCTTCCCATGGAACATTTCTGTGCAATCGCTGGAGGTGTAATACCTGCCCTCTTACCTCCACTCTCCTCACCATCCAAGACCCCAAACGCTCCTTTCAGGTGAAGCTACAATTTACTTGTACTTCTTTCAATTTCGTTGACTGTATTCGCTGCTCTACATTGCCGAGACCCAATGCAGAATGGGTGACCACTTTGTGGAATACCTCCGCTCAGTCCGAAAGCATGACCCCGAGCTTCCGGTTGCTTGCCATTTCAACATCCCTCCCTGCTCTAATACCCATATTTCTGTCATTGGCCTGCTGCAGTGTTCCAGTGAACATCAACGCAAGCTCGAGGAACAGCACCTCATTTTCCAATAAGGCACTCTATAGCCTTCCGGACTGAACATTGAGTTCAATAATTTCAGAGCATGAATGGCCCCTTTTTATTATTATTTTATTTTATTTTGTTTCATCATTTTTGTACCATGTGCCTGCCATAAACTTGGTTTTTCATGTTTGTGCTTTTGGACAGAGCTGTTCATTATTCTGTCATTAACACTCTGTACTAATGCTTTGTTTTTCACCACACCATGGGCACACTCCGTTTGCCTTTGCCCCATGACTTCCTTGTCAGTTAATTTCTCCTGCCCTCTGTCCTATCACACACCTTCCCTTTTGTTATCTTTCCCCCCACCCCCACTTTACTTGCTGAAAACCTATTCGATTTCTAACTTTGCCAGTTCTGATGAAGGTCACAGACCTGAAACGTTAACTCTGCTTCTCCCTCCACAGATGCTGCCAGACCTGCTGAGTATTTCCAGCACTTTGTTTTTATTTTAAGTCCAGGCGACGTGTCAACCTTCAGTCCCATTAGTTTTCCAAGTACTTTTTCTGTAGTGATAGTAATTGTTTTAAGTTCCTCCATCACTTTTGCCTCTTGATTTTCCACTATTCTTGGGATTATTTTTCTGTCTTAGACTGTGAAGACAGATACAAAATACTTGTTAAAAGTCTCTGCCATTTCCGTTTCCCATTGTTAACGTACCAGTCTCATTCTCTAAGGGACTTTAGCCACTCTCTTTTTATATATTTGTAAAAGCTTTTACTGTATATTTCTTGATAGTTTACTCACATACTCTAATTTCACCCTTTTATGTCGTCATCTTCGGCTGGTTTCTAAAATTTTCCCAATCTTCTGGCCTACCACCAATCTTTGCAGTATTGCACGCCTTTTCTTTCAATTTGATACCCTCATTAACTTCCTTAGTTAGCCACAGATGTGCATCCTTCTCAAAGTCTTTCTTTCTCAATGAAATATATATTTGTTGAATGTTATGAACTATCTCCTTAAATGTCTGCCACTGCTTCTCTAATCCCTTACCTTTTAGTTTATTTTCCTAGTCCACTTTAGCCAACTCAGTCTTCATACCCTTGCAATTGTCTTTATTAAAGTTAAGACACTAGATTCAGACCCAAATGTCTCACCCTCAAACTGAAGTGAAATTCTAGCATGTTATGATCACTCTTGCCTAGAGGATCCTTTACTATGAGATCATTCATTATTCCTGTTTCACTACACATTACCAGGTCTAAAATAGCCTTCTCCCAGCATGGCCCGAAGAAGCTACCCCCAATACACTCTAAAAATTCATCCTCCAGGCTACCTTTGCCAATTTTTTTAGTCCAATCTATATGAAGATTAAAAATTGCCCACGATTATTGCAGTACTTTTCCTACAAGTCCCATTATTTCTTGATTTATATACTGTCCCACAGACGAGCTACTTTTGTGGGGCCTATAAACTACTACTACCAGTGACTTCATTTGATTGCTATTTCTTATCTCCACCCAAACTGATTCTACATCTTGATCTTCCGAGCCAAAATCATTCTCACTGCTCTATTGATGTCATCCTTGATTAACAGAGCTACCCCACCTCCTTTTCTTTTCTTCCTGTCCTTCCAAAATGTCAAATACCCTTGAATATTTAGCTACAGCCTCATTCATCTTGCAGCCATGTCTCTGAAATGGGTATCATATCATACCCATTTATATCTTTTGTGCTATCAGCTCATTCACCTTGTTATGAATGCTGCGTGCATTCAGATAAAGTGCCTTTTATTTTGTCTTTTTACTATTTTTCCCTACTCTGACCTTAATTATTTGCTGGTCCACTCTTATGCTTGTACGCTCTGTCCCTTCCTGTCACACTCTGGTTATCATTAACTGTATTGCTATCCTGAAATATTGTCATGTCCTTTTTATTTAACTTTCTAAATTTCCCCTCACCTGAACTCTTCCCCGCTGCCCCACCCACCCCATCCCACCCCCACCATGGCCCAGTATTTAGTTTAAGGTACTCTCTAGAGCCTTAGTTATACGATTCGCCAGGACGCTAGTCTCAGCATGGTTCAGGTGAAGGCCATCCCAATTGTACAGCTCCTTCTTTCCCCTGTGCCTCATGAATCGAAACCCATTTCTCCCACACCAGTCTTTGAGCCACGCATTCAACTCTCTGATCAGGTTTACCCTAAGCCAATTTCCTCGTGGCTCAGGTAGTCACAGAATCACAGAATCGTTACAGGGCAGAAGGAGGCCATTCAGCCCATCGCATCTGCACCGGCTCTCCTAATTAGCATTTCACCTAGTGCCACTCCCCCGCCTTCTCCCCATAACCCTGCACATTCTTTCTTCTCATATAACAGTCTAATTCCCTTTTGAACTCTACAATTGAACCTGTCTCCACCAAACTCTCAGGCACTGTATTCCAGACCTTAACCACTCACTGCAAAAAAAAAAAAAATTTTTCCTCATGTCGCTTTTGCTTCTTTCACCAATTACTTTAAATCTGTGCCCTCTCATTCTCGATCCTTTCACGAGTGAGAGCAGTTTCTCTCGATCTACTCTGTCCAGACTCCTCATGATTTTGAATACCTCTATCAATTTCCTCTCAGCCTTCTCTTCTCCAAGGAAAACAGTCCTAACTTCTCCAATCTATCTTCACAACTGAAGGGCCTCATCTCTGAAACCATTCTTGTGAATCTTTACTGCACCCTCTCTAGCGCCTTCACATCCTTCCAAAAGTGTGACGCCCAGAACTATATGCAATATTCCAGCTGAGGACAAACTAGTGTCTTATAATATAATTAAAATAGAAAATGCTGGAAATACTCAGCAGGTCTGGCAGCCTCTGTGGAGAGAGAAACAGAGTTAATGTTTCAGACCTTTTATCAGAAGTGTCTTGTGCAAGTTCAACATAACTTCCTTGCTCTTGTACTCTATGCCCCTATTAATCTTCCTTTTCTTCTTCTTTGGCCTCCTTGGCTCGAGAGACAATGGGTAAGTGCCTGGAGGTGCTCAGTGGTTTGTGAAGCAGCGCCTGGAGTGGCTATAAAGGCCAATTCTTCCACAGGTGCTGCAGATAAAATTTGTTTGTCGGGGCTGTTACACAGTTGGCTCTCCCCTTGCGCTTCTGTCTTTTTTCCTGCCAACAGCTAAGTCTCTTTGACTCGCCACTCTTCAGCCCCGCCTTTATGGCTGTCTGTCAGCTCTGGCGATCACTGGCAACTGACTCCCACGACTTGTGGTCAATGTCACGGGACTTCATGTCGCGTTTGCAGACGTCTTTAAAGTGGAGACATGGACGGTTGGTGGGTCTGATACCAGTGACGAGCTTGCTGTTCAATGTGTCCTTGGGGATCCTGCCATCTTCCATGCAGCTCACATGGCCATGCCATCTCAAACGCCGCTGGCTCAGTAGGATGTATATGCTGGGGATGTTGGCCGCCTCGATGACTTCTACATTGGAGATTCTCCGGAGGCAGCGAAGATGGAATGAATTGAGACGTCGCTCTTGGCTGACGTACGTTGTCCAGGCCTTGTAGAGCAAGGTACTGAGGACACAGGCCTGATACACTCGGACTTTTGTGTTCCATGTCAGTGTGCCATTTTCCCACAATCTCTTGGCCAGTCTGGACATAGCAGTGGAAGCCTTTCCCATGCGCTTGTTGATTTCTGCATCTAGAGACAGGTTACTGGTGATAGTTGAGCCTAGGTAGGTGAACTCTTGAACCACTTCCAGAGCGTGGTCACCGATATTGACGGATGGAGCATTTCTGTCCCATGATGTTCGTTTTCCTGAGGCTGATGGTTAGGCCAAATTCATTGCAGGCAGCTGCAATCCTGCCGATGAGACTCTGCAGACACTATTCTGTGTGGGATGTTAATGCAGCATTGTCAGCAAAGAGGAGTTCCCTGATGAGGACTTTCCGTACTTTGGTCTTCGCTCTTAGACGGCCCCTATTAATAAAGCCCAGAATACTGTATGCTTTAATAACCGCGTTCTCAACCTGTCCTTCTACTTTCAATGACATGCACATAAACAACCAGGTCCCTCTACTTCTTCACCCTCCCCTTTAAAATTGTACTCTTTATTTTATATTTTCTGTCCATGTTCTTTCTACAAAATGTATCACGTTACGTTTCTCCACATTGAACTTCATCGGCTACCTGTCTGCCCATTCCACCAAATTGTCTATGTCCTTTTGAAGTTCTACACTATCTTCCTCACAGTTCACAATGCTTCCAAGTTTCTTATCATCGCAAAGTTTGAAATTGTGCCCTGTACACCAAAGTTTAGGTTGTTAATATATATCAGGAAAAGCAAGGGTCCCAACACTGACCCCTGGGGAACTCCACTACAAACCTTCCTCTAGCACAAAAAACATCCATTAACCACTACTCTTTGTTTTCTGTCACTCAACCAATTCTCTATTCATGTTGCTACATTTATTCCATGAGCTATAACTTCACTCACAAGCCTGTTGTGTGGCACAGTACCCAGGAGCTAGCACTACATGGCAGGGATACCAAGGAACTAGCACTGCAGGGTGGACATACACAGGGATTTGCACAACTGGACAGAGATACCCAGGACCTGGAACTAGAGGACGGGGCTACCCAGGAAGTAGGACTGCTGGGCAGGTCAACACAGTGTTATGGTCACATGGTGTGCATTGTAAGTGGTTCCCACTGTTCAACTTCCACCTGACTGCAGCGAGTATATTTTGCTATTAGGGTTTTATTTGTCAAATAATAAGATAGCAACAGACTTTCTTGTAGGTATAAAAACTGAAGATCAATATCCCTTATCACAAAATTGTCGCAACTGCACCCATTCACGCATTCACTCACACACACACACACACACAAAAGAGACAGATCGAGAGGAAATGGGGTAAGTGGTTTGAAGTGGGGTTTCGAGGTTCACAGTAATCACAGAGATCTTACCCCCTGTGGTGACTGATGATGGCCCAGGATGTGGCTACTTCACACCTTCCTTGTTTCAGAAGAACCCATTTAATTCAAAAACGTCTCCATGTTTTGAATCCACCCAGGATTACAGGTATCTCCAAGAAATACTTTGTTCCTCAGACTGCTGCTCTTGCCACATCCTGAGATCTACATTCAGTGCCATGCACTGCCACATGTACACACTTGACCTCTCTCTTCAGAAGCACCGCCTCACCTCACGCAAAGCTGTTCTGCTCAGCAGTTTCATTTCATCCTTTGTCTTATCCAACGCATTAACAAGGAACGCAAGCTCCAGCAGCTCATGGGTATCAACACCCTTCCAGATCCTTCTACCCCTTCACCTCCCTATGCCCCATCCCTTCTCCTAATCTGACCCCTTGCTGTTGCTATGGCACTGTTAGCGGGAATGAACCTAGAAGAATCACTCGACACTCAGGTCTGCTCCAATGTCAAACAGTTTATTGAGTTACGCCAGCGGGGAGCAGGTCACTGGGCTGTCCAGATGCCTCTCCACCGAACAAAGGAAAATCATCAATACTTATACATTTTCAAACAGTTACTCAGCCCATCCCGGCTGGACATGGTCCAATCACAACGATTATAGATCATATACATTGATTATTAGAGCCAATAGAAGTGGTTACTAGGCATGGAGGGACTGTACAACCGGCCCATAGGCAGATAGGGGATTACTCATGATGTTTCCATTCCCCCTTATCCATTATCCTTGGTTCTCATGTACGCATAACATCTTATCTTGACCTCATTACAGGCTGGTACCTTTGTCAGCATTCCACAAGGACATCTGCTTTGTCTTTGTTTAAGTTTGGATTAGTCAGCTCTTGTGTGGAATGTGGTCAAGTTAACTAAGCCCCATGATGCCTTGCAACCTCCTCAATGTTCTTTAAGATTATATGTATCTACTTACTCAAATAACATTTGAACTATATGTATTACTGCAGGTGCCTCTGCGCTTGGGAATACCCTACAACAGCACAACCGCTCAAGACAAAGCCCCAAAACAAAATATATGATTCTGATTGCGGTGGGAGCAATGCACTGTCAATTCAGTCCCATCACTCCACAGATTGTATAACATATCAATTTAAACTTTCCAAATTAAAGAAAGCCACAGCTGAATTGAACAATCTGTTAACCCCCAAATGAGATGAACCAAACCAGGTATCTTTAGATATCAATAAATTAACTGTTCATTAGAAAAACTTAAAAAAGAATCTTAAACACTACTAAGATAAACCAATATCTAAAAACAGAAATAACCATAGAACCATAGCAGTAAAGTCCTTGCAGATTTACGCTCCTGACGAAGTGGAATCTTCCAATGCTTGAAGTCCTTGCAGCCGTCCATTGGGAAAAAAACAAGTTCCTCAACCATAGGAAACCCAGCAGTCCAGTTTGGCAGCCGAAGTGCCACTCTTCTTTTTCCAATGATGAACACCAATCAACTATTAGTTTTTTTTTAAGAATTAATCTGGCTTGACTTTTCAGAATTCTGAGAGTATAATAAATAGAGTTTAAATAGACCGAGGGAGAGCTCTCCTATTTTCTTCAGTACATGCTGGCAGAACTAGTTTTTCAGCTAGTTTCAAAAGTCAATCGCAAGATTGTATATCCTGTTCTCAGTCTCTGAATGACTGTATCCGGGGCAACCAAAATGCACTTTCCTTGCTAACTTCTGAAGCTGGCTTGTTCTCCCTCTCTGTATGGTCGAATCCAAGACAACCAAGACGCATCTTCTGAAGCTGGCTGTCTTAAAGCAGTACAGATCCTTTGCTGCCTTAAAGACATACTGCATATATACTGCAAAAGAAACAGGATCATAACACCATGTAATCACAATACCCTCTGACCTTTCCATCTCTGATGCTGAACAATCTGTCCCTAACAAAGGACTCAGTTTTATCGCGTTGTGCCCCCACCTCAATGAATTTCATGCTTGGCGTGACATTGAGTTCTTCATCCGTCGTCTTCTCCTCCGGGCTCACTTCTTTGACCAGGAGTCCTTGCCCTGACCCGCAGACCCTTTCACCCACCTCTCTATCCACCTGGACCCTTCCCTCTGGCCTGTTACCCACTCTTGATCTTTTCATTGAGAACTGTTGGCGTGATATTGGCCGCCTCAATTTCTCCGCTCCCCTCACTCACTCTGACCTGTCTCAATCTGCACTCTTCTCTCAGGTCTAACCCCAACATTGTGATCAAACCTGCTGACAAAGGTGGTGCTGTTGTTGTCTGGCATACCAACCTCTACCTTACAGTGGTTGGGCGCCAACTCTCAGACACTTCTTCCTAACTACACCTGGACCATGACTCTACCACTGAACATCAGGCTACTGTCCACAGGACTGTCACTGACCTCATCTCCTCTGGAGATCTTCCCTCTACAGCTTCCAACCTCAGTCCCACAACCTCAGACAGCCTGCTTCTATGTCCTTCCTAAAATCCACAAAAAGGACTGGCCTGGGAGACCGATCATTTCAGCCTGTACCTGCCCCACGGAACTTATTTCTTCCTATTTTGGCTCTATTTTTTCTCCCATGGTCCAGTCTCTTCCCACTTACATCCGTGGCTCTTCTGCCGCCCTACATCATCTCGACACTTACCTTCCGGGAGCGGTGCGGAGAGGAGCGGACCTGCGGAGAGAATGCTGAGCGAGGAGCCAATAAATAGAGCCCGAGGATCGTGGCCTAGTCACTTAACCTTCCGGGAGTGGTGCAGAGAGGAGCAGACCTGTGTGAGAGCAGTCCAGGCACGCCGGAATTTTGAAGAAAAAGAAAAAAAAAAGTCAACAGTGACTTCACAGGAAAGCTGCAAGGTGATTGGTTTGGGAGTAACAGCTGTTAGGGAATAACTCTAAATAGCTGAGTTAGTAACGAAAAGTAAAGGGAAAAGTCTACTGTTTTTGTTTTAATATAGTAGGTAGTTTTTTGGGGGGAAATCAAGGTCCCTGGTATAAATAATCGAATTTTTGGATAATTTAAGGGGATAAATTCAGGGTAAATCATGGCAGGGCAGCTCGATGACGTGGAGTGCTCCTCCTTGTACAATGTGGGAAGTCAGGGACACTTCCAGTGTCCAGGGCGAACTCGCGTGCAGGAAGTGTCTCCAGCTGCAGTTACTCGAAATCCGTGTTTCGGATGTGGAATGGCAGCTGGAGACACTGTGGCGCATCCGCGAGGTTGAGATCACCGTGGATAGCATGTACAGGGAACTGGTCACACTGCAGGTAAAGACTGCTCAGGCAGAAAGAGAACGGGTGACTGCCATGCAAAGTAGAAGAACTAGGCAGGTAGTGCAGGACTCCCCTGGGTCCATCTCCCTATCTAGCAGATTTTCCACTTTGGATACGGTTGGGGGAGATAGCTTCTCAAGGGAATGCAGTAACAGCCACGTCTGTGGCACCACGGGTGGCTCAGCTGCACAGGAGGGTAGGAAAAGGAGTGGGAGAGCTATCGTGATAGAGGATTCTATTGTAAAGGGTACAGATAGGCGTTTCTGTGGCTGCAAACGTGACTCCAGGATGGTATGTTGCCTCCCTGGTGCTAGGGTCAGGGATGTCATGGAACGGCTGCAGGACATTCTGAAGGGGGAGGGTGAACAGTCAGAGGTCGTGGTACACTTTGGTACTAACGACATAGGTAGAAAGAGGAATGAGGTCCTGCAACAAGAATTTAGGGAGCTAGGTAGCAGATTAAAAAGCAGGACCTCAAAGGTTGTAATCACTGGATTACTCCCGGTGCCACGTGCTATTGAGTATCGGAATAGGAGGATAGAGCAGATGAATGCGTGGCTGAGGAGATGGCACAGGAGGGAGGGCTTTAGTTTCCTGGATCTCTGGGTCTGTTTCTGGCAAAGGTGGGACCTGTACAAGTTGGACGGGTTGCACCTAAAACGGAATGGGATCAACATCCTTGCTGGGAGGTTTGCCAGTGCTGTTTGGGGGGCGGGGTTAAACTAATTTGGCAGGGGGTTGTGATACAGAGTGGAGGTACAGTAGGGGGTGATGCACAGTCAAATATAGAAGAGAAACTGAATCAGTCTGGAAGGCAGAGCAAATACAGACCTGTTAAGGCACAAGTGAAAAATGGAAGGCTGGATAGCATCTATTTTAACGCAAGGAGTCTTACTAGTAAGACAGATGAATTGAGGGCGTTGATTAGCACATGGGAATATGATATTATTGCTCTCACAGAGACATGGTTGAGGGAGGGGCAGGGCTGGCAGCTCAACATTCCAGGGTATAGAATCTTCAGGCGTGACAGGGGAGGGGGTAAAAGAGGAGGTGGCATTGCACTGTTGATCAAGGAGTCAATTACTGCAGTAAGGAGGGATGATATCTTAGAAGGTTCCTCAAATGAGGCCATATGGGTAGAACTGAAAAACAAAAGGGGGGCATTCACTTGGCTGGGAGTGTGCTACAGGCCTCCAAACAGTCAAAGAGATAGAGGAGCAGATATGTAGGCAAATCTCAGAGAGTTGTAAAAATAATAGGGTAATAATAGTAGGGGATTTCAACTTCCCCAATATCAACTGGGATAGTCTTAGTGCAAAAGGCTTAAATGGGGCAGAATTGTTAAAATGCATCCAGGAGAGCTTTCTGAGCCAGTACATAGAAAGTCTGACAAGAAAAGGGGCAGTACTGGACAAGTGGTAGACGTGTAGACGGTAGATCCATTTCGGGGATAATGACCATAACTCTAAGATTTAAGGTAGTTATGGAAAAGGACAAAGATGGACCGGAAATAAAGGTACTGAATTGGGGGAAGGCCGATTTCAATATGATAAAATAGGATCTGGCTAAAGTGGACTGGGAGCAGCTACTTGTAGGAAAGTCTACATCAGACCAGTGGGAGTCATTCAAAGAGGAAATAGTGAGAGTTCAGAGCCAACATGTTCCCGTAAAGGTGAAGGGTAGGACCAATAAGTCCAGGGAACCCTGGATGTCAAGGGATATAGAGGATTGGATAAGGAAAAAAAAAGAGGTTTATGGCAGATTTAGAGCACTGAAAACAGCGGAGGCCCTCGAGGAGTATAGAAAGTGTAGAGGGTACTTAAAAAAGTAATTAGGAGAGCGAAGAGGGGGACATGAAAAAAACACTGGTGGGAAAGATAAAGGAAAATCCTAAGGCATTTTAGAAGTATATTAAGGGCAAGAGGATAACCAGGGAAAGAGTCGGGCCCATTAGGGACCAAAGTAGCAATCTGTGTGTGGAGCTGGAGGACATAGGTGAAGTTTTAAATAATTACTTTTCACCTGTGTTCACTATGGAGAAGGACGATGTAGGTGTAGAGATCAGGGAGGGGGGATTGTGATATACTTGAACATATTAGCATTGAAAGGGAGGAAGTATTAGCTGCTTTAGTGGGATTAAAAGTGGATAAATCCCCAGGCCCAGATGAGATGTATCCCAGGCTGTTATGTGAGGTAAGGGAAGAGATAGCAGGGACTCTGACGCAAATATTCTAATCCTCTCTGGCCACAGCAGAGGTACCAGAGGATAGCAAATGTGGAACCATTTTTAAAGAAGGGTAACAGGGATAAACCAGGTAATTACAGGCCAGTGAGTCTAACATCAGTGGTTGGGAAAATATTGGAAAAAATCTGAGGGACAGAATTAATCTCCACTTGGAGAGGCAGGGATTAATCAGGGGTTGTCAGCACGGCTTTGTCAGGGGGAGATCGTGTCTAACTAACTTGATTGAATTTTTCAAGGTGGTGACTAAATGTGTAGATGAGGGTAAAGCAGTTGATGTAGTCTACATGGACTTCAATAAGACTTTTGATAAGATCCCGCATGGGAGATTGGTTAAGAAGGTAAGAGCCCATGGGATCCAGGGCAATTTGGATCCAAAATTGGCTTAGTGGCAGGAGGCAGAGGGTGATGGTCGAGGGTTGTTTTTGCGAGTGGAAGCCTGTGACCAGTGGTGTACCACAGGGATCGGTGCTGGGACCCTTGCTGTTTGTAGTGTACATTAATAATTTAGACATGAATATAGGAGGTATGATCAGTAAGTTTGCAGATGACATGAAAATTGGTGGTGTCGTAAATAGTGCGGAGGAAAGCCTTAGATTACAGGACGATATAGATGGGCTGGTAAGATGGGCGGAGCAGTGGCAAATGGAATTTAATCCTGAGAAGTGTGAGGTGATGCATCTTGGGAGGACTAACAAGGCAAGGGAATATACAATGGATGGTAGGACCCTAGGAAGTACAGAGGGTCAGAGGGACCTTGGTGTACTCTTCCATAGATCACTGAAGGCAGCAGCACAGGTAGATAAGGTGGTTAGGAAGGCATATGGGATATATTTTATGCCTCGGCTAATAAAGTAAGAGCAGGGAGGTTATGATGGAGCTGTATAAAACGCTAGTTAGGCCACAGCTGGAGTACTGTGTACAGTTCTGGTCACCACACTATTGGAGGGATGGGATTGCACTGGAGAGGGTGCAAAGGAGATTCACCAGGATGTTGCCTGGGCTGGAGCATTTCAGCTATGAAGAGAGACTGAAAAGGCTAGGGTTGTTTTCCTTAAAGCAGAGAAGGCTGAGGAGGGAACCTGATTGAGGTATACAAAATTATGAGGGGCATTAATAGGTTAGATATGAAGAAACTTTTTCACTTAGCAGAGGGGTCAATAAGCAGGGGGCATAGATTTAGGGTAAGGGGCAGGAGGTTTAGCGGGGATTTGAGGAAAAACATTTTCACCCAGAGGGTGGTTGGAATCTGGAACACACTGCCTGAAGATGTGGTAGAGGCAGGAACCCTCACAACATTTAAGAAGTATTTAAATGAGCACTTGAAACGCCATAGCATTCAAGGCTACGGGCAAGTGCTGGAAAGTGGGATTAGAATAATTAGGTGCTTGATGGCCAGCACAGACACAATGGACTGAAGGGCCTGTTTCTGTGCTGTATAACTCTATGACAATTTCCAGTTTCCTAACCCTAAACCCCTCCTCTTCACTATGGACGGTCTGAGGGCTCTCCACTTCTTCCTTGAACAGAGGCCCAACCAGTCCCCATCTACCACCACCCTCCTCTGCCTGGCTGAACCTGTCCTCACATTGAACAACATCTCCTTTAACTCCACTCACTTCCTCCAAATAAAAGATGTTGCTATGGGTATCCACATGGGTCCCAGTTCTGCCTGCCTTTTTGTGGGATATGTCGGACATTCCTTGTTCCAGGCCCCCTTCCACAACTCTCTTTCCGGTACATGGATGAATGTATCGGTGCCGTTTCCTGCTCCCGCCCCGAACTTGAAATCTTCAACTTTGCTTTCACCTTCCACCCTTCTTTCACCTTCACATGGTCCATCTCCAACACTTCCCTTCCCCGACTTCTCTGTTGCCATCGCTGGGGATAGGCTGTCCACGAATATTCATTGTAAGTCCGCTGACTTCCACAGCTACCTTGACTACACTTCCTCACACTCTGCCTTCTGTAAGGACTCCATTCCATTCTCCCAGTTTCTCCATCTCCAACACATATGTTCTGATGATGCAAACTTCCACAACAGTGCTTGATAGGTCCTCATTTTTTCTCAACCGTGGATTCCCCCCTACTGTGGTCGACAGGGCCCTCGGCTATGCCTGACCCGTTTTGCGCTTCTCCCCTCACCCCTTCCTCTCCCTCCCAGAACCACAACAGGGTTCCCCTTGTCCTCACTTTCCACCTAACCAGCCTCCACATCCAAAGGATCATCCTCCACCATTTCCGCCACCTCCAGTGCGATGCCACCACCAAACACATCTTCCCCGGTCAGCATTCCGAAGGGATCGTTCCCTCCGTGAGACCCTGGTCTACTCCTCCATCACCCCTCGGCACCTTCCCATGCAATTGCAGGAGGTGCAATACCTGCCCTTTTATGCCCTCTCTCCTCACTATCCAAGGCCCCAAACAGTCCTTCCAGGTGAAGCTGCGATTTACTTGTACTTATTTCAATTTAGTATACGGTATTCGCTGCTTACAATGCAGTCGCCTCTACATTTAGGGAGAAGAAACACAGATTGGGTGACCACTTTGCGGAATGGCTCCGCTCAGTCCGTAAGCATGACCCCGAGCTTCCGGTTGTTTGCCATTTCAATTCGCCACCCTGCTCTCATGCTCACATGCTGCAGTGTTCCAGTGAACATCAATGCAAGCTCGAGGAACAGCACCTCATCTGCCTTCTGGACTCAACATTGAGTTCAACAATTTCCAAGCACGACTGGCCCTTTAAAAAAATTGTGCTTGTCTTAAACTTTGTTTTTCATGTTTCGGCTTTTGGATAGAGCTGTTCATTATTCTGCCATTAACACTCTCTGGCCTAATGTTTTGTCTTTCACCACAACTATTAGCACACCCTTTGCCTTTGTTCCACGACATCTTTGACATTCAATCTCTCCTGCCCTCTGCCCTATCACACACCTTCCCTTTTCTTCTCCTTTCCCCCCCACCCTTCACTTGCTCAAAACCTATTACATTTCTAATCATTACCACTTCTGATGAAAGGTCATATAGACCTGAAATGTTAACTCTGTTTCTCTCTCCACAGATGCTGTCAGACCTACTGAGTATTTCCAGCACTTCCTGTTTTTATTTTAGGCAAAACAAGAACAGCCACCACAGAAAAGACATCATACAGTGACTTTGAGACTGACAATCTGTGAAGGTAACAAACTACACACCACCAGCTTTGGGCTGCGTTATAACCACTAGAGCTCTGCAATACCTCCGCAAGTACAAGACTGCAAAAATCCAGGCCTGCAACCTTTTATAGAAACACTTTTCCTCCCAAGCTGACTCAATAATCTTCTGTAAACCACAAACTCTTACCCCACTTGGGACTTTGAACTATTTCTTACCCTTTTCTGTCTGTTCTTGTATATTTATGTGTGGGTGAATGTGTGTGTGAGTATGGTCACAATCATTTCAGGATTGGTTAAAAGAGTGATCATTTTTCACCTGCAAGAAAACCTGTCATTTGTCTGTTTATTTGACCCTAAAGACATTGAGGGGCTAAAGCGTTATTATAACAAAACACAATTGTGGTCAGTTGGGAGGTGAAGAGTGGAACCCACCCACACACCTTACCACCTGTCTGTAACAGAAACTATTTTGAAGAGCAGGGCAGTTCTCCACAGAGTCTTGGCCAATATTTATTACTCAAACAACATCACTAAAACAGATTATCTGGGCATTATCACATTGCTGTCTGTGGGAGCTTGCTGTGTGCAAATTAGCTGCTGTATTTCCTACTTTACAACATTGGCTGCAATTTAAAAGAACTTCATTGGCTGTAAATTGTTTTGTGACGTCCTGATGTCATGAAAGAGCTACAAAAATACAAGTCTTTCTTTAACAGAGGAGAAAAGGCCCAAAAATGGAACATTCAACAGCAGCATTTCAATTAGTCTCCTCTTTTCCTGCAGAAAACAAATACTCTCCACATTGTGTTGGAAACAAAGCTAATTTATTCAATATTTATCCAGCCAAGGTAGACAGTTAGTAACATCATCAGAAACAAACCCCAACCATCAGAATGAATTAGTTTCAGTCCTGGATGCGATTAACAGCAATAACAGCAGAATCCAACCTCTGCAGTTACTTGTGAACTTGCTGGTGCTTCAGCAGGTTGGATGCTTCAGTGAATCCCTTCCCACACACAGAGCAGGTGAATGGCCTCTCCCCAGTGTGAACTCGCTGGTGTGTCACCAGGGTGGATGACTGAGTAAATCTCTTCCCACACATGGAACAGCTGAAAGGCCTCTCCCCAGTGTGAGTGTGCTGGTGTTTCAGCAGATCTGCTGTGCTTTTAAAGCTCTTCGCACAGTCAGAACATTTAAACGGTCTCACCTCATTGTGAACAAGTTGGTGTCTCAGCAGGTCGCCTGACTGAGTAAATCCCTTCCCACACACAGAGCAGGTGAATGGCCTCTCCCCAGTGTGAGTGCGTTGATGAATCACCAGATCCTTTTTCCTTTTAAAGTTCTTCTCACAGTCAGAACATTTAAAAGGTTTGTTATCAGAGTGAACTCTCTGGTGTGTCACCAGGGTGGATAACTGAGGGAATCCCTTCCCACAGATGGAGCAGGTGAAAGGCCTCTCCCCGGTGTGACCGCGTCGATGAGTTTCCAGCTCGGACGGGCGTTTGAATCCCTTTCCACAGTCCCCGCATTTCTCCATGACGTGGGTATCTTTCTCTCTGTCCAAGTTGGATGATCAATTCAAACCTCATCCTACACAGAACACGTGTACAGCTTCTCCCTGCTGTGAATGGTGTGATGTTTTTTTTCAGGCTGTGTAATTGTTTAAAGCACTTTCCACAGTCAGTGCACTGGAACACTCTCACTCGGGTGTGTGTGTGTCTCGGTGCTTTTGCAGTCTCACTGATGTTTGAAACCTTTTCCCACAGATGGAATAGACAAACATTCCTCCTTCCACATTCAAAGGACGATGAATGGAGTGGCTGTCAGATCTTGATGTGATGTTTGGTGTGAGTTTGCTGTGTGTAAATCCTCTCTTTTAAAACTCTGTAAAAGGAGTTTAGAAAAGCCATCACTATCAGTCAAGGAAAGAAAATCACAACTTTCTCTCCTCCTGCTCCCTGAGCCACAATGACTGCATATGCTTCCTGTTCCACATTTTCTCCTATAAAGATGACGGCTGTTAACCCACGCCTGTCTCCGGGAGAAGTCCCACAGCTGCCTTCCTACTCAGTACAAACACAGGACTGGAAGGTTCTTATTCTGGGTTTGAGACCTACACTGGGTGTTTGTAAATTGGATAATATTCCCTGTTTTATATTGGGGCCTGGGACTGCACTTGTGTGTGAATCCTGCATTGCCCCAGGGTTTATTAACCCCCTCCAGCCTCCTCCTTCCTGTTCTGGTTGCTCGCCATTTCAAAACCCCCTCCCGCTCTCATGCCCACATCTCTGTCCTGGGCTTGCTGCACTGTTCCAGTGAACATCAACACAAGCTTGAGGAACAGCATCTCATTTACCGATTAGGCACACTACAGCCTGCCGGACTGAATACTGAGTTCAATCATTTCAGATCATGACAGGCCTCCCTTTTTATTTTTAGTTATTTTTTCTTTTTTATTTAGTTTGTTCCATTCCATCATTCATTTTTTTACCCACTGTTTTTTTTTCATGTTTGTGCTTTGGGCCAGGGCTGTTCATTTTTCTGTCAACTAACACCCTCCCTGCACTAACGCTTTGTCTTTCAGCACACTATTAACATACCATTTGCCTTTGCTCCAAAATCTTCCGGTCAGTTCTTCTCTGTGATCCTCTGTCCTATCAACACCTTGCCTTTTGTTATCTCTTGCCCCACCCCTGCTTTATTTGCTTAAACCCTATTACATTTCTAACATTTAAGGGACACTGACCTGAAGCGTTAACTTTGCTTCTCTCTCCACGGACACTGCCAGACCTGCTGAGTATTTCCAGCATTTCTTGTTTTTATTTCAGATTTCCAGCATCTGCAGTGTTTGCTTTTATTAGAGATTAGGTCACTCCATTCAGTTCGTAAGCATGTCCCTGAGCTTCTGGTTGCCTGTCATCTGAATTCTCTGTTCCACTCCCACTCTAACCTCTCTGTCCTCGGCCTCTGACACTGTACTGATGAAGCTCAACAGAAGCTCAAGGAACAGCATCTCATCTTTCAATTTGGCATGTCAGTCTTCCAGACTCAGTTCATCTATTTCAGATAATTTCTGTTACAATTCAGTAGGATGTAAACAGTAAACCTGACACTCACCAGCACCTTTAGGAGAGACGATGGGAAACTCGATGTGTGCAGAGTGAGAATAAAATCAAAGTCTGCAAATCCTCCCCTTCTAATACCCTGTAAAAAATTACAAAAGTTATCACTGTCAGTACAGGATAGACATTCTGAACAGACAATTCTAGTTTGTGTGCAACATTTTTTCCTCTCTTGTTCCCCCAAAGCTGTAAATCCCCGTCCCACACACTCTCCCTCCTCTCTGTGCTGAAATTCAAACCCATGATACCAATTTCATCATTTCTTTCCTCCACTGCCAGTTTTCTCCCTCCCTGTACTCTGACTGGGTTCAGTTCTCCAGCCCCTGTGTGCAGAGTGAGAATCAAATGATTTTCTCTCCTGGTGACTGGGGCCCTGAAGACCCGCCCACTCGGTGTCGTCACCAAGATCGCACATGCGCTTTGCTCCCCGCTCAACCAAGATGGCAACCATTAATCTGGGCCGGTTCCCAGGAAAAAGCCTTGGAGCTGGAGGTTCTTATTCGGAGCTTGGAGCCTAGGTGTTTCTGAAGCTTCCCCACTCACCCGCCGGCTCCATTCCTCCCCCGCGCCCCGCCAACTCTCACCCGCTGGAAAAGCGTCTCCAGCACTCGCCGACCTCTGATCGAAGTGACACTGCGCATGCTCCAGATACAGTCCAGCACCGCGCCTGCGCACTGGGGTCCTGTAGTGTGACTCGCGCAGATTCACTTCTGCGGGGAATGCTGATTAAATACCATTGAAAGCCTCAAAGGCAGGCTCAGAGATTTTGGCTGTCTTTGTAAGGAGGAACGTAAGTCAACATTAAAATTAAAATAGAGCTGCATAATATTTCGCCCGTGAAGAACTGCAAATACGGTCCACCCCAGCTGACACAAGACTTTTTTTTTTACAAACTGTCAACATGGTGAAATGTCCTTTTCGGGAGTGGCGTCCATCTTTCTCTGGGGCTGCGATGCTTCATTTCGCCTACTTTCATCGCGTTCGTGCTGATTTGCCCCGAACAAAGATGGCGGTGGGGGTTTCACGGTTTTCCCCGAGCGGAGCAGTTGCGCGTGCGCGACTTGCGTGAGTGGCGGTTGTTGGAGGTGCGCGGAGGATTTCTTTCGCATCAGGAAGCGGTTAACGGTCGCCGGTGTTGCCATGGCTGCGGGGGGCAGGGCTTGGTTACGGTGGGCCATCGAGCTCGAGCTGAGCTGGTGAGCGGCCAGGAGAGAGCCCGGGGCTCGAGTGGGAGGCGGCAGCCGGCAGGCCCCGGGCTGGCCTCTCTCCTGGGGAGGACACCGCTCTGACTGGGGCCACCCAAAACACTCAAACACAGTGTCACAGCCTTTGAGGGGGGGGCAATGGGTGCGAGAAAACCTGGTTGATAATTACTGAGCTTGGATGGGTTTTGGTGTCTCCAGTGGGTGGGCTTCAGATTTTCCACCAGTCCCTCTGAGGAAAGGACTGGCTGCAAGTTTTTACTAATTCATTCATGGGATGTGGGCATCGCTGGCAAAGCTGGTATTTATTACCCTGTCCCTAGTCACCCCTTGAGAAGGTGCTGGTGGTGGGCGGCCGCCTCCTTGAACCGGTTTCATACGACTTAGTGGCTCGTTCGGCCACTTCAGGGGCAGTTAATAGTCAATCATGTTAGTGTAAGACTTCAGTCACATTTCCAGGCCCTGACCGGGTAAGGACAGCAAGTTTCCATCTCTCGAGGGGCATTAATGAACCAATTTTACAGCAATTGTGAAAAAGCAGACTATCCGGTCCTTTTATCCCTTTGTTGCTTGTGGGATCTTGCTGTGCACAGCTTGGGCTGCCCACGTTAACCTATATTACTTAATTGGCTGTAAAGTGCTTTGGAACATCCTGAGGTCGGGAAAGGTGCTGTCTCAATGAATGTTCTCCGGCAATCCAGCAGCTTCATGGTCACTTCTACTGACAACCAGCTTTTTTATTTCCAGATTTTGACTTCCAATTCTCCAACTGCCATGGCAGGATTCGAACTCACGGCCTCTGGATTAATGTAACAGAACCATGACTGCGTGCTGTGTGGCAGAGTGTTTAATTTGGTAAGTGTGGGAACTTCAGGGGTTGATCTCTTTCTAAAATCTAGTCATGTTTGCATTGAGCATTTAACTTAACTTTAACATTAAATTCTAGCTTCTTTCAGTCTTAGTCAATGGTAAGCAGGCTGTCTGCTGGTGTCATCTGCACAGTTAGTTACTTAGGTAGCTCGTTAGAACTGGTTCCCTCGTCAGCAGGGCCTGACTCAGGTCTGTGGAATTCTAGCTGGTATAAATACAGGAGGTTTTGCAATACACACAAAGTAAGCAGCACAAAGATCTGCTTGACTGTGAGACAGAGCTGAACTCTGGAATTTGCTAAATGTGGGAATTTGGTGCAGTGAGGGAGGAGGTGCTGTTCTGATCTTTTACAGAACAAGCAGTGATCCAAGAGAGGGAGCCGGAGACAGAGAGAGCTGAAGTCCAGAGACATTAATTAGGGAGCAGATAGGTGATTGGTTGGTGAGTTTTAATTTTTGCCTTTCTAAACTGGGTCAGTATTTAAACTGGTACTGTGGCGTTATACAAATTGTACTAAATATGTAGGTTAACTAGTTAAATTACTAAATATAACTCCAAATTATTAGTGATATTTATAAGCTTGAAACCTAAATAAACCTAAGTTAAATAAAACACAGCAGACCTGGCAGGGCAGGAGATGTGTTGCAGCTATAGCATGTGAGAGCTGGTGAATACCAGTGTGATCCATTGCAACCACATCTGCAAAATGTGTCTGCAGCTCGAGGAACTTTGGCTCAGAGTTGATGAACTGGAGTCTGACATTCAGACACTGCGATGCATCAGGGAGGGGGAAAGTCACCTGGACACTTTGTTCCAGGAGGCAGTCACACTCTTTAGGCTAGGAACTTCAGATTTGGTCCATGGTCAGGGACATGAGGGTGTGACTGTGAGTGAGGCAGGTATGGGGACCCAGAAGGGACCCAGTAGCAACAGAGGAGCCTTAGTGCCTGCAATTGTCCACAGATTCGAGGTTCTTGCGGATTCTATGGACACGAGCAGGGACTGCAGGGAAGGTAAGCAAACTGACCACAGCACCATGGTGCAGGGGGCCATTCAAGTGGGGGGAGTAAAAAGGAATGTAGTAGTAGGGGACAGTATAGTTAGGGGGATAGATGGTGTTCTTTGCAGCTGACAGTGAGTCCCGAAGGCTGTGTTGCCTGCCAGGGTTAAAGACGTCTCCTCGGGCCTGGAGAGGAACTTGGAGTAGGAGGGGAAGGATCCAGTTGTCGTGGTGTATGTGGGTACCAACAACCAGAAGCTGAACTGGATCTGCTACATAAATACTGTGGCTACAAGAGCAGGTCAGAGGCTGGGAATTCTGTGGTGAGCCAATGTCTGTCTACCGTCTACAAGTCAGGAGTGTGATGGAATACTCTCCACTTGCCTGGATGGGTGCAGCACCAACAACACTCAAGAAGCTCGACACCATCCAGGACAAAGCAGCCTGCTTGATTAGTACCCCTTCCACAAACATTCACTCGCTCCACCACTGACGTACAGTGGCAGCAGTGTGTACCATTTGCAAGATACACTGCAGCAATGCATCAAGGCTGCTTAGACATCACCTTCCAAACCCGTGACCTCTACCAACTAGAAGAACAAGGGCATCAGATGCAAGGTAACGCCACCACCTGCAACTTCCCCTCCAAGCCACACACCATCCTGACTTGGAACTATATTGTCGTTCCTTCACTGTTGCTGTGTCAAAATCCTGGAACTCCCTTCCTAACAGCACTGTGGGTGTGCCTACCCCACATGGACTCCAGCAGTTCAAGAGACAGATCATGCAGGCGAGGCTGTCATCCCGTGAATGAATTTTTTTAAAAGGTAGGATTAAGAAAGAGGTTCGACTGAGGGAATATGAGCTAAATTAAAAGGCAGAATCACAAAGGTAATAATGGATTACTAGCTGAGCCACGAGTGAATTGGTGTCTGGTAAATAAGATCAGAAAGTTGAATGCGTGACTCCAAGATTGGTGTGGGAGAAATGTGGGGCATCACATGAAAGCTGCAAGGTGATTGGTTGGTGAGTAACCGCTGTTGGGGAGCAATGCAGCCAGTCCCTCTCCCCGGCTCGATCCCCACAGCCCCGCAAGTCTGTTTTTCTCAGGTGGACATCCAACTTCCTCTTGAAGTCATTGATTGTCTCTGCTTCCACCACTCTTGTGGGCAGTGAGTTCCAGGTCATTACCACTCACTGCATAAAAAAAGTTCTTGCTCATATTCCCCCAGCATGTTTTGCCCAAAACTTTCAATCTGTGTCCCCTAGCCCTTGTACCATTTGTTAATAGGAACAGTTTTTCCTTGTCTAACTTATCTAAGCCTGTCATAATCTTGTACACTTCGATTAAATCTCCCCTCAATCTCCTTTGTTCTAAGGAGAACAAAACCAGCTTTTCCAACCTAACCTTGTAACTAAAATTCCCCTTCCCAGGAACCATTCTTGTAAATCTCCTCTGTTCTGTCTGTTCTGAATTTCCATTCTGTACTGACCTTTGTAAACTCCTTTTGCAGGGTGTTAGAAGGGGAGGATATGCAGATGCGGAACTCAAACTAAAGATCACTTCACAATTTGACAGTCCCTCGATTCATCAGGATCTGAATATCATCGGTCTTTGAATGTGGAAGGAGAAATGTTTATTTGTTCTGTCTGTGGGAAAACATTTCAAATATCATTGTGAGTGGGAAAGCACCAAGACACACACACCCAAGTAAGAATGTTCCAGTGCACTGACTGTGGAAAGAGCTTTAACCAATTACACAGGCTGAAACATATTATACTATTCACAGTGTGGTGAGACTGTACATATGTACTGTGAGCGGACAAGGCTTCCACTGATCATCCAACCTGGAGAGACACAAGGACAGCCGCACCACGGAGAATCCATGGAAATGTGGGGACTGTCTGAAGGGATTCAGTTGCCCGCCCCAGCTGGAAACTCATCGATGCAGTCGCACGGGGAGAGGCCGTTCACCTGCTCTGTTTGTGGGCAGAGTTTTAATCGATCATTCACCCTGCTGACACACCAGCGAGTTCACACTGGGGAGAGGCCGTTCACCTGCACAGTGTGTGGGAAGGGATTCACTCAGTCATCCCACCTGCTGACACACCGACGAGTTCATACTGGGGAGAGGCCATTCACCTGCTCCGTGTGTGGGAAGGAATTCACTCATTCATCTTCTCTGCTGAGACACCAACTTGTTCACACTGATCAGAGACCTTTTAAATGTTCTGACTGTGAGGAGAGCTTTAAAAGCAGAAACTGCTTGATGGAACACCAGCGATTTCACACCGGGGAGAGGCCGTACACCTGCTCCATGTGTGGAAACAGATTCAACAGTTCATTCCACCTGCTGACACACCAGCGAGTTCACACTGGGGAGAGGCCGTTCACCTGCTCAGTGTGTGGGAAGAGATTCACTCATTCATCTTCTCTGCTGAGACACCAACTTGTTCACACTGATCAGAGACCTTTTAAATGTTCTGACTGTGAGAAGAGCTTTAAAAGCCGAAACTACTTGATGCAACACCAGCGAGTTCACACTGGGGAGAGGCCATTTACCTGCTCGGTGTGTGGAAACAGATTCAATAATTCATCCACCCTGCTGAGACACCAGCGAGTTCACAAGTGACTGCAGGGGTTGGATTCTGCTCTTATTGCTGTGTTAATCACATCTAGGATTGAACCATTTTCATGCTGACAGGTGGAGTTTGTTTCTGCTGATAACCCCAATAACTAGACTGGAGCTTAATATTCTGGATAACTGTGAAATAAATCAGCTTTATTTCCAACACACTGTGTGGAGTATTTGTTTCCAGGAAAAGAGGAGACTAATTGAAATGCTGCTGTGGACTGTTCCATTTTTGGGCCTTTTCTCCTCTGTTGAAAGAAATGGCCAATTCCTGCTCCTATTTCTTATGTTCTCTGTGTCGAACCCGTGCTAAACTGCCCTTGGAGTGTTAGATGGGACAGTGTAGAGGAAGCTTTACTCCTTTCTACACTTTTTCTCTTTTCTTTTCATAATGTGGCGTTTATTTCCCAGATTCCTTTTATTTTGTCGAGGGGGGCCTTTATTCCCCGGATGTTCCGGCTGCGCCAGCTGGTCCCACCTCTGTCACGATCTCACCCCCAGGATCGATGGCGGAGGTGTTTTCTCTGAGTTCTTCTCGGGACCTGCTGCCTATGGGCACCAGTGGTTCTGAAACCCCCTCCACCTCCGTCCCTGGGCTAGTGAGCAGCCCAGCGGAGACGATTGTTCGCTACTCTGGAAATCCAGCCGGAGCCAATACCAGAGGTGGAGATTGGAGTCCAACTCCCGCTAGGCTAGTGCCCAGAGTCTTAGCAGATGGGGCATTCTGAAAATTGGTCTCCGGTAGGGTACATCCGGGGTGGCAGCATCAGGCTGCTGGGAGAGTTGACCTCACAGGTCTTGCCCCCACCAAAGACATCGGAACCATCGGCTGAAGGAGACATTTCTCCTGTGGGTCCACAGGCTCTCCCTCCTCAGGCGGACCCTTTTCCCCCCTCATCAGGAATTGCCAAATTAACAGTGGCTTCTCTCCCCACTCTACCCTGGGGGGCAGAGGGCTGCCGTGTAGGGCTCGAGGCCCTGATGGTGCTGGTGACGGTGGGAGCCCGTGGACCCGTGCCAGGAGATGGACCCCACAACTCATGGCCCCCTTCAGAGCTTCAGAGGGGGGACACCGCCTCCTCTTAGTCCGGGTGGGGCGCTGAGGCTCAGAGACTTCCATCTCAGTAGAGGTCTCTGCTTCTACTTCTGTTGCCCCCCCCGCCCCCCTTCCCACTGCCCAGATTTCTTGGGCCCGAACTTAGCCACGGGGCAGGTTGGCTCCCCTGGATCAGGCTTAGGGCTGAGCTCAGGCTCAGAATGTTGGGTATTTTTTTTCTGCTTTTATCTCGAGGTTTGAACATTGTGTTCCTGCGGACACAGTCCACTTGCAATCTCCAGATAAAGCGGAATATGGCTCAGGTGACGATACGGTGCAGGAGTGGGGTATGGGCTAGACCTGTGCCATGTACAGCAAACCAAGAGCACCTGACACCTAATGACCAGGCTCTTACCCACAATGAAGAAGGGAGCGTTGCTCCCATATGACCAGTTTCTGTTTCACTGTGACTGCTCACTCCTTCTAGTTTCTGGTGCACGCCCCAGCCCCTCCGAACCATATCTACAGCAACTTCAAGTAGTCTGATCTGACGGTGATGGGGACAAAGGATCAGTCGGCCCGGTTCCCAAAGAACACGCCTCACTCTTGCTGCGATTTACTTTGGTTCCCAAGGCCAGTTCGAACTGGTCGCAGATGCTCATCAACTAACAGTGACATCATCCGTGTACAGGGAAGCTCCACCATTGTTTTTTTTCCCCAAAATATACTTTATTCATAAAAATCTGTAAAAATTACTTTCCCAAACAGTTTAAAACAGCATCAAGTCAAAAAATACAAACAGTGCAAAGGTGATCAGTTTCCTTCGATACAATCATGAGTTGCCTCACAACCCTTCCATTTCATTGTCATGCCATATACATTTTTACATTTACAGCACACAAAATTTTCCCGATACAGTTCGAGGGGTTTCCCATGGATCCAGCCCCTCAGTTCCGCTTGGTGGGGGGGACCTTACACTGTGGTCTTTCCCCATTGAGCCTTTGCTGCGGCTGCCCCAAGCTTTACTGTGTCCCTCAGCACGTAGTCCTGGACCTTGGAATGTGCCAGTATGCAACATTCGGTGGTGGACAACTCTTTGCGCTGGAAGGCCAGCAAGTTTTGGGCAGACCAAAGGGCGTCTTTCACCGAATTGATAGTCCTCCAGCAGCAGTTGATGTTTGTCTCGGTGCGCGTCCCTGGGAACAGCCCGTAGAGCACACACTCCTGTGTTACAGAGCTGCTTGGGATGAACCTCAACAAAACCACTGCATCTCTTTCCACACCTGCTTTGCAAAGACACATTCCAGGAGGAGGTGGGCAACCGTCTCTTCCCCACCACAGCCACCGCGGGGGCATTGTGCGGAGGGGGCGAGACTTCGGGTGTGCATGAAGGATCTGATGGGGAGGGCCCTTCTCACCACCAGCCAAGCTACGTCTTGGTGCTTTTTTGAAAGTTCTGGTGATGAAGCATTCCGCCAAATGACTGAAGGTCTGCTCGGGGAACCATCCGACAGCATGCACCGTCTCCTTTTCCCGTAGGGCCTTGAGGACTTTCCGTGCAGACCACTGCCTGATGGACCGGTGGTCAAAGGTGTTTTCCCGCAGAAACTGCTCCACGAAGGATAGGTGGTACGGCACGGTCCAACTGCATGGAGTGTTCCGCGGCAATGTGACCAGGCCCATCCTTCGCAACACCGGGGACAGATAGAACCTCAGCATGTCGTGACACTTGGAGTTTGCGTACTGGAGATCTACACACAGCTTGATGCAGCCGCACACAAAGGTGATCATCAGGATGAGGGCCACGTTGGGTACATTTTTCCCGCCCTTATCCAGAGGTTTGAACATCGTGTCCCTCCAGACCCGGTCCATTTTACATCCCCAGATGAAGCAGAAAATGGCTCGGGTGACCGCCACAGCGCAGGAGTGGGGTATGGGCCAGACCTGCGCCACATACAGCAACAACGTGAGCGCCTCGCACCTGATGACCAGGTTCGTACCCACAATGGAGAGAGATCGCTGCCCCCACATGCTCAACTTTTGTTGTACCCTGGCTACTCGCTCCTCCCAGGTTTTGGTGCACGCCCCGGCCCTTCCAAACCATATCCCCAGCACCTTCAGGTAATCTGACCTGACGGTGAAGGGGACAAAGGATCGGTCAGCCTAGTTCCCAAAGAACATGGCCTCGCTCTTGCCGTGGTTAACTTTGTCTCCCGAGGCCAGTTCGAACTGGTCGCAGATGCTCATCAGCGGATCCGAGCAGAAGACGGCGACGTCATCCATGTACAGGGAGGTTTTAACCTGAGTGCCTCCGCTGCCTGGGATTGTCACCCCTCTTATGCTCGCATCCTTCCTAATAGACTCAGCAAAGGGTTCAATACAGCAAACAAACAAGACCGGGGAGAGAGGACAGCCCTCTCTGACTCCAGATTTGATCGGGAAACTTTCCGATTCCCACCCATTGATTGAGACTGCGCTACTGATGTTTGTGTAGAGCAGTTGGATCCAATTGCAGATTCCCTCCCCAAACCCCATTTTGGAAAGCACGTCCATCATGTAGGTGTGCGATATCCTGACAAAAGCCTTCTCCTGGTCCAGGCTGATGAGGCAGGTGTCCACCCTCCTGTCCCGTACATAGGCGATCGTATCCCTCAGTAGCGCGAGACTATCAGAGATCTTCCTGCCGGGTACAGTACAGGTCTGATCAGGGTGAATCACCAACTCCAGAGCAGACCTGACTCGACTGGCTATGACTTTGGACAGAATCTTGCAGTCAACATTAAGCAGTGAAATGGGCCGCCAATTTCTGATTTCTGCCCTCTCCCCCTTCCGCTTGTAAATGAGGGTGATGCCTTTCCTCATGGATTCTGACATGCTGCCGGCCAGAAGCATACTCTCATACTTCCAGCAGGTCCGGGCTGACCCAGTCCCACAGGGCCGAGTACAACTCGACCGGTAAGCTGTCGCTTCCGGGAGTTTTACTCGTCTCGAAGGACTCGACGGCCTTTGTCAGCTCATCCAGAGTTAGCGGCTTGTCCAGTTTCTCCCTCCTGCTGTCATCTAAGACCTCTGCGATAGATGACAGGAAGGACTGGGAGGCTCTGCTGTCTGTGGGCTTCGCGTCATACAGCCCAGCATAGAAGGATTTGCTAATCCTTAGTATGTCGGACTGCAAAGACGTTACCGAGCCATCTTCTTCCTTCAGGCTGCTGATAACAGAGCTCTCTCTGTGTACCTTTTGGAAGAAGTAATGCAAGCACATCTCATCCTGCTCGATGGAGCGGACTCTGGACCGGAAGATGATCTTGGAGGCCTCCTTGGCAAAGAGCGAGGCCTGCTGGCTCTTCACCTCTTGGAGATCCTCCTTGACCTCGACCCCCATTGACTGCAACCGGAGCAGATTTTGCATACTTTTCTGGCGTCGGTACATTTCCCTCTGTCTCTCTCTCGCCCTCTGAACACCTTTGTGGATGAAGAACCTCTTGATGTTCTCTTTAATCGCTTCCCACCAGTGAACTGAAAACTAGAAGGGTTTCACGGTCCTCCAACCTTTGTAATCCCTTTTGAGTTCCTCAATGTTCTCTGGGGTCAGCAGTGTAGCATTGAGCTTCCACGTCCCTCTGCCAACCCGCTGGACGTCCTGTAAGTGACAGTAGGCCAGTAAGAGGCAGAGGCTTGACGTCGGTGGATCCGACCATGACAGCACGGGACACAAACAGGAAGTCAATCCTGGAACGGGCAGACCCGTCCGATATTGACCATGTGTATCTGCGCTGCGCTCCGTCTGCAGGTTTGCTGAAGACGTTGTGCAGTTTGGCATCTTTAACTGTTTCTATTAGGAATCTGGACGTAGCGTCCAGTTTGCTGGCGTCACAGCTGGATCGTCCAGCCGCATCAATGATGCTGTTGAAATCACCGCCTAGGATGACCGGCCGGGATGTCGCCAGCAGCAGTGGGAGCTGCTGGAAGACGGTCAGCCGCTCGCTGCGTTGTACCGGAGCATACACGTTGATCAACCAGAGCGGAGCGTTGTTGTACATCACGTCTGCTACGAGGAGGCGACCGCCCACCACCTCCTTAACTTCGGAGATGGTGAAGTTACCTCCCGCAGCAGAATACCCAGGCCGGAGGAATGGCAATCATTACCCCCCGACCAGATCGATGGCCTGTGGGACCACCATCGCGACCACTGCCTGTAGGTGCTGAGGTGTGGTATTCCACACTCCTGCAGAAAGAGTAGGTCGGCTTTGACCTTGGCAAGGTAATCCAAGGTTGAAACACATCGCGTAGTAGATTTAATGCTACGCACATTAATGGAAGCAATTCTTACACCCATTTTTTAAAGTTAGTTGTTGCTTCCCATACCATTTGTCCTTGCTAGTCCCAGTCCTTCGGGATGTTCCTGCATACCCATTGTGTGCGCAAGCAGTTTCACGTTGGTTGGGCTCAGAAACCCCTCCTGGTTTTTCATGCAGTGTTTGTTCCGCTGGGGTGACAGAGAGGATTGTAGGCAGAGAGGATTGGGTTGCCCTCAGCTGCTGCCATCTGTTCCTCCTCGACAACATCATTGCTCCCGGCTTCCCGGAGCTGAGGTGCGCCAGACGTGTCTTTGCTCCCGGTGTCCCAGAGCTGAGATGCGTTGGCCATGTCGTTACGTGTGGCGCTTTGGGGTTGGGTCACGCCGGGCCCATCACAGCTTCCAGTGTCCGAGGGCTGGGATGCTTTATCTTCCATCTCCTTGGAGTTCTGCTGCCTCTTCTGAAGGGGCTGTCATTCCAGCATTCCCCAGTCCAGTGAAGAGAAGCTGTTGCAGTCTGATCCAGAAGATAGCCTCTTCTTGTCACTGGTTTGGGTGGTGGCCTGTTCCGCTTTTGGATGTTTTTTCTTTGTGGTTTTCCTCTGGACCACTTGCCACTGGCCTGTTTGTCCATCTGCTGCCTCCTCCTCCATTGGTTCTGTCTGTGGAGGAGGGGTTTCCGGGTGCAGGGGAGGTGCTGGGTCGCTGGTTTCAGCTGCCTCCCCTTCCTTCTCCTTCTCAGGTTGAAGTTCCTCACTGCGGAGAAGGTTGCTGGTCTCCTTTCGAACACCGGACGCCTTCGTTGAACCTTCTCCCGGCCTTTCCTTGGACCTTGCCTCCTGAGCATAACTGAGGCAGCGTTTGGGGCAGGTTTTGTAGAGATGGCCTGCCACACCGCACAAGTTGCAACACTTAGTCTGCTTACAGTCCTTGGTCTGATGGCCTTCCTCCTTGCAGTTCTTGCAAACAACCGTGCTGCAGTTGGCCGCCACGTGACCAGATTTGCCAAGGGTACGGCAAACTCTGGGCTGCCCAGCGTAGACCAAGAAGCCTCGACTTCCCCCGATAGCGAAGCTGGAGGGAGGGTGGATGATGGCTCCACTGGGATCGACCTTCAAGGTCACCTTGACCTGCTGCTTGCTGGTCCAAATCCCAAAGGGGTCCTTGACATCAGTGCTGCTGCCGGCCACCTCGACGTACCTGGCGAGAAAGGTGAGTACATCCACCACCGGAACATGGGGGTTGTAGAGGTGAATCGTCACCACCCGGTCCCGTTGTGACGGAAGCGTGAAGAGCGGCTCCACTGTAAGGATCGACAGTGGCGCCCGGTCCCCTTTCACCTTGAACGCCTTCAGGAACTTGATGCATCCCGCCACGTTCCGGAACGTCACGTCGAAGTATCCACTGCTGGGGAAATCCTGCAGGCAGAAGACGTCTGTCGCTTGAAATCCGCAGCAATCGAAGAGAATTTTCTTGATGAAGAAGGTGCGATCGACCGGTGCATGTCCTTCCTTGTCCTTCACGACCACCCGAACGGTGTTGCGCACTCCCTGGCCCGAAGCTGGAAGATTGGTTATAGCCATTTTACTCAAAGCTTCCCCAGGATCAAAAAGCAATGATCATGGTCTCTTCTCAATCAATCAAGTCTCTTCTCAATCAAGTAAGCACTGATAAGAACAGATACTGCACTTGATCTTAGCCAAAAGGCTGAGAAGCGTTGGTGGCCGGACTTTCAGCTGTCTGGGCTCCAAGCTCTGGAATTATCTCCCTAAACTTCTCCACCTTTTCTCGTTTAAGTGGCTCCTTAAAATCTAGCTCTTTGGTCATCTGACCTAGTATTTCCAGCATTTCTTGTTTTTATTTCTCACAGTTCTTTATGTGGCTCGGTGTCATTTTATTTGATAATGCTCAGGTGAAGTGCCTTGGGACATTTCATTATGTTAAGTACAGTTTGTTATTATCCTACCTATGGTCACCTCACAACACCAGGATAATTGACGTCAGCTCTGGGCCAATGGGAAGAGTGGGCAGTTGATCCTCCAACCAATCAGTCAATGAGGGGCGGGGCTTTCAGCACAGAGTGGGCGGAGCTGAGCACACACTTTACAGCCAATGAGGTTTAGAGGGAGCTTTAAATGGCCAAGTGCAGCTCCTGTTTCTTATGTTCTCCGTATCTAATCCGTGCTGTGCCTGCTCTGGGAGTGTTTGATGGGACAGTGTAGAGGGAGCTTTACTCTGTATCTAATCTGTGCTGTATCTGTCCTGGGAGTGCTTGATGGGGACAGTGTAGAGGGAGCTTTACTCTGTATCTAACCTGTGCTGTACTGGCCCTGGGAGTGTTTGATGAGACAGTGTCGACTGTAGAGGGCTTTTTACTCTGTATCTAACCCTTTATTTTTCTTCTTTTTTGGGGGGCTTTTTTATTTTATCAAGGAGGGCCTTTATTCCCCAGGTCCCTTTTATGTGTATTTTAAACAAATAACTTTATTAAAACAGGGAAATATAGTAAAACCTAAATTAAAATGTCCTTCTCAACATCAAAAGAACCAATGCCGAAATGAGGAAAATCTTTTTTGACACAGTGTTATGACCGACTGCTCCTGTCAAAGCCCCCATTCAAAATACATGATTCTGATTGTGGTGGGACCAACGCACTGTTAATTCATTCCCGTCATTCCACAGATCGGCTAACATATAATTTAAAACTTTCTAAATTAAAGAGAGACCCAACCAAATTGTACCATCTATTAACCCCTGAATGAGGCTAGCCAAACCAGGTGTCTTTAAATCAATAAATTAACTCTTTAATTAGAAGAACTAAATTCTTAAACATTGTGAAGATATAAACAACATTTAAAACAGAAAAAATTAGAGTCCTTGCAAATTTACAGTCCAATGTCGCTCAAAGTCCTCACAGGAAGTTGCTTTCCTTCTCCAGCGAATTTCATCAATTAACGACTTGCAAACACTTTCAACAGAAACAATCCGACTTTAGAGTTTTTGAAGGATAAAAGATTGTCACAGTATAACTTCCTTTTCTTCAATTTCAATGACCAGCGATCTCTGTTTTGGCTTGACTTTGAGAAATAATAAAACAGACTAAAATCCTCTTCCTTCAGTTTAAATGGTTGAGAGCTCTTTTTCCAGGTGCTGTCATCACAGCTGTGTCCCTTGTCTGTGTGTTCTGTTCAAACAAACCGTCTTCAACTAAAAAGCCAGTTCAAAACTGAATTGTAACAAATGTATCGCATAAACTTACTCCCAGTGGCTATATCTATGGTAATGAGAATGCACCCTTTGAATCGCATTCTCCAAATGGCTGTTTCTAAGGCAACGAAAATGCACCTTCCTATAACTCCTAAGGCTTGCTGGCTCTTAAAGCAATACTGATCCTCTGCAAACCTTAAAGGCAAACCGCATATCCCCCAAAAAAACTACAGGACCACAACACACAGCGAGTAGTTAGGATCTGGAATGCACTGCTTGAGAGTGTGATGGTGGCTGATTCACTCATGGTTTTCAAAAGGAAATTGGATAATTATCTAGAGAGAATATTTGCAGGGATAGCTGGAAAAAGCAGGGAATTGGGCTCATTTAGTAGCTTTTGCAGAGACCTGGCATGGACACGACAGGCTGAATGGCTTTCTTGTTTTTGTTTCAGATTTCCAGCATCCGCAGTATTTTGCTTTTATTTTAGGCTGAATGGCTTTGTTCTGTGCTTTATCATTCTATTGAGCCAGTGAGCGCAGAACTGGACCTGGACAGATTCAGCACATTCAAGGGAGGAGAGGCTGGAGGCAGGGAAGCAGTTCATGTGGAACTAAAACCAGAGTCAACGCCTTCAGAGGACAGTATAAAGTGAGCTTTAATCTGTATCTAACCCATGCTGGAGAATATTCACTGTTTCATTGCTCTGTATTTGTAAACCCCGCCCCCCCCAGTTCAGTCACCCGCTCCCACCAGCGACCTGTCAGCTCACAATGCCCAGGATGATTGACGGGGGCTCCGGACCAATAGAAAGAGGAGTCGGGGCTGGAGGACCAATGAGGGGCCCACCTGGGCCGTGCCGCAAGCTCACAACCCCTCGCTCACTCTGGTTGGAGGACGCATCACCAGTGGCGTCCTCCTGCCCCGCCCCTGCTCTCCCCTTTGTCAATCACCCGGGCAGGCGGTGTGAGCTGAGCATGCGCGGCCGGCAGGGGCTGAGGCAGAGTGCGCGGTTCCAGCAGGTGGGTTAATAAAAGCAATCTATATTTTGGAAGGAAGATTGAGGAGAGGCAAAATGGTATAAATTTAAATGGACTGTAGGATCAGGCAGATCTGGAGTAGTATGTATGCACATTCTCTGGTGTGTTATAAGCAAGTCCCTGGTGGTCTAGTGGTTAGGATTCGGCGCTCTCACCGCCGCGGCCCGGGTTCGATTCCCGGTCAGGGAAGTGTGTTTTTATGCACTGAGTGAATTGCTCTTTCGGAGAGCTGGTGCCGGAACGATGGGCCGAATGGCCTCCTCCTGCACTGTTGTGATTCTGTGAAGTGATGAAGCTGTTTAAAAAGCCGACCCGATCCTTTTCTTTATAAATAGAAGCAGAGAGAACAAAAGCAATGCGGTTATTGTAAACCTTCATCAGTCACTTGTTAGATCTCAGCTAGAGTAATGTGTCCAGTTGCAGACACCAGGCCTCAGAAAGGACTTTCAGGCTGTGGAGAGATTTGCTGGAATGACACCAGGGATGAGAGGTTTCAGTTCTTTGGAGAAGCTGGGACTGCTCTCCTGATAGCAGAGAAGGTTAATGGGAGATTTAATAGAGGTGTTCAAAATTCTGAGGGGTTTCATAGAGTCGAAACTGTTCATAGAGGGAGAAAGTGTTTCCCCTGGCAGGAGGGTCAGTAACCAGAGGACATAGATTTTAAATAATTGGCCAAAAACATTGGGGTGCGGGGGTTGTTGGTGGCAGGGAAGGAGAAATGATTTTAGGCAGAGTTTTTCTAATCTGGAATGCACTGCCTGAAAGCAGTGGAAGCAGACTCAATAAAAACTTTCAAAAGAGAATTAGATAAAAAGAAATTCAAAGTGGGACTTTCCAAGGCTCTGGGGACAGCCTGAAGGAATGGGACTAATTGGATTGCTGTTTCAGAGAACCCGCTCAGGCGCGATGGACCGAATGGCCTCCTTCTGTGCTGTACGATTCTATGAAATAGTGACAGTCAGGGAGTGTCTGTACAAGAAGGAGAATGGAGAGTGGTCAGAGAGAGACCATCACCAAAAATTGGGGGATAGTACAATGGACAGGGAGGGCACATTGTTGTCAGAGAGTCAGCACCTCAGGAGAGGAGCGAGAGGGGAACCAGTGAGTGTAGGACTGAACCCAGCCAGAGTCAGCATCTTCAGGGAAGAAGAGGGAGGGGAACCAGTGAGTGTAGAATTGAAATAAAAACAAAAAATGCTGGAAATACTCAACAGGTCTGACAGCATCTGTGGAGAGAGAAGCTGATTTAATGTTTCGGGTCAGTGACCCTTCATCAGAACTGGAAAATATTAGAAATGCAATAGGTTTTAATTGTGTAGAATTGAACCCAGGCAGAGTCAGCACCTTCAGGGGAGGAGAGAAAAGTTGTCTGACAGGTAAAAAGTTAGAGATGGTGCGATGGGTTTGGATTTCAGCACAGGGAGGAGGGAGAGTGTGTGGCAAGGGGATTTACAGCTTTAGGAAATGAGAGTGAAAAGAATGTTCCATAAAACCAGAACTGTCTGTTCTGAATTTCTATCCTGTACTTACACTGATGACTTTTGCAAACTCCATTTACAGGGTATTAGAAGCAGAGGATCTGCAGATGGGAAACTCAAACCAAACATCATGCCAAGCTCTAACAGGGTCACTCGATTCATCAGGATCCGAATATCATCAGCCTTTGAATGTGCAAGGAGAAATATTTGATTGTCTGTTCTGTCTGTGGGGGAAGATTTCAAACATCAGTGTGACTGGAAAAGCACGGAGACACACACACCCGAGTGAGAGTGTTCCAGTGCACTGACTGTGGAAAGAGCTTTAACCAGTTAGACAGCCTGAAAATAACACTGCACCATTCTCAGTGGTGAGAAACTGTGTTCTGTGTGTGGATGAGGCTTCAACTGATCATCCAACCTGGAGAGACACAAGACACCCTCACCATGGAGAAAGGATGGAAATGTGGGGGCTGTGGGAAGGGATTCAGTTCTCCATCCCAGCTGGAAACTCATTGGCGCAGTCACACCGGGGAGAAGCCGTTCACCTGCTCCATGTGTGGGAAGGGATTCACTCTGTCCTCCAGCCTCCAGTTACACCAGCGAGTTCATACTAATGAGAGGCCTTTTAAATGCTCTATCTGTGGGAACTGCTTTAAAATGTCACCAGATCGAATTAAACACCAGCTTGTTCACATTGACGAGAGACCATTCAGTTGCTCTCACTGTGAGAAGAGCTTCAGACAATCATAGAGTCATTGGGTTATACAGCACAGAAACAGGCCCGTCGGCCCATCGTGTCTGTGCCAGCCATCAAGCACCTATCTATTCTAATCCCATTTTCCAGCACTTGGCCCGTAGCCTTCTATGCTATGGCGTTTCAGGTGCTCATCTAAATACTTCTTAAATATTATGAGGGTTCCTGCCTCTACCACCTCTTCAGGCAGTGTGTTCCAGATTCCACGCACACTCTGAGTGAAAAATTTTTTCCTCAAATCCCCTCTAAACCTCCTGCCCCCCCTTCCACTAAGGGAAAAAGTTTCTTCCTATCTATCCTATCTATGCCCCTCATAATTTTGTATACCCCAATCATGTCCCCCCTCAGCCTTCTCTGCTGTAAGGAATACAACCCTAGCCTATCCGGTCTCTCTTCATAGCTGAAATGCTGCAGCCCAGGCAACATCCTGGTGAATCTCCTCTGCACCCTCTCCAGTGCAATCACATCCTTCCTATAGTGTGGCGACTAGAACTGTACACAGTACTCCAGCTGTGGCCTAACTAGTGTTTTATACAGCTTCATCATAACCTCCCTACTTTTATATTCTATGCCTCGGCTAATAAAGGCAAGTATCCCGTAGTCCTTCTTAACCACCTTATTTACCTGTGCTGCTGCCTTCAGTGATCTATGGACAAGTTCACCAAGGTCCCTCTAACCCTCTGTACTCCCTAGGGTCCTACCATCCATTGTATATTCCCTTGCCTTGTTAATCCTCCCAAATTGCATCACCTCACACTTCTCAGGATTAAATTCCATTTGCCACTGCTCTGCCCATTTTACCAGCCCATCTATATCGTCCTGTAATCTAAGGCTTTCCTCCTCATTATTTACGGCACCAGCAATTTTCGTGTCATCTGTGAACTTACTGATCATACCTCCTATATTCACATCTAAATCATTAATGTATACTACAAACAACAAGGGTCCCATCACCGATCCCTGTGGTACGCCACTGGTCACAGGCTTCCAATCGCAAAAACAACCCTCGACCATCACCCTCTGCCTCCTGCCACAAAGCCAATTTTGGATTCAATTTGCCAAATTGCCTTGGATTCAATGGGCTCTTACTTTCTTGACCAATCTCCCATGCGGGACCTTATCAAAAGCCTTACTGAATCCATGTAGACTACATAAACTGCTTTACCCTCATCTACACATCTAGTCACCTCCTTGAAAAATTCAATCAAATTTGTTTTCAATTTAACATCAGCGAGTTCACACTGGGAAGAGACCACCTACCTGCTCTATGTGTGGGAAAGGATTCACTCGATCATATCACTTGCTGACACACCAAGAAGTTCACATGTGACTGCAGGGGTTGCATTCTGTTTTTAAGCACATCCTTTGTTTCTGCTGATGTTACTAACCCTATAACTGGGCTGGATATTCTGCATCTCTGTTTTTGTTTAAGCACACTGCATGTTGTGTTCTATATTTCTCCAAGAGGAGATTAATTGATGTCCTGTTACTGACTATTCCAGTTTTGTACCATTTCTCCTTCCAGCTCTAGATTATGTATTTTCTTATACCTTCAGTTACTCTCATGGACAAATCCCAGCTCCCATACCTTCCAGACTGCCTCTCCTAGCCTTGGGATCCAGGGAAGGTATCGGTAACATGCTTGGGATCACTAAGCGCAAACCCAGTCTGGCACTTGTGTGGCGTGAATGTTACTTGCCACTTATCAACCCAAGCCTGGATATTGTCCAGGTCTTGCTGCATTTCTACACAGACTGCTTCAGTATCTGAGGAGTTGCGAATGATGCTGAACATTGTCCAATCATCAATGAACATCCCCACTTCTGACCTTATGATTGACGGAAAGTCATTGATGAAGCAGCTGAAGATGGTTGGGCCTAGGACACTACCATGGAGCTGAGATGATTGACCTGCAACAACCACAGCTATTTTCCTTTGCGCTAGGTACGACTCCAACCAGCGGAGAGTTTTCTCCCTGATTCCCATTGGCTCCAGTTTTGCTAGGGCTCCTTGATGCCACACTCAGACAAATGCTGCCTTGATGTCAAGGGAAGTCACTCTCACCTCACCTCTTGAAGTTAGCTCTTTTGTCCATGTTTGAACCAAGGCTGTAATGAGGTCAGGAACTGAGTGGCCCTGGCAGAACCCAAACTGAGCGTCACTGAGCAGGTTATTGCTCAGCAAGTACTGCTTGATAGCACTGTCGATGACACCTTCCATCACTTTACTGATGATTGAGAGTAGACTGAAGGGGCAGTAATTGGCCAGGTTGGACCTGTCCTTTTTGTGTACAGGACATACCTGGGCAATTCTCCACATTGCAGGGTAGATGCCAGTGTTGTAGCTGTACTGGAACAGCTTGGTTAGGGGTGCGGCAAGTTCTGGAGCACAGGTGTTCAGTACTATTGACAGAATGTTGTCAGGGCCCATAGCCTTTGCAGTATCCAGTGCCTTCAGTCTTTTGTTGCTATCACGCGGAGTGAATCAAATGGGCTGAAGACTGGCATCTGTGATGCTGGGGACTTCAGGAGGAGGCCAAGATGGATCATCAACTCAGCACTTCTGGCTGAAGATTGTTGCAAATGCTTCAGCCTTGTCTTTTGCACTGATGTGCTGGGCTCCCCCATCATTGAGGATGGGGACATTTGTGGAGCCACCTCCTCCTGTTAGTTGTTTAATTGTCCACCACCATTCACGACTTGATATGGCAGGACTGCAGAGCTTAGTTCTGATCCGTTGGTTATGGGATCGCTTAGCTCTGTCTATTGCATGCTGCCTCCATTGTTTAGCATGCAAGTAGTCCTGGGTAGTAGCTTCACCAGGTTGACACCTCATTTTGAGGTTTGTCTGGTGCTGCTCCTGGCATGCCCTTCACTACACCAGGGTTGGTCTCCTGGCTTGATGGTGATGGTAGAATGGGGGATATGCCGGGTCATGAGTTTACAGATTGTGGTTGAGTACAGTTCTGCTGCTGCTGATGGTCCACAGCGCCTCACAGATGCCCAGTTTTGTATTGCTAGATCTGTTCGAAATCTATCCCATTTAGCATGGTGGTCGTGCCACACAACACGATGGAGGGTATCCTCAATGGAAAGATGGGACTTTGTCTCCACAAGGACTGTGCGGTGGTCACTCCGAACAATACTGTCTTGGACAGATGCATCTGCGACAGGCAGATTGGTGAGGATGAGGTCAAGTATATTTTTCCCTCTTGTTGGTTCCCTCACCACCTGCCGCAGTCTAGCAACTGTGTCGTTTAGGACTCAGCCAGCTCAGTCAGTAGTGTTGCTGTCGTGCCACTCTTGGGATGGACATTGAAGTCCCCCACCCAGAGTACAGTCTGCACCCTTGCCACCCCCTGTGCTTCTTCCAAGTGCTGTTCAATATGGAGGAGTACTGACTCATCAGCTGAGGACAGGTGATCAGCTGGTAATCAGCAGCAGGTTTCCTTGCCCATGTTTGACCTGATGCCATGAGACTTCATGGGCTCTGGAGTCGATGTTGAGGACTCCCAGGGAAACTCCTTCCCTCCCAGAACCACAACAGAGTTCCCCTCGTCCTCACTTTCCACCTCACCAGCCTCCACATCCAAAGGATCATCCTCCACCACTTCCGCCACATCCAGTGTGATGCCACTACCAAACGCATCTTCCCCTCCCTTCCCCTGTCAGCATTCCGAAGGGATCGTTCCCTCCGTGACACCCTGGTCCACTCCTCCATTATTCCCAGCACCTTGTCCCCTTCCCACGGCACCTTCCTCTGCAATCGCAGGAGGTGGAATACCTGCCCATTTACCTCCTCTCTCCTCATTATCCAAGGCCCCAAACACTCCTTACAGGTGAAGCAGCGATTTACTTGTACTTCTTTCAATTTAGTATACTGTATTCACTGCTCACATTGGGGAGACCAAACACAGACTGGGTGACCACTTTGCGCAACACCTCCGCTCAGTCCGTAAGCAGGACCCGAGCTTCTGATTGCTGGCCATTTCAACACCCCACCCCTCGCTCTTATGCTCACATCTCTGGCCTAGGATTGCTGCAGTGTTCCAGTGAACATCAACTTAAGCTCGAGGAACAGCATCTCATTTATCGAAATACACTGCAGCCTGCCGGACTGAACATTGAGTTCAATAATTTCAGAGCATGACGGGCCCCCCTTTTTATGTTTAGTTATTTTTTCTCTTTTTCTTTTTTTATTTGGTTATTTTAGTTTAGTTTTTTTAGTTTGTTTCTACCCACTGTTTCTGTTTTTTAAAATGTTTGTGCTTGAAGTGCTTTGTGCTTTACAGTCTATTCGCACCCTCTCTGTACTAATGCTTTGTCTTTCAGCACACCATTAACATACCATTTGCCTTTGTTCCATGACCATCTGGTCAGCTATTCTCTGTGACCTTGTCCTATCAACACCTTCTCTTTTGTATCTCTTGCCCCACCCCCACTTTACTTGCTTAAAACTTTTTATATTTCTAATATCTGCCAGTTCTAATGAAGGGTCACTGACCTAAAACATTAACTCTGCTTCTCTCTCCACAGATGCTGCCAGACCTGCTGAGTATTTCCAGCATTTCTTGTTTTTACTTCCTCATATTCCCTCTCTTTGGCCCCACTCCACCTTTTACTACCCACTTACTATTTCCATGCCGGTAGATTTTTGAGTTTCCTTTTATGTTGACTGCGATTCTATTATCATTCTCTCTTTGGCAGTCTGATTTTCCTCTTCACCTCCCCCCTCAACTTATTGTACAAGGCCTGATTCTCACTTGAAGAATTCACCTGACATGCATCATACTCCCCCCTCTCTCCATTTTTATCCTATCTATTGCCTCGACTCTCTCTGCTTCTACTGATATTTTGCCAGTGTCCATTTCCTTCGTGAACACTGATACAAAGTACTCATTAAGCATTCTAGCCTTGCCTTGCGTCTCTAAGCATATATTACCCTCTCTGTCCCAAATAGGCCCCACTCCTCTTACCACTCGCTTACTACTTACATGCTGATAGAAAAGCTTTGGGTTCCCTTTTGTGTTGACTGCCATTCTATTTTCATATTCTCTCTTTGCCAATCTTAATTTCCTCTTCACCTCCTCTCTCAGCTTATTGTACCTGGCCTGGTTCTCACTTGATGAGTTCACCTGACACGCATCATACACCATCATTTCTGTCTCTCTCGTCATCCAAGGAGCCCTGTTCTTGGTTGCCCTGCCTTTCACCATTGTTGGAATGTTCCTAGCCTGTACCTGAAGCATCTCTTCCTTAAAGATAACCCATTGTTCTGATTCAGCTTCTCCTGCCAGTCTTTGGTTTCATTTAACCCTGGCTAGATCCCTTCTCATCATTATTGAAATTAGTCCTCTTCCAATCTATACATTCTACCTTATTTTGTTCCTCGCTTTTCTGCATTACTTGTATAAACCTGATGATACAATGATCACTCTTACCCAAGTGCTCCCCGCAGACACTTGGCCCTCCACATTTCCCAGCACCATATCCAGCAATGCCCCTTTTCTAGTTGGGCTGAAAACATACTGATCCAAGAAGTTCTCTTGAACACATTCTAGAAATTCCTCTCCCTCCTTTCCCTTTACTCTAAAATTATCCCAATTGATATTTGGGTAATTGAAGTTCCCCAATATCACCACTCTAGAGTTCTTGTACATCTCTGTGATTTTCCTGCAGTCTTGCTCCTCTCTCTCTCACTACTTGGAGGTCTATAGAATACCCCTGGTGATATGATCATACCCTTTTTGTTCCACAACTCTAACCAAATGGATTATGTCCTTGCCCCTTCAAGGACATCTTCCCGTTCCAGCACTGCAATGCCTTCCCTCATCAGGACTGCCGTCCCATCTCCCTTTTTTCCAAACACATTATCCTTGTATATTAAGTGCCCAGTCCTCGCCATTTTTCAGCACCTTTCCATTATTTCCACTACACCGTATTCCCATACTGCTATTTGTGCTTGTAGTTCACCAACCTTATTCACCACATTGTGGGCATTTACACACGTGCATTGTAATCCTGTCTTTGCATTCCTCATAGTCCTTCTCAGTCCACTCCTATCTAATATGGAATGACTCCTTTCACTAGTACTAACACTCTCACTCTGACACCACCTAATATTTTGCTACAAAGCTCCTCTACGTTGTCTCATCAAACACTCCCAGGGCAGGTACAGCACAGGTAAAATACAGAGTAAAGCTCCCTCTACACTGTTCCATCAAACGCTCCCAGGACAGGTACAGCATAGGTTAGACACAGAGAGCATAAGAAATAGTTCTGATGAAGGGTCACTGACCTGAAAGGGTCACTCTGCTTCTCTCTCCACAGATGCTGCCAGACCTGCTGAGTATTTCTAGCATTTCTTGTTTTTATTTCAGATTTCCAGCATCTGCAGTATTTTGCTTTTATATAAGTTATAGGAGCTGGACTTGGCCATTTGGGGTAAAGCTCCCTCTAAACTTCATTGGCTGTAAAGTGTTTTGTGACGTCCTGATGTCATGAAAGGAACTACAAAAATACAAGTCTTTCTTTAACAGAGGAGAAAAGGCCCAAAAATGGAACATTCAACCGCAGCATTTCAATTAGTCTCATAAGAATATAACATAAGAAATAGTAGCAGGAGTAGGCCATTCGGCCCTTCGAGTCTGCTCCACCATTCAATGGGATCTTGGCTGATCTTCTACTTCAACACGATTTTCCTGCACTATCCCCGTATCGTTTGATGTTTTAATATGTAGAAATCTACCAATCTCAGTCTTGAGCATACTCAACGATTGAGTCTCCACAAAGAATTCCAAAGATTCACCACCAACTGAGTGAAGAAATCTCTCCTCATCTCAGCCCTAAATGGTCTGCCCCTTATTCTGAGACTTTATCCCCTGGTTCTAGACTCCCCAGCCAGGGCAAACATTCTTCCTGCTTCCAATTTTGTATGCTTCAATGAGATCACCTCTCATTCTTCTAAACTCCAGAGAATAAAAGCCCAGTCTATTTAAACTTTCCTCATTGGACAATCACTTCATCCCAGCAATTAGCTTGATGAACTTTTGTTGCACTCCCTCTATGGCAAGTATATCTTTCCTAAAGGGAAGTAGACCAAAGCCGTACACAATACTCCAGGTGCAGTCTCACCAAGGCTCTGTATAACTGCAGTCAGACATCTTTACTTCTATACTCAAATCCTCTTGTAATGAAGGCCAACATACCACTTGCCTTCTTAATGCTGTACCTGCATGTTAGCTTTCAGTGACTCATGAGCAAGGACACCAAAGTCCCTTTGAAGTTCAACACTTCTCAGCCTCTCACCGTTTAAGAAATACTCTGTATTTCTGTTTTTCCTACTAAAGTGGATAACCTCACATTTCTCCACTTTGTATTCCATTTGCCAACTTTATGTCCACTCGTTTAGCCTCCCCAAATCCCCTTGAAGCATCTTTGCATCCTCTTCACAGCTCACACTTGCACCTAGTTTTGTGTCATTTGCAAACTTGGTAAAATTACATTTAATCCCCACATCCAAATCATTGATATAGATTGTGAATAGCTGGGGCCCCAAGCACTGATCCTTGTGGTACATTATGGGGATAGCGCGGAAAGTGGCATTGAGATAATGATCAGCCATGATCGAATTGAATGGTGGAGCAGGCTCAATGGGCTGAATGGCCTACTCCTCCTATGTTCCTACCCCACTAGTCACAGCCTGCCATCCTGAAAATGACCATGCTTCCTACTCTGTTTTCTGTCCGTTAACCAGTTCTCAATCCATTCCAGTATATTCCCCCCAATTCCATGTACTCTAATTTTGTTTACCAACCTCTAGTGTGCGACCTTATTAAAACGTTTCTGGAAATATAAATATACCACATCCACCAGTTCTCCTGATCTATTCTGCTAGTTGCATCCTCAAAAATCTCCAACAGGTTTATTAAATATGATTTCCCTTTCATTTTAAGAGTAATTTCTTCAATATTTGACATGCTAATAGCTTTGAACAGTATGTCTATCAAATATCTCAAGTCTGTGTGATTATTTGCATAAATCATTGAAGGTAGCTGGACAAGTTGAGAGAACGGTTAAAAAAGCATACAGCATCCTAGACTATATCAATAGGGGCAAGGGTATAAAAGCAAGGAAGTTATGTTAAACTTGGTATTAATATGGGAAATGATAAACAGACTGTGACAGGAAGGGACTGAGCATACAAATCTAAGAATAAATCAACAAATAAGGCTGGAGGTTACAAAAATAATAAAAGGACAAAACTAAAGGCTCTGTATCAGAATGCACATAGCATTCAAAATAAAACAGATGAACTGGGAGTGCAAACAGAAATAAATAAGTATGATCTGATAGCCATTACAGAGACATGGCTGCAGGACGACATAGATTGGGACCTGAATATTGAAGGGTACATGGCATTTAGGAAGGAAAGGAAGCTAGGAAAAAGTGGAGGGGTAGCTCTGTTAATTAATGATGTTATTAGCGCGATAGAGAGGGATGACCTAAGATCAGGAGACAAGGATGTGGAAGTGGTAGAGATGAGAAATCATAAAGGCAAGAAGTCACTTGTGGGAGTGGTGTACAGGCCACCTAACATTAACCACACTGTCGGACGGGATATAAAGGAAGAAATAATGGCAGCTTCTCAGAAAGATACAGTGATAATTATGGGGGATTTTAATCTACATATAGACTGGAAAAATCAGATGGACAGAGGTAGCCTAGATGAGGACTACATAGAATGTTTTCGGGACAATTTCTTGGAACAATAGGTTCTGGATGCCAACCAGAGAGCAGACTATACTAGACCTGGTATTGTGCAATGAGATAATTAATGGCCTCATAGTTAAGGTGCCCCTAGGTAGCAGCGATCATAATATGATTGAATTTTACATTCAGTTTGAGGGAGAGAAGAGTGGGTCCAAGACTAGTATTTTACATTTAAATAAGAGCAATTATGAGGGCATGAAAACAGAGCTAGCTCAAGTGAACTGGAAAATTAGGTTAAGGGATAGGTCAACAGAGATGCAGTGGCAGATATTTAAGGGGATATTTCAGAATACACAGAATAGATACATTTCAACGAGAAAGAAAAATTCCAAGGGTGGGACCCGCATTATGTGGTTAACTAAAACAGTTACAGATACTAGCAAACTTAAAGAAAAAGCCTATAATTGTGCAAAGATGGGAGGCAGGTCAGAAGATTGGACAGAATATAAAAAAAAGCAAAGAATGACTAAAAGATTGATAAGGAAGGTAAAATTAGAGTACGAGAGAAAACTAGCTGGAAATATAAAGACAGATAGGAAGAGTTTCTATAGATATTTTAAAAAGAAAAGAGTTAACAATGTGAGCATTGGTCCTATAGTAAGTGAGTCTGGGGAATTAATAATGCATAATAAGGAGATGGCAGATGAATTGAACAGATATTTTGCATCAGTCTTCACAATTGAGGATACAAGTAACACCCCAGTAGTAGCTGTAAGTCAGGAAATGGAAGGGAGGGAGGAACTCAAGAAAATTACAATCACCAGTGAAGCGGTACTGAACAAATAGTTGGAGCTGCGGACTGACAAGTTCCCAGGTCCTCATGGACTTCATCCTAGGGTGTTAAAAGAAGTGGCTAGTGAGATAGTTCATGCAATAGTTTTAATTTTCCAAAATTCCCTAGATTCGGGGAAGGTTCCGTTAGATTGGAAAATAGCCAATGTAACTCCTTTATTCAAAAAGGGAGGGAGACAGAAAGCAAGAAACTACAGGCCAGTTAGCTTAACATCTGTCTTAGGGAAAATGTTAGAAGCTATTATTAAAGACTATAGCAGGGTATTTAGAAAAATTCAAGGAAATCAGGCAGAGTCAACATGATTTTGTGAAAGGGAAATCATGTTTAACCAATTTATTGGAGTTCTTTGAGGGAGTTACATGTGCTGTGGACAAAGGGGAACCAGTGCACGTATTGTACTTAGATTTCCAGAAGGCATTTGATAAGGTGCCACATCAAAGGTTATTGCAGAAAATAAAAGCTCATGGTGTAGGGGGTAACATACTAGAAGATTGGCTAGATAACAGGAAATAGAGAGTAGGCATAAATGGGTCATTTTCTGGTTGGCAAGATGTAATGAGTGGTGTGCCACAGGGATCTGTGCTGGGGCCTCAACTTTTTACAATTTATATAAATGACTTAGATGAAGGGACTGAATTTGCTGATGACACAAAGATAGATAGGAAAGTAACTTGTGAAGAGGACATAAGGGGGCTAAAAAGGGATATAGAGAGGTTAGGTGAGTGGGCAAAGACCTGGCAAATTGAGTAGCATGTGGGAAAGTGGGAAATTGTCTACTTTGGCAGGAAGAATAAAAAAGAAGCATATTATTTAAATGGTGAGAGACTGGCAGAGCTCTGAGATGCAGAGGGATCTGGGTGTCCTAGTGCATGAATCGCAAAAAGTTAGCATGCAGGTACAGCATATAATTAGGAAAGCTAACAGAATGCTATAATTTATCATGAGGCGTATTAAATACAAAAGTAGGGAGGTTATGCTTCAGCTATATAGGGCATTGGTGAGACCACATCTGGAGTACTGTGTACAGTACTGGTCTCCTTATTTAAGGAAGGATATAAATGCTTTGGAGGCAGTACAGATAAGGTTTACTAGACTAATACCTGGAATGGGCGGGCTGTCTTACAAGGAAAGATTGGACCGGCAAGGCTTGTATCCGCTGGAACTTAGAAGAGTAAGAGGCAACTTAATTGAAACATATAAGATCCTGAGGGGTCTTGACAGGGTGGATGTGGAAAGGATGTTTCCGCTTTTGGGAGAATCTAGAACTAGGGGTCACTGTTCAAAAATAAGGGGTCACCCATTTAATACAGAGGTGAGGAGAAATTTTTTCTCTCAGAGGGTTGTGAGTCTTTGGAATTTTCTTCCTCAAAAGGCCGTGGAAACAGAGTCTTTGAATATTTTTAAGGCAGAGGTAGATAGATGCTTGATAAGCAAGGAAGTAGAAGGTGATCAGGGGTATGTGAAAATGTGGATGAACTTATTGAATGGCGGAGCAGGTTCGAAGGGCCAAGTGGCCTATTGCTCCTAATTTGCATGCTCGTATGTTCATATGTTGTATAAAATCCTGGTTCAGCCTCAACTGGAGTACTAGGCACCACACTTTCGAAAGGAAGTGAAGGCATGAGAGAGAGTGCAGAAAACATTCATGAGAATAGTTTCAGGGCTGAGGAACTTCAGTTATATAGCTAGATTGGAGAAGTTGGGACTGTTTTCTTTGCAGTAGACAAGGTTGAAGGGAGATTTGTCAGAGGTGTTCAAAATTGTGTGAGGTCTGGACAGAGTGGATAGGGATAAACTGTACCCATCGTTGGAAGGATCGAGAACCAAACGGTACTGATTTAAGACAATTAGAAAAGATGCAATGGCGACATGAGGAAAAGCTTTTTCGTGCAGCAAGTAATTAGGATCTGGAATGCACTGCCTGAGAGTGTGGTGGAGGCAGGTTCAATCGAAGCATTCACGAGAGAATTGGTTTATAATCTGAAAAAGAAGAATGTGCAGTGTTACAGGGAGAAGACCGGGGATTGGCACGAGGTTAATTATTCCTTCAGAGAGCCAGCACAGACACGATGGGCTGAATAGTCTCCTGCTTTGCTGTAATCATTCTATGATTCTACCAACATTCAGAGCTTACATAATCTTGTCCTCAATTTCCAGAACAGACATTCTCCCATCAATATTGAGCTACAGTTTTGAGCAATGATCAGTTTCCTTACATAGAAACATAGAAAATAGGAGCAGGAGTAGGTCATTTGGCCCTTCAAGCCTGCTCTGCCATTCATTATGATCATGGTTGATCATCCAACTCAGTCGCCTGTTCCCGCTTTCGCCCCATACCCTTTGATCCCTTTAGATCCAAGAGCTATAACTAACTCCTTCTTGAAACCATACAATGTTTTGGCCTCAACTGCTTTCTGTGGTAGCGAATTCCACAGGCTCACCACTCTCGGGGTGAAGAAATTTCTCCTCATCTCAGTCCTGAAAGGTTTACCCTGTATCCTTAGACTATGACCCCTGGTTCTGGACTCCCCCACCATCATGAACATCCTTCCTGCATCTACCCTGTCAAGTCCTGTTAGAATTTTACAGGTTTCTATTAGATCCCCCCTCACTCTTCTGAACTCCAGCGAATATAATCCTAACTGACTCAATAATCCTAACTGACAGTTGAGATTTATTTCTAAGGTCAATACCCCTATCAGACTTAGTGTGTGCCCCATAGCATCCCTCATTCATGTGTGAATAGACAATCATTTCTGCAAATATTGTTTTAAGTTTAAACCCACGCAGCAAATGTATTGAACAAAAGATGAACAAGTAAACAGATCATGGGCCAATTCTGCAGCACTATATTGACAGGAGGAAGTTCTGTAACTCGAGATGAGGCCGTATAAGTTCTGAATGTTGGTAATCACGAGTAGACTTGAGGCATTTGATAGATGGACTGTTCAAAGCTGTTAGCTATCGACGGAATTACTCGTAATCTCATCAATTTATAACCTCTGGTCCCTGCTGTAATTAATACTCAGTATCCATAAATGCTGATTTACTGTGAATCATTGAATAGTTAGTGTAACATAGTCTTCTGCTTTTGTTAAGAAACTCTGTCCATTAGTCATTTGTTGCTCAACTGTTGAATAATACTGATTACATTTATACATGTCAATAAAACATCCAAGTGCTCAAATTTAACTATCGGTTGTGTTTAGGATGTGGCTTATCATCTGATTTCTTCCTTGTTCATTTATCAAGAAAGAGTGAATCCACTCACTCAACAGCCTGAGTGGAATCAAACTGAGGTTGAAGTAAGATGACCGAGGTCAGTCTGTGTAGACTCAAGGACCAGGCAGCAGAATGGAAGGAAAGGTGGGTCATATTTTGTCCCTATTCTGAAACGAATCCATCTTGTTCTGAACTGGGCTCAGTGGAAGACAATTCGGGGAGTCAGGCATCATTCAGCCCTAGACCAACATTGGTAAATCCCCAGACCTTTCCTTAGTAAGGCTTCCTCTGGTTCCTTCCCTATATTTGTCAGGATACCGAAACCCAGCTTTCTTATAGTCTACTCCTGGAGAGCTCGCTTCCTGAGCATACAACCTTCAACAGGGTCAGTGGTGGAATTCCAGAGCAGGAACTATCCCAGATCAACTGTCGGGATCACACTGGGTCATGTATTTTTAGCTATAATGGTGTCTAACACTCACTCAATAAAACAGGGAATTCCTGGAAACATGCTGCAAGGTGCTTCTTTATCTGGAGGTCAAATGGCTATTGTATAATTGTATCAGCAGTTAACAGACTCCTGTGAACTCCTCCACCAGATATTTTAATGTAGACTTTAACCATTTTATTCTAATTGGGTTTACTTTAAATGGGTTAACACCTGCCTTAACATGCTAGACTCAAGACTCACACACAAACACATCAAAGCTTCACAAATAATTACCACGGTCATTTTCAGAAACTTAAACCTGTCGTTTCATTTTCAGTCAGGAACAGATCACAGTTTTACACCAATCTCTGATTTGACAGCACGTTTCCAGCATTCACTGTTGTTCTTCCTGACTCTAAACACAGCTGTAAAGGAGCCTTCTGTTCCCTGCCCAGGAGCTCTGAACCATGGAAGAGAGCGGCTGGGACACAATTCTTTCACACCTCAGGATTAATCTGCATGGGGACTTTGCTGTTAGTGAAGAGAGACAAGAAAGTTTGTCTCTCTCAGTGTGGCCCAGGAGGATTGGGTCCAGGATAAAGTTCTGTTCCTGCTGTACCATTGCCGCCCCCACCAACAGATTGTCTTTTTTGAGTTCCAGCAAGGTGATGCTAAACAACCAAGTGGGAAAGACAAAACATCTACAACCTGTTTAAAATAGAGCTGGTTTATTAGACAGATGTTCAGAACATTAAACTCCAGCTGACTTATAGGCTTTATTAACATCAGAAAAAGCAAACTCCAACCATCAGAATGTAAGTGGTTAACAGCATCAATAACAGCAGAATCCAATCCCTGCAGTCACTTGTGAACTCGCTGGCGTCTCAGCAGAGTGGACGATTAAATGAATCCCTTCCCACATACAGATCCTGTGAATGGCCGCTCCCCACTGTGATTCTGCTGGTGTCTCAGCAGGGTGGATGACTGAGTGAATCCTTTCCCACACAAGGGACAGGTCAACGGCCGCTCCGCAGTGTGAATGCGCTCGTGTTGCATCAGGTGGTGCCTGCTTTTAAAGCTCTTCTCACAGTCAGAACATTTTAATGGTGTTTTGTTAGAGTGAACTTGCTGGTGCCTCAGCAGGTTTTGTGACTGAGTGAATCCCTTCCCACAGATGGTGCAGGTGAACAGCCTTTCCCTGGTGTGACTGCGTTATGAGTTTCCAGATGGGACGGGGAACCTTTTCCCTTCCTGCAATCCCCACATTTCCATGGTTACTCCATGTTGCGGGTGTCCTTGTGTCTCTCCAGGTTGGATGATCAGTTGAAGCCTCATCCAAACACAGCACACGTGTATAGCTTCTCCCTGATGTGCACAGGGCGATGTTTTTTCAGGCTGTGTAACTGGTTAAAGCTCTTTCCACAGTCAGTGCACTGGAACACTCTCACTCGGGTGTGTGTGTCAGTGCTTTCCCAGTCACACTAATGTTTGAAATCTTTTCTGACAGACAGAACAGACAAACATCTCTCCTTCCAAATTCAAAGTCCCGTTATTTTCTGATCCTGAAGATCCTGATGTGATGTTTAGTTTCAGTTTCCCATCGACAAATCTTCCCCCTGTAATACTCTGTAAAAGGTGTTTACAAAGCACTCATTGTAAGTACAGGTTAGAAATTCAGAGCAGACAATTCTCATTTCTACGGAACATTCTTTCTTCTCCTGATCCCCCAAAGCTGTAAATCCCCGTCCCACACATTCTCCCTCCTCCATGTGTTGGAATCCAAACACATCACACCATTTTTTTTCTTTGTTTGTGGGATGTGGGTGTCACTGGCCAGGCCAGCATTCATTGCCCATCCGTAATTGCCCTTGAGAAGGTGGTGGTGAGCTGCCTTCTTGAACCGCTGCAGTCCATGTGGGGCAGGTATACCCACAGTGCTGTTAGGACGGGAGTTCCAGGATTTTGACCCAGTGACAGTGAAGGAACAGCGATATAGTTCCAAGTCAGGATGGTGTGTGGCTTGGAGGGGAACTTGCAGGTGGTGGTGTTCCCATGCAGTTGCTGCCCTTGTCCTTCTAGTTGGTAGAGGTTGCAGGTTTGCAAGGTGCTGTCGAAGGAACCTTGGTGCATTGCTGCAGTGCATCTTGTAGATGGAACACACTGCTGCCCCTGTGCGTAGGTGGTGGAGGGAGTGAATGTTTGTGAATGCAATGCCAATCAAGCAGGCTGCTTTGTCTTGGATGGTGTTGAGCTTCTTGAGTGCTGTTGGAGCTGCACCCATCCAGGCAAGTGGAGAGTATTCCATCACACTCCTGACTTGGGCCTTGTCGATGGTGGACAGATTTGGGGAGTCAGGAGGTGAGCTATTCGCCACAGGATTCTAGCCTCTGACCTGCTCTTATAGACTTGGTATTTATATGGCTACTCCAGTTCAGTTTCTGATCAATGGTAACACCCAGGATGTTGATAGTGGGGCATTCAGCAATGGTAATGCCATTGAATGTCAAGAGGAGATGGTTAGATTCTTGCTTGTTGGAGATGGTCATTGCCTGGCACTTGTGTGGCGCGAATGTTACTTGCCACTTAGCAGTTCAAGCCTGGTTATTGTCCAGGTCTTGCTGCATTTCTATACGGACTGCTTCTGCATCTGAGGAGTCACAAATGGTGCTGAACATTGTGCAATCATCAGCAAACATCCCCACTTCTGACCTTATGATTGAAGGTTGAAACAGCTGAAGATGGTTGGGCCTACGACACTACCATGGGGAACTACTGCAGTGATGTCCCAGAGCTCAGATGATTGACCTCCAACAACCACAACCATCTTCCTTTGTGCTGGTATGACTCCAACCAGCGGAGAGTTTTCCCCCTGATTCCTATTGACTCCAGTTTTGCTAGGGCTCCTTGATGCCATACTCGGTCAAATGCTGCCTTGATGTCAAGGGCAGTCACTCTCACCTCACCTCTTGAGTTCAGCTCTTCTGTCCATGTTTGAACCAAGGCTGTAATGAGGTCAGGAGCTGAATGGCCCTGGTGGAACCCAAACTGAGCGTCACTGAGCAGGTTATTGCTAAGCAAGTGCCGCTTGATAGCACTGTCAATGACACCTTCCATCACTTTACTGATGATTGAGGCGGTAATTGGCTGATGGGGCGGCTGATGGGGCGGTAATTGGCCAGGTTGGACTTGTCCTGCTTTTTGTGTACAGGACATACCTGGGCAATTTTCCACATTGCCAGGTAGATGCCAGTGTTGTAGCTGTACTAGAAAAGCTTGGCTCAGGGCACCGCAAGTTCTGGAGCACAGGTGTTCAGTACTATTGCCGGAATATTGTCAGGGCCCATAGCCTTTGCAGTATCCAGTGCTTCCAGTCATTTCTTGATATCACGTGGAGTGAATCGAATTGGTTGAAGTGTTGCATCTGTGATGTTGGGGACTTCAGGAGGAGGCTGAGATGGATCATCAACTCGGCACCTCTGGCTGAACATTGTTGCGAATGCTTCAGCCTTATCTTTCGCACTCATGTGCTGGGCTCCCCCATCATTGAGGATCAATGGTCTCAGTTGTAGAGAATGTGTTTGCTTTCAAAGCTGGAATATTGCAGTTGTATCCAGCAGTAGTTGACCTGCCCTGTACACCACATCCAGGCCCAGAGATTCCTCGGCATTTTCACACAGAGAGACGTGCAGTCTGGGCACAAACAATTAGCGAAGCTTAAAACATTGTGTAAACTTGGATGGAAGTGAGATTGTGCTGGCAAGAGGAAACTCCAGGCCTGAGTCTCAGACCGCACTCTTGAAATAAGCTGGAGGGAGGGGGAAGGAGTATCACAATTTCAGGTGATGTGGGGAGATTACGGGGTACAATGCAATATTTCCAACTGTTAAACATTTTTAAAATCATACTGAAGCAGCCGATGCCAAGATGCAGCAAGACCTGGATAATGACCAGGCTTGGGCTGATATGTAGCAAGTAACATTTGCGCCACACAAATGCCAGGCAATGACCATCTCCAACATGAAAGAATCTAAACATCTCCCCTTGACGTTCAATGGTATTACGATTGCTGAATCCCCCACGATCAACATCCTCGGGGCTTATCATTGACCAGAAAATGAACTGGATCAGTCACATAAATGCTGTGGCTACATAAGCAGGTCAAAGGCTAGGAATCCTGTGGCGAGTAACTCACCTCCTGATTCCCAAAGCCTGTCCACCATCGACAAGGCCCAAGGCAGGAGTGGATGGGTGCAGCTCCAACAACACTCAAGAAGCTCGATACCATCAAGGATAAAGCAGCTGCTTGATTGTTCTGGATGGGGTGCCATTCACTCCCTCCACCACCAATGAACAGTGGCAGCAGTGTGTACCATCTACAAGATGCACTGCAGCAATGCATCAAGGCTCCTTAGACAGCACCTTCCAAACCCATGACCTCTACCACCTAGAAGGGCAAAGGCACCAAATGCATGGGAACACCACCACCAGCAAGTTCCTCTCCAAGCCACACACCATCCTGACTTGGAACTATATCGCCATTCCTTCACTGTCAATGGATCAAAATCCTGGAATTCCATTCCTAACAACACTGTTGGTGTATCTACCCCACATGGACTGCAGCTGTTCAAGAAGGAAGCTCACCACCACCTTCTCAAGGGCAATTAGGGATGGGCAATAAATGCTGGCCTAGCCAGTGATGCCCAGATCCCATGAATGAATGAATAAAAAAATTAGCTTTTAATGTTTGGAAATATCACTGATAAACTACTTAATATAACTACAAATTAACTAGTTCACCTACATATTTAATATAATACTTACATCTTCCCAGTACCAGTTTAAACTACTTGCCCCAGTTTGGAATGAAAAAAAGCTTAAAACCCACCAACCAATCCCTACTTGCTCCCTAGCTGATGCCTCTGGACTTCAGCTCTCAGGTCTCACACTCTCCGGCTCCCGCTCTTGGATCACATTTTGTTCTGCAGAAGACTAGAACAGCACCTCCTGCCTCGCTGCACCAAATTCCTACACTTAATAAATACCCGAGTTCAGCTCTCTGTCTTGCAGTCGAGCAGATCTTTGTGCTGTGTACTTTGTGCATTAGCAAAATCTCCTGTATTTATACGAGCTAGAATTCCACAGACCTGAGTCAGGCTCTACTGATTAGAGAACTAGTTCCAACTATCTATCTAAGTAACTAACTATGCAGCAGGCACTAGCAGACAGCTTGTTTACCACTGACAAATATTGAAAGGAACTACAATTTAATGATAAAGTTAAGTTAAATGCTCAATGAAAACTTGACTAGATTTTAGAAGGAAATCAACCCTTGAAATTCCCACACTTACCAAATTCCCAAATTAAACACTCTGTCACACGTCGCTCAGTCGTGGTTCTGTTACATTAATCCAGAGGCTGTGAGTTTAAATCCTGCCATGGCAGTTTGAGAATTGGAAGTCAAAATCTGGAAATAAAAAAGCTGGTTGTCAGTAAAAGTGGCCACGAGGCTGCTGGATTGCCTAAGAACATTCATTTATACAGCGCCTTTCCTGACCTCAGGGTGTTCCAAAGCACTTTACAGCCAATTAAGCACCTTTAGGATGTATACTCACTCTTGTAATGTAGGAAAACATGGACAGTCCAAGCTGCACACAGCAAGATCCCACAAACAGCAAAGGGATAATCCACTGTTTCACAATTAGCATAAAATTGGTTAGTTAATGCCCCTTGAGGGATGTAAACCTGCCATCCTACCCGATCTGGGCCTGTATATGTGACTGAAGACTTACACTAACATGGTTGACTATTAACTACTCCTGAAGATGCTGAACGAGCCACTCAGTCGTATGAAACTGGTTCAAGGAGGCGGTCGCCCACCACCAGTATCTTCTCAAGGGGCGACTAGGGACAGGGTAATGAATGCCAGCTTTGCCATCGATGCCCACATCCCAAGAATGAATTAGTAAAAACTTGCAGCCAGTCCTTTCCTCAAAGGGTCTGGTGGAAAATCTGAAGCCCACCCACTGGAGACACCAAAACCCATCCAAGCTCAGTAATTATCAACCAGGTTTTCTCGCACCCATTGCCTCCCCCTCAAAGGCTGTGACATTAAAATCGCCGTGTTTCAGTGTTTTGGGTGGCCCCAGTCAGAGTGGTGCCCTCTCCAGGAGAGAGGCCAGTCCGAGGATTCCTCCCCGCTATGGTTGAAAGGCCCTCAACCCATTTCCCGCACCTCTACCTTCAACCATTCCCCTCCCTCCCAGAACCGTGACACGGTTTCCCTTGTCCTCACTCTCCACCTCACCAGCCTCCACATCCAAAGGATTATCCTCCGCCATTTCCACCACATCCAGCGTGATGCCACCACCAAACACATCTTCCCCTCCCATCCCCTGTCAGCATTCCGAAGGGATCATTCCCTCCGCAACACCCTGGTCCACTCCTCTATTACCCCCAACACCTTGTCCCCTTCCCACGGCACCTTCCCCTGCAATTGCAAGAGGTGTAATACCTGCCCATTGGCCTCCTCTCTCCTCACTATCCAAGGCCCCAGACTCTCCTTTCAGGTGAAGCAGCGATTTACTTGTACTTCTTTCAATGTAGTATACTGTATTCGTTGCTCACAATGTGGTCTCCTCTACATTGGGGAGACCAAACGCAGACTGGGTGACCGCTTTGCGGAACACCTTCGCTCAGTCCAAAAACATGATCCCAAGCACAGCATCTCATTTACCGATTAGGCACGCTACAGTCTGCCGGACTGAACATTGAGTTCGATAATTTTAGAGTATGACTGGCCCCCATTTTTTAATTTTAGTTTTCTTTTTATTTTAGTTTATTTCATCATTCACTTGTTTTTTACCATGTGCCTGCGTACTGTTTTGTCGTGTGTGTGCTTTGGGCCAGGGCTGTTCATTTTACTGTCAATTAACACCCTCTCTGCACTAACACTTTGTCTTTCACCAGACCACTAACACACCCTTTGCCTTTGCTCCATGATCTTCTGGTCAGTTATTCTCTGTGACCCTCTGTCCTTTTGTTATCTTTTGCCGCACTCCCGCTTTACTTGATTAAAACCTATTACATTTCTAACCTTTGCCAATTTTGTGAAATTGTCTCAGCAGGAGTTGCGTCCATCTTTCTATGGGGCAGTGGCACTTCATTTCACCTGGTTTAATGGCTTTGTTGCAGTATTGCCCCTAACAAAGATGGCGATGACAGGGGTGGGGTTCTCAAAGCCCAAGACCGTCTGACCTTTTACCGTCGGCCGCAGGCTGGTGCGCATACGCGAACTGCACGAGTGGCGGTTGTTGGAGGCGCGCGGAGGATTTCTTTCATATTATTTTGAACGGGAAACGGTTAACGGTCGCCGGCGTTGCCATGGCTGCGGGGGCGGGGCTTGGTAACGGCGCGCGCCGGCACAGGTGGGCTATCGAGCTGAGCAGCCGCAGGTGAGCGGCCAGGAGCAAGGCCGCGGAGAGAGCCTGGGGCTCGAGTAGGAGGCGGCAGCCGGCAGGCCTCTCTCCTGGGGAGGACACCACTCTGACTGGGGCCACCCAAAACACTGAAACATGGGGATTTTAATGTCACAGCCTTTGAGGGGGAGGCAACGGGTGCGAGAAAACCTGGTTGATAATTACTGAGCTTGGATGGGTTTTGGTGTCTCCAGTGGGTGGGCTTCAGATTTTCCACCAGTCCCTTCGAGTAAAGGACAGGCTGCAAATTTTTACTAATTCATTCTTGGGATGTGGGCATCGCTGGTAAAGCTGGTATTTATTACCCTGTCCCCAGTCACCCCTTGAGAAGGTGCTGGTGGTGGGCGGCCGCCTCCTTGAACCGGTTTCATACGACTGAGTGGCTCGTTCGGCCACTTCAGGGGCAGTTAATAGTCACCCATGATAGTGTAAGACTTCAGTCACATATACAGGCCCAGACTGGGTAAGGACGGCAGGTTTCCATCCCTCGGGGCATTAATGAACCAATTCTATGTCAATTTCATGAAAGTGGACTATCAGGTCTTTTATCCCTTTGCTGTTTGTGGGATCCTGCTGTGCACAGCTTGGGCTGCCCACCTTATCCTACATTATAAGAGTGAGTGTACTTTTTAAAGGTGCTTAATTGGCTAAAAAGCACAGTGGAACATTCTGAGGACAGGAAAAGCGCTGTATAAATGCACGCTGTTAGGCAATCCAGCAACTTCATGGCCACTTCCACTGACAACCAACTTTTTGATTTCCAGATTTTGATTTCCAATTCTCAACTGCCATGGCAGGATTAGAACTCACAGCCTCTGGATTAATCTAACACAACCACGACTGAGTGCTGTGTGCCAGAGTGCTTAATTTGGGAATTTGGTATGTGTGGGAATTTCAAGGGTTGATTTCTTTCTAAAATCTAGTCAAGTTTCCATTTAGCTTTGAACTTAACCTGAACATTAAATTGTACTTTCCTTTCTGTCTTAGTCAACAGTAAACAAGCTGCCTGCGAGTGTCAGCTGCACACTTAGTTACTTATGTAGCTAGTTAGAATTGGTTCCCTAGTCAGCAGGGCCTGACTCAGGTCTGTGGAATTCTAGTTAGTATAAATACAGGAGGTTTTGCTGACACACAGTAAATAGCACAAGATCTGCTTGACTGTGAGACAGCGAGCTGAACTCGGGAATTGCTAAGTGTGGGAATTTGGTGCAGTGAGGGAGGAGGTGCTGTTCTGGTCTTTTACAGAACAAGCAGTGATCCAAAAACGGGAGCCGGAGGCAGTGAGACTTGAGAACTGAAGCCCAGAGGCATTAATTAGGGAGCAGATGAGTAATTGAGTTTTAAGTTTCCCTTTTTTCCCCCTTTTTAAATGGGTGCAGTAGTTTAAACTGGTACTGGGGAGATATAAGTATTACATTTGTAGGTTGATGAGTTAAACTGCTTAATATAACTACAAATTATCAGTTATGTTTTGAAACTTGAAATGTAATGAGTGATATAAAACACAATATAGTTGGCAGGGAAGGTGATGTGTTGCAGCTGTAGCATGTGGGAGCTGGTGGATACCAGTGTCATTCACTGCAACCACATCTGCAGTAAGTGTCTGCAGCTTGAGGAACATCAGCTCAGAATTGATGTAGTAGAGTCCACGATTCAGATCAGGGAGAGGGTAAGTCACCTGGATACGTTGTTTCAGGAGGCAGTCACACCCCTTAGGCTAGTTACTTCAGATTTGGTCCTTGGTCAGGGACAGGAGGGTGTGACTGAGTGAGGCAGGTATGGGGATCCAGAAGGTAGCACTGGAGAAGCCTCAGGCCTTGCCATTGTCCAGCTTGTTCGAGGTTCTTGCAGCTTGTGTGGACGAGAGCAAGGATTGCAGGCTGGATGAGCAAACTGACCAAGGCATCGTGGTGTAGGGGGCCATTCAAGTGGGGGGAGTAAAAGGGAATGTAGTTGTAGTGGGGGACAGTATATTTAGGGGATAACACTGTTCTCTGCATCTGAGAGCATGAGCCCTGAATGCTGTGTTGCCTGCCCAGTGCCAGGGTTAAGACAGCTTCTTGGGGCTGGAGAGGAACTTGGAGGGGAAGGCTCCAGTTTGTGTCCATGTGGGTATCAATGACATAGGTAGGACGAAGAGAAAGGTTCTGCTGAAGGAGTATGAGTAGCTAGGGTCTAAATTAAAAAGCAGAACTGCAGAAGTGATAATCTCTGGATCACTACCTGAGCCACAAGCAAAGTGGCTTTGGGTAAATAAGATCAGAGAGTGAATGCGTGGCTCAAAGATTGGCGTGGGGCTTTTTCCAGGGACAAGCCCAGGCTGATGGCCGCATCTTGGTTGAACGAGGAGCTGAGCACATGCGTGGCCATCTTAGTGATAGAGTGGGCGGGGCTTCAGGGTCCCAGTGACCAAGAGCGAAAATCATTGACTCATTGATTTGATTCTCACTCTGCACACGGGCTGGAGAACTGAAGCCAGACAGAGTAGAGGGAGGGAGAAAACTGGCAGTGGAGGAAAGAAATGGTGCGATGGGTTTGGATTTCAGCACAGGGAGGAGGGAGAGTGTGTGGGACTGGGATTTACAGCTTTGGGGAACAAGAGAGGAAATAATGTTCCATAGAAACTAGAATTGTCTGTTCTGAATTTCTATCCTGTATTGACAGTGATAACTTTTGTAAACTCCTTTTACAGGGGATTAGAAGGGGAGGATTTGCAAACACTAAACCAAAGGTCACGTGAAGATCTGACAGACACTCAATTCACCAGGATCTGAATATCATCGGCCTTTGAATGCGGAAGGAGAAATGTTTGTCTCTTCTGCCTGTGGGAAAAGATTTCAAACGTCAGTGTGACTGGAAAAGCACCGAGACACACCCACCCGAGTGAGAGTGTTCCAGTGCACTGACTGTCGAAAGAGCCTTAACCAGTTACACAGCCTGAAAAAACATTGCACCATTTGTAGCAGTGAGAAACCGTACACGTGTTGTGTGTGGACGAGGCATCAACTGTTTATCCAACCTGGAGAGACACCAGGACACCCACACCATGGAAAAACCGTGGAAATGTGGAGACTGTGGTAAGGGTTTCAGTTACCCATCACTGCTGGATACACATCGTCGCAGTCACACAGGGGAGAGGCCATTCACCTGCTCTGTCTGTGGGAAGGGATTCACTGAAGCATCCCATCTTTTGAGACACAAGCACATTCACACTGGGGAGAGACCGTTCACCTGCTCCATTTGTGGAAAGGGCTTTAATCAGCCGTCCACCCTGCTGACACACCAACGAGTTCACACTGGGGAGTGGCCATTCACCTGCTCTGTGTGTGGGAAGGGATTCGCTCGGCCATCCCACCTACTGACACACCAGCGAGTTCACACTGGGGAAAAGCCATTCACCTGCTCCATTTGTGGAAAGGGATTTAATAAATCGTCCACCTTGCTGACACACCAGCGGGTTCACACTGGGGAGAGGCCGTTCACGTGCTCTGTGTGTGAGAAGGGATTCATTAATTCATCCCTCCTGCTGAGGCACCAGCGCATTCACACTGGGGAGAGGCCATTCATCTGCTCCACTTGTGGGCAGGGATTTAAGCAATCATCCCACCTACTGTCACACCAGCGAGTTCACACTGGAGAGAGGCCGTTCACCTGCTCCGTGTGTGAGAAGGGATTCATTAATTCATCCCTCCTGCTGAGACACCAGCAAGTTCATGAGTGACTGCAGGGATTGGATTCTGCTGCTATTGCTGCTGTTAATCACATCCACAACTGAATCCTGACTGGAAACCTGTTTCCAACTGGTTTTCCACAGCACCAGCCGCTTGCTTTTCGTGGTTATGTATCAATGATTTAGAATTAAATGTAGGGGCCATGATAAGATGTTACAAAAATTGGTAATAAAAAAGAAAGCTGTAGACTACAAAAAAATATCAATGAACTCGTCAGGTGGGCAGAAAAGTGGCAAATAGATTTCAATCTGGAGAAGTATGAGTTAATGCTTTTGGGGAGGACAAACAAGACGAGAATACACAATAATATGGTAGGAAGAGAAGTGTTGAAGGACAGAGGGGCCTTGGACTGCATGTCCACAGATATCTGACATGAGCAGGACAGGTATATAAGGTGGTCAAGAAGGCATACGGATTACTTTTCTTTATTAGCTGAGGCCTAGAGTATAAGCAGGGCGATTATGCTAGAACTGTATAAAACACTAGTTACACCACCACCTCCTCCACCCCTCCCCCCCCCCCCCCCCCCCAGCTAGAGAACTGCATTAATCAACTATAAAATAAGACAAGATCTATTAAGTAACATAAAACCAAAGGCAATTTGCCAATTTATCATATAATTACAGTCAGTGTTCAATTAGTCAGATCTAGGGGATAAAGTTAAATCACAAGGGATAGTGACAATAGAGGTTCTGAATTTTTCAGTAAATTAAGACCTGAGATATACAGATAATAAGAGTTCAGTAAAACAGTTAACTCCCTATAAAATAAAATGACATCAGTACAAAGGAAGCAGCTGACCGGTGAGTAGCTGATGAGTCTTTATTTATTCAAATCTTAACTTTATTCCAGTTAAGTCAATTAATACTCTAATAAATAAAGGCATGGCAGGGCATCTCAGTCCAGTTGAGTGTACATCTGGTTCCATGTGGGAACTCAAGGACACTTCTCCTGTCCTGGACAACCACATGTGCAGGAAGTGATGTCAGCTGGTGCGGCAGGAAGCAAAGGGTCATGGTCATGAGGTGTTATTGTGACTGGAAGGCTGTTTCCAGTGGGGTTTTGCATGGTTCAGTACTTTATCAATGTCAGTATATATCAATGATTTAGACTTTAACTTAGGGGGCATGATTAAGATGTTTGCCATCTTGTGGTTGATGGTGAGGAAGAAAGGTGTAAACTGCAGGAAGATATCAATGGACTGGTCAAATGAGCAGAACAGAGGCAAATGGAGTTCAATCCGGAGAGATGTGATATAATGCATTTGGGGAAGGCTAACAAGGCAAGGGCATACAATATTACTGGTAGAATACTGAGAAGTGTAGAGGAAGGGAGACCTTGGCGTGGATGTCCACAGATCTCTGAAGGTAGCAGAACTGGTAGATAAGGTGATTAAGAATGCATATGGGATACTTTATTAGACAAGGCATAGAATAGAAGAGCAGTGGGGAATTCTAGCACTTTCTGTTTATAAAAGATCACAGACCTGTAACGTTAGCTCAGTTTTTCTTTCCAGAAGCTGCTGGACCTGCTGAGTATTTCCAGCAATTTCTGGAAGAGCAGGGAGGTTATGATATACCTGAATAAAACACTAGTTAGACCACAGCAAGAGTACTGCGTCCAGTTCTGGTCATTACATTACAGGGTAGGTGTGATCACAGCAGACAGGGTACAAAGGAGATTTATGATGTTGGCAAGACTGGAGAATTTTAGCTATGAGGAAAGATTAGATAGGCTGGGGTTGTTTTCTTTGGAACAGAGAAGGCTGAAGAGAGATTTAATTGAGGTGCATAAAATTATGCAGGTCCTAGACAGAGTGGACAGGAAGAACCTTTTTCCCTGAGCAGAGATATTAATAACCAGGGGTCACAGATTTAAAGTAATTTGTAGAAGGATTGAGTGGAGAAATCATTTCACCCAGAGGGTGGTGGGGGTCTGGAACTTGCTGCCTGAAAGGATGGTAGAGGAAGAAACCCTCATCACATTTAAAAAAAAACACTTGGATATGCACTTGGGAGTTCTGTAATCTAAAGGGCACTGGACCAAGAGCTGGAAAGTGGGATTAGGCTGGATAGCTCTCTTTTTGGCCGGCATAGATATGATGGGCCAAATGGCCTCCTTCTGTCCCGTAAATTTTCTGTGTTTCTGTTGTGAGAGTTGGGGATTGTTTCTGATAATAATCCCTCAACTTGGGCTGGAGTTTAATATTCTGGATAGATTTGAAATAAATCAGCTTTCTTTTAAACACATTTTTGTAGATTTTTGTCTTTCTCACCTGAGTGTTTAACATCATCTCACTAGAGCTCAGAAAGGGCAATCTGGGGGGAGGATCGTACGGCAGGAACAGAACTTCAGCCTGGACACAGTCCTTCAGGATCACACTGAGAGGGACAAATGGCACTTTGGTCTTTCTTGTCTCTCTTCACTGACAACAAAGTCCCCGCGTGGGTTAATCCTGAGATGTGTAAGAAATGTGTCCCAGCCGCTCTCTTCCATGGTTCAGAGCTCCTGGGCACGGAACAGAAGGCTCCTTTACAACTGTGTTTCGAGTCAGGAAGAACAACAGTTAATGCTGAAAACGTGCTGTCAAATCAGAGATTGGTGTAAAACTGTGATCTGTTCCCGATGGCAGGTTTAAGTTTCCAGTCTGAAAGTGACTGTGGTAATTATTCTATGATGAATTAACATGTTTTTGTGACAGTCCTGAGTCCATCATTTTCAAATGGGTGTTAACTTATTTGAAATAAACCCATTTAAAATAAACAGATTAAAGTGTGCATTATAGTAGCAGACAGAGGAATTTACAGGAGCCTGTTAACTGCTGGCAGAATTACACAACAGACATTTTTTCTCCAGATCAAGTGGGACCTGCAATGTGTTTCCAGGAGTTCCCTGTTTTATTGATGTGTGAGTGTTAGAAACTAGGATAACTAAAAATAAATAACCCGGACCATCCATGAGGGTGCGATCCCAACAGTTACCCTAGGATCATTCCCGCTGTGGAACTCTATCACTGACCCTGCTGAAGGGAGTGGGGCTTCCAGGAGTGGACTGTAAGAAAGCTGGGTTTCTGTATCCTGACAAATATATGGTGAGGAACCAGATGAATCCTTACTAAGGAACTGTCTGGGGTTTTACCTGCCAGTGTAGGTCTAGGGGTCAATGATGCCTGACTCCCCAAACTGTCTTACATTGAACCCAGTTGAAACAAGTGAATTCAGTTTACAGGGGAATAAGGACAAATATCACCCACAATTGAACAAGACAAAAAGCAGCTATTAGAGGAGCTAAGAGTGCACAATTGTAATAATAGTAAAAGCTTTTCCGGCTACATCAGGAGTCAGAGACATAGTAACATAGAGTTACAGAGAATTACAGCGAGTACATAGAGTTACATTGAATTGACAGCAGTGACCTCAAAGATTTTTGGTTGAAGGACTCCTGTTCAAATGGATTAATAATTACAAACCCCACCACCTAAATTATACTATAAACTCCTGGTACATTTACATTTCTGAATGTAAGGTTCATCAGTGTCCTGTTAAAGGGACTTGCAGGAACATATTCCAGGACTGTCTAATATAGTGAACATTGATGTGATTGGTGATGTGAAAACTTTTATGCTCCCTTCAGCTGAAACATAACCGGACAGGAAATATCCACTGAGTCTCATTGTAACATTAATTTTGCAATGAAAATGATACACGAGTGTTAATTCAGCTTTATATCACCTCCCAGTGGAACCGTCCTGTCCTGTTGGTGCTGGGTCAGACCCCGTCCAGCTCCACCCGCCCCAGTAACATGGGCCATCTCGACATCCATGTGTGAGAAAGACCATCCAGATCTGATTTTCTGCAAATTAAATTTCATGTTTCATATATCAGTCCTGGGAATGGTTTGCTTATTGAGGGTAGGATTATCATTACAATGACAGCACACACTGTGTCCACCCATCATTCTCCCCAGACTCACCATTGCCTTGCAGTCAGAATCATGTATCTATGAAGAGGAGGTTGTTGCTCTGTCTCAACCACCCTGAAAAGTCTGCAGACTTTTATCTGAACAGTTGACTTGATGAATGTACCGTTAGGTGCAAGGACTTTGGTATCAAAGGCTTTTTTTTTTAGACAGTCACTTACTGGCAAATGGGAAGTCAGAACCAGGTTAAATGAAACAGAGTCATGTGACCAGAGTTATTGAATTGTCAGATCACAGGTCTGCAGTGTGGAAGCAAGCTGCAGGCTGTTGTCTTTTAGAAGGATGGGCCGCAAAAAGGGAAGGCTTGTTTCTGGGAGCTGGCCCTTGGCAAATATGAGTTGCTGCAACTGTTTTCAGTGACTTAGAGTTATGGGTGGAACCACACCATTAAAACTGTTGACAGCAGGACTGAGGACACTGAGAGGTGACAAGACTGAAATGTTATAGGGAAGACTGCAACGCTCACTATTGATGAGAAGGCAGTACATCTGTGTTTGCATCTTGGAGGACAGGAGCTGGAACTCCACCTGAAGAAGTTCATGGTTTGAGGAACTTTAAGACTATTCGGTGACATCTTTGTTGAAAGGATTGCCGAGTAAATATATACACTGAGAATTTCATGTTTCATTTATGTTGCTTTTCGTTTGAGTGTTAAAGCTCATAAAAGTGGAATTTTTTCTGTGTTTTTTTCTTTTGGGGTCAGTTGGTACATTCGATTCTTTTGTTTTTGTGATCTCTACAGGGATCATAACACCTTACTCTATAACTGTCAGGAACAGATGGCCCTGGTATTGCGAAAGGAGGCTCAGGGCATTGGTCTTGGTGATCCTGTGAAATAGAGGAACACATGAGTGGGAGGAGGCAATTCAGCCCCTCCAGCCTGTTACGCCATTCAATTACCTCATGACTGATCCGATGTGGACACGATTTGCTGAATGGCCTCCTTCTGCACTGGAACAATTCTGTGATCTGTATCTCAACTACATTTACCCATGTTGGTTCCATATCATTAAGAACCTTAACTAACAAAAATACATCCATCTCAATTTTTGAAATTTACTCTCTCACTGTCAGTCTGTCACTCTTTCTCTCTGTCTTTCACTCTTTGTCTTTCTCCATCTGCCTGGCTCATTCTCTGATTATCTCTCACTCTCTCTGTCTGTGTCTACCACTCACGGTTTCATTTTCGATTTCACTGACGTTGATTCTCCACTTCAGACGCAGAGTAGCTGCTAATCCAAGGTTAACACAACACCCAAGATGAACCCAGGGCTGTGATCTCATACAGAGCACAATTGTCCCAATGTTCCCAGTCATTTCCAATCAGGGTCCGTGAAGCTGATGGTGGATAAGAACAACATTAACCAGAGTGGAAGGAAATTGGATTCATCCTGGTGTGTGTCAGGTGCTGACTTAAAGCCCCACTGATCTTCCCTTTTTGTGATATCAACATCTCCTTACCACAAGCATTAGGAAAAGGCTGACTTCTGTGCAGCAAAAATGTTGATTTATCCAGACATGTAAAAATTGCTACAATAAAAATCTCACTTTAATTTTGAACTTGTGGGTTTATACTATTGGCACCTTCAGAGTCTCATCAACTTAAAAGGCTCCTGTTAAATATATTTTCTGAGTGGATTTAAATTTAAACCAGTTTAGAAAGTGTAGTTGTACAAAGTGACCTGAGTGTGCTCGTCAATAAGTCACTGCTAACATGCAGGTGCAGCAAGCAATTAAGAAGACTAATGGTATGTTAGCCTTTATCACAAGAGGATTTGAGTACAGGAGTAGTGAAGTCTTGCTTCAATTGTATAGAACCTTGGTTAGACTGCACCTGGGGTACTGTGTGCAGTTTTGGTCCCCTTACTTTCGGAAGGATATTATTGCCATCGAGGGAGTGCAATGAAGGTTCACCAGACTTAATTCCCGGGATGGCGGGACTGTCCGATGAAGAGAGATTGGGAAAAGTGGGCCTGTATTTTCTAGAGTTTTGAAGAATGAGAGGTGATCTCATTGAAACCTACAAAATACTTAAAAGGATAGACAGGGTAGATAGATGCAGGTAAGATGTTTCCCCTGGTTGGGGAGTCTAGAACCAGGGGACACAATTTCAAAATAAGGGGGAAGCCCCTTAGGACAGAGATGAGGAGAACTTTCTTTACTGAGGATTGTGAATCTTTGGAATTCTCCACCCCAGAGGGCTGTAGAAGCTCAGTCATTGAGTATATTTAAAGCAGAGATTGACAGATTTCTAAATACAAATGACATAAGGGGGTATGAGAATAGTGTGGGTAAAGGGAATTGAAGTCAATGATCAGCCATGATCATGTTGAATGGCAGGGCAGGCTCGATGGGCTGAATGGCCTACTCCTGCTCTTATCTTCCGATGTTTGCAGGCGTGATGCATGATTTACACATCAAAGGTGAGAGAGATGCTGTGGGACACATGCCAAGTCCAGTAGCTGAAAGTGAATTCCAGACTGAAACTTGTGTTTAGTGATCCTAGACCTGTTACTGATACCTTTTCTGGATCACAAGCAGAGGCAGTCTGGAGGGTATGGGAGCTGGGACTTGTCCATGGAAGTAACCGAAGGTATAAGAACTCATAATCTAGAGTTAAAAAGGAGAAAAGGCCCAAAAATGGAGCAGTCTGTAACAGGAACCAATTAATCTACTGTTATCTTGGAGAAATTAAGGACCCAACGAAGTGTGTTTTTGAAACAACATTAATTCATTTGAGAATTATCAGAATATTAAACTCCAGCCCAGTTATAGGGGTTATTAACATCAGCAGAAACAAACCCCAACTGTCAGCATGAACATGGTTCAATCCTGGATGTGATTCACAGCAGCAATTACTGCAGAATCCAATCCCCGCAGTCACTTGTGAACTCGCTGGTGTTTCAGCAGGTGGGATAACTGACTGAATTCCTTCCCACACGTGGAGCAGATGAATGGCCTCTCCCCAGAGTGTGCATTGGAGTTTCAGCAGATTCTTTTTTCAAGCCCTTCACAGTCAGAACATGTAAAAGGTCTCTGATTCATGTGAACAAGATGATGTTCTGTGAGGTGGGATGACTGATTGAATCCCTTCTGTAAAAGATCTGGGTCTTATTAACTTGAACTATGTGAATCTTTATCCAATTAATATCAATTTGTCCTTTTGAGACGGTAACCATACAGGCAATAAGAGATAATTTGGTGTCATAATATCAGGAAACATTTATTAAGTAACAAAAGTAATATTTGTCAAAAGTTAGACAGCGACTTTATTGGCTCAATGTGGATCTTGCCTCCTGATTCAGCCTAGGGCACCAGTCGACACATGGTCTCCTCACTCTGTCACCTGGTATGCAGTCTCCCCCTTCACACTCTGCGCTGTGTTGCTGCCAGCGAGTCTTTTTAACCCTTTCTGGTGCACTTGCCATGCTCATGATCAATGGCATTCCCAGCCTCTGATTGGTTCAGGCAGTGCATGATCAGCCTCTGATTGGTTCAGGCAGTGCATGATCAGCCTCTGATTGGTTCAGGTAGTGCGTGATCCGTCTCTGATAGGGTTTCTTTTAGAACGACAGTCACCTACAGAAATAAAAACAAGAAATGCTGGAACCACTCAGCAGGTCTGGCAGCATCTGTGGAAAGAGAAGCAGAGTTAACGTTTCGGGTCAGTGACCCTTCTTCGGAACTAGCAAATATTAGAAATGTCAAAGGTTATAAGCAAGTGAGGCGAGGGTGGGGCAAGAGATAACAAAGGAGAAGGTGTAGATTGGACAAGGCCACATAACTGACCAAAAGGTCATGGAGCAAAGGCAAACAATATGTTAATGGTGTGTTGAAAGACAAAGCATTAGTACAAATAGGGTGTTAACGGACTGAAGGTTGAACAGCAGCAAGTACAAACAAGAAAAACAGTGGGTAAGCAAACTGAACAAACTGAGATGAAATGAAATAAACATGAAAAAAAAGTTGTAAAAAATGTAAAAAAGAAAAAATAACTAAAGATAAAAGTAAAATGGGGGCTGTCATACTCTGAAATGATTGAACTCAATGTTCAGTCCGGCAGGCTGTAGTGTGCCTAATCGGGAAATGAGATGCTGTTCCTCAAGCTTGCGTTGATGTTCACTGGAACATTGCAGCAATCCCAGGACAGAGATGTGAGCATGAGAGCAGGGGGGAGTGTTGAAATGGAAGCAACCGGAAGCTCAGGGTCCTGCTTGCGGACTGTGGGGAGGTGTTCCGCAAAGCGGTCACCCAGTCTGCGTTTTGTCTCCCCAATGTAGAGGAGACCACATTGCGAGCAGCGAATACAGTATACTACATTGAAAGAAGTACAAGTAAATCGCTGCTTCACCTGAAAGGAGTGTTTGGGGTCTGGGATAGTGAGGAGAGAGGAGGTAAATGGGCAGGTGTTACACCTCCTGTGATTGCAGGGGAAGGTGCCATGGGACGGGGATGAGGTGGTGGGGGTAATGGAGGAGTGGACCAGGGTGTCGCGGAGGGAGCGATCCCTTCGGAATGCTAACAGGGGAAGTGGGGGGGGGGGGGGGGGGAAGATGCGTCCTACAGATGTCACTTACTGATTGGTTCACTCAGGTGTCAGTCACCTGCAGAACAGTACCCCACATTACAGCATTTTTTGATACTTTCATTAAATTTAATGGTTTTCTAATAAGATTCTATGGTGCCTCATGATATGCAGTACCCATCATTATACAATGGCACATTACACAGCCTCAAGATTAATACAGAAATTACAAAACGACTTAGAACATAGAACAGTACAGGCCCTTCGGCCCACGATGTTGTGCCGAACCTTTAACCTACTCTAAGATCAAACTACCGACATACCCTTCATTCTACTATCATCCATGTACCTATCCAAGAGTCGCTTATATGTCCCTAATGTATCTGCTTCTACCACCACCGCTGGCAGCGCATTCCACGCACCCACCACTCTCTGTGTAAAGAGCCTACCTCTGACAGCTCCCCGAAACCTTCCTCCAATCACCTTAAAATTATGCCCCCTGGTGATAGCCCTTTCCGCCCTGGGAAAAAGTTTCTGGCTATCCACTCTATCTATGCCTCTCATCATCTTGCACCCCTCTATCAAGTCACCTCTCATCCTTCTTCGCTCCAATGAGAAAAGCCCTAGCTCCCTCAACCTTTCTTCATCAGATATGCCCTCCAGTCCAGGCAGTATCCTGGTAAATCTCTTCTGCACCCTCTCTAAAGCTTCCACATCCTTCCTATAATGAGGCAACCAGAACTGAACACAATATTCCAAGTGTGGTCTAACTAGGGCTTTATAGAGCTGCAGCATAACCTTGTGGCTCTTAAACTCAATACCCCTGTTAATGAAAGCCAACACACCATACGCTTTCTTAACAGCCCTATCAACTTGGGTGGCAACTTTGAGGGATCTATGGACGTGGACCCCAAGATCCCTCTGTTCCTCCACACTGCCAAGAATCCTGTCTTTAAGCCTGTATTCTGCATTCAAATTCGACCTTCCAAAATGAATCACTTCACACTTTTCCAGGTTGAACTCCATCTGCCACTTCTCAGCCCAGCTCTGCATCCTGTCAATGTCCCGTTGCAACCTACAACAGCCCTCCACACTATCCACAACTCCAGCAACCTTTGTGTCATCGGCAAACTTACTAACCCAGCCTTCCACTTCCTCATCCAAGTCATTTATAAAAATCACAAAGAGCAGAGGTCCCAGAACAGATCCCTGTGGAACAACACTGGTCACCGAGCTCCAGGCTGAATACTTTCCATCTACTACCACCCTCTGTCTTCTGTGGGCCAGCCAATTCTGTATCCAGACAGCCAAAAACGTTATCTATCCTCTTATCTATCCTCATGTCTTTCAAAATTTCCAGCACATCCTCCTTCTTGACATCAACCTGTTCGAGCATATCAGCCTGTCCTCACAAACGACAAGGTCCCTCTCACTAGTGAATACTGAAGCAAAGTATTCATTAAGGACCTCCCCTACCTCCTCCGACTCCAGGCACAAGTTCCCTCCACTATCCCTGATCAGCCCTACCCTCACTCTGGCCATCCTCTTGTTCCTCACATAAGTGTAGAAGGAGTGGCGCAGTGGTTAGCACTGCAGTCTCACAGCTCCAGCGACCCCGGTTCAATTATGGGTACTGTGTGGAGTTTGCAAGTTCTCCCTGTGTCTGCGTGGGTTTCCTCCGGGTGCTCCGGTTTCCTCCCACAGCCAAAAAACTTGCAGGTTGATAGGTAAATTGGCCATTATAAATTGCCCCTAGTATAGGTAGGTGGTAGGGGAATATAGGGACAGGTGAGGATGTGGTAGGAATATGGGATTAGTATAAATGGGTGGTTAATGGTCAGCACAGACCCGGTGGGCCTGTTTCAGTGCTGTATCTCTAAATCTAAATCTGTGTCAGCCAAAAACGTTATTCAGCCCTATCCCACTTTCCAGCTCTTGGTTCATAGCCCTGTAAGTTACAGCACCTCAAGTGCATATCCAAGTGTTTTTTTTGAATGTGATGAGGGTTTCTGCCACTACCAGCCTTTCAGGCAGTGAGTTCCAGACCCTCGACACCCTTTGGGTGAAAAAATTCCTCAACTCCCCTCTAATCCTGAAATCTCTGCATAACCGCGTTCTCATCTTCCATTGACTTCAAAGTAATGGAAACTGACAGTTGGAACCTGTCAGCATTTGAAAGATATTTACAAATGATACAAGGGTTTCTTACATTTGGGATCTTTCTCTATTCTGTCCACTCGAGGTGTTGGCTAACAGATCTTCTTCTGTGAATATCGAGCTGGAGTATTGGGCTGTGATGTGTTTCCTTGTTCATCTTGTTGAGTCTAAATACTGAATCTTGTGGTTTCAGTCACCAGATAATCAAGCTCACAACAACAGATTGTCTTTTACTGACTTTATTAACAGCACTGCACTAATACAGACAGAGTACAGTTACTCGATCCAGAGAACAGAGATAATACAGTGGATTCAGAGCTCTCTTCTCCCCAGGTCTGACTGAACAAGCTGCTGCTGCACTGGCGATATTTATATTTAACTTGTTCACTGCATTGGTGATCAGCCCCTGATCAAACCATAACCACAATGATATCTGTGCATTGCTCTGACTGTGATCACAAGACTGTGTCACTATCACACACAGATACCGTTTCTTTGTTTCACGTCTCTTTACAATGACTATCTCTTTACACATCCCCTTTCTACACAATTGCAGCAGACATGAGCAAGGATGTGAAGCTCATTAATCTACACCCACATTTCAGAACAGCAAAGGTTACACTGGGACAGAGGTTCAGTTATTTTCCATTACAGGTAAAATACAGAGCAGTACGGCAGCGCACTGGCAGCTTAACCGAGTCTCCTCAGTCTGCAGGCTCCTGTTAAATATATTTCCTGAGTGGATTTAAATTTAAACCAGGTTTGCAGGTGTGATGATCTGGTCACACATCGAAGGTGAGAGAGATGCCGTGGGACACAAACTGAGTCTGGTAGCTGAAAGTGATTAACAGACTGGGTTTTGTGTTTAGTGATCCTGGGTGTGTTACTGATACCTTCCCTGGATCCCAAGGTGAGGAGAGGCACTCTGCAAGGTATGGGGAGCTGGGACTTGTCCATGAGAGTAACCGAAGGTATGAAAACTGAAATAATCTAGTGTTAGAAAGGAGAAAAGGCCAAAAATGGAGCAGTTACGAACACGATGTCAATTAGTCTCCTCCTATCCTGGAGTAATATAGAACACAACATGTTCTGTGATTCCACCAAAACTGATTTATTTGACAGCGATGCAGAATATTAAACTCCAGCCCAGTTATAAGGGTTAGTAACAGCAGCAGAAACAATGGATGTGATTCACAGCAGAATCCAACCCCTGCAGTCAAATGTGAACTCGCTGGTGTGTCAGCAAGTGAGATGATCGAGCAAATCCTTTCCCACACACAGAGCAGGTGTATGGCCTCTCCCCAGTGTGAACTCGTTGGTGTCTCAGCAGATGTTGTGACTGAGTGAATCCCTTCCCACACACAGAGCAGGTGAATGGTCTCTCCCCAGTGTGAACTCGCTGGTGTGCCTGAAGGTTGGACAAACGACTGAATCCCTTCGCGCACACAGAGCAAGTGAACGGCCTCTCCCCAGTGTGAATTAGCTGGTGTTTCTGCAGAGTTGATGAGTGAGTGAATCCTTTCCCACACACGGAGCAGGTGAACGGCCTCTCCCCAGTGTGAACTCGCTGGTGTTTCTGCAAGGTGCATGACTGAGTGAATCCCTTCCCACACACAGAGCAGGTGAACGGCCTCTCTGCAGTGTGAATGCGTTGGTGTGTCAGTACCTCACTTGTGCTTTTAAAGCTCTTCTCACACTCAAAACATTTAAAAGGTCGCTTATCAGTGTGAACTCGCTGGTGTGTCAGCAGGGTGGATAACTGAGCGAATCCCTTCCCACAGATGGAGCAGGTGAACGGCTTTTCCCCAGTGTGAACTTGCACATGTACATGGAGCTTGGATAACTCAGTGAATCCTTTCCCACACAAGGAACAGGTGAATGGCCTCTCCCCAGTGTGAATGCGCCGATGAGTTTCCAGCTTGGATGGGTAATTAAATCCCATCCCACAGTCCCCACATTTCCATGGTTTCTCCATGATTCGGATGCCCTTGTGTCTCTCCAGGTTGGGCAATCAGTTGAAGCCTTGCCCACACACAGGTGTGCAGTTTCTCCCCGTTGTGAATGGTGTGATGTTTTTTCAGGCAGTGTAACTGATTCAAGCTCTTTCCACAGTCAGTGCACTGGAACACTCTCACTTGAATGTGTGTGTCTCGGTGCTTTCCAGTCACATTGATGTTTGAAATCTTTTCCCACAGAGAGAGCAGACAGACGTTTCTCCTTCCATATTCAAAGGCTGATGATATTTTGGTCCTGATGAATTGAGCGACTGTCAGGTCTTGACGTGAGGTTTGTTTTGAACTTCCCGTCTGCAAATCCTCCCTTTCTAATACCCTATAACTGGAGTTTACAGAGGATTAATTAGAATATACAATACACAAACAGGCCATTCAGTCCAGCTAGTCTGTGCTGGTGTTTATCCCGCTCATGCATCTCCTCCCATTCTGTCTACCTCATCTTAGCCTTTCAGCACGGCTTTTTATTGCTCTCACGGACTTGTCTCGTTTCCGTTTGAAAATATCTACGCCATTTGCCTCAACCACTTGCTGTGGTATCGAGTTCCACATTCTACCCACTCTGAGTAAAGAAATATCTCCTCTGGATTTCTAACTACCTTGTATTTATTGGCCCTAAGTTTGGATTCTTCCACAACAGCTACCCTGTCCAACCCATTCATAATTTTAAGGATGTCTATCACATCACCCTTAAGTCTTCCCTTTTCTAAAGGGAAAAAAGCCCCACCCTGTTCAATTCTTTCCCGATAGCTGTAATTTCTCAGTTTACAAAAGCATCACTGTCATAGAATCATCGAACGGTTCCAGCACAGGAGGCCATTCAGCCCATCTTATCTGTGCTATCTCTCTGAAGGAGCAATTCACCCACTGCCAATCCTCCACCTCCTCCCCGTAGCCCTGCCCATTTTTCCTTTTCAGATAATAATCAAATCCCTCTTGAAAGCCTCGAATGAACCTGCATCTACCACACTCAGGCAGTGCATTCCAGATCCTAACCACTTGCTGTGTGAAGAAGTTTTTCATGTTGCCATTGCGTTTTTTGCTAATTCCCTTAAATCTGTGCCCTCTGGTTCTCAATCCTGACACTGGATGTTTGTAAATTGGATAATGTTCCCTCTTTTATATTGGGGCATGGGACTGCACTCGGTGTGTGCGAAGCCCGCGTTGCCCCACGGTTTATTAATCCACTCCCCCAGCTTCCTCCTTTGCGTTCCATTTCCCTCACTTTTAAACTCACCCCTTCCCCCTCTGCCAGAAGCACTATAGGGTGTTCCCCATATCCTCAACTTCCACCCCAGCATCCTCCATCATTTCCCTCACCTCCAGCGTGATGCCACCACCAAACACATCTTTACCTCCCCTTTCAGCATTCTGGTGGGACCGTTCCATCCGTGACACCCTGGTCCAAACCTCTATCACATCCAGCACCCACTTCCCTTCCCATGCAAGCTCAGGAGATGTAACAGCTGTCTTTTAACTCCCCCCTTCTCATTGACCAAGGCCCCAAACACCCCCACAAGATCAAAAAGAAATTTACTTGTACTTCGTTCAATTTAATACTCTGTATTTACTGCCCACGATGCGGCCTCCTCTATACTGGCGAGATCAAAAGCAGATGAGGTGACCGCTTTGTCATGCTTCTGGTTGCCTATCATTTGAATTCTCTGTTCCACTCCCACTCTGCCCTCACCCTCCTACGCTGTTCTAATGAAGTTCAACAGAACCTCAGTCTTCCAGACTGAACACTGAGCTCAACAATTTCAGATCATTTCTGGTACAATTCAGTGGGATGTGAACAGTAACCCCGGCCCTTACCAGCACCTTCAGGAGATGGTGAGAAAACCCCAGTGTGCGGAGTGGGAATAAAATCAACGTCTGTAAATCCTTCCCTTCCAATAGCCTGCAAAAGGTGTCTTTAAAAAACCTCACAAATTACAGGATAGAAATTCAGAACAGATAATTCTAGTTTCTATGCAACACTTTTTTCCCCTCTTGTTCCCCCGAAGCTGTAAATCCCCGTCCCACACACACTCCCTCCTCCATTCTCATTCCACCAGCCCAGTGCGCAGGCGCAGTGCTGGACTGTATCTGGAGCATGCGCAGTGCCACTTTGATCGGAGCTGTGCGAGTGCTGGAGACGCTTTCATAGCAAGTGAGAGTCGACGGGACGCAGGGGAGGAATGGAGCCGGCGGGTGGGCGGGGAGGGCTTCAGAATCACCCGATGTAGGCCGCAAGCCCCGAAGAAGAACCTCCAGATCCCGCGTTTGCAGCTCCGAGGCTTTTTCCCTGGAACAGGCCCAGGATAACGGTCGCTACCTTTGACCCCCTCTCCCCCCCTCCTTCACTTGCGAAAAAACCATTTAGAAAATTCTTTTCTAACCTTTGCCGGTTCTGTTGAAAGGTCACAGACCTGAAACGTTGACCCTGCTTCTCTGTCCACAGATGCCGCCAGACTTGCTGAGTATTTCCAGCACTTTGTGTTTTAATTAAAATGCTGTAAATGCATGCGCAGCCGCCATCTTGGTTGAGCGGAGCGCATGCGCGGTCTCGACAACGACACATAGTGGGCGGAGCTTCAGGGTCCCAGTGACCAGGAGAGAAAATCATTGAGTCATTGATTTGATTCTCACTCTGCACACAGGGGCTGGAGAACTGAACCCAGTCAGAGTAGAGGGAGGGAGAAAACTGGCAGTGGAGGAAAGAAATGGTGCGATGGGTTTGGATTTCAGCACAGAGAGGAGGGAGAGTGTGTGGGACGGGGATTTACAGCTTTGGGGGAGTAAGAGAGGAAAAAATGTTCCATAGAAGCTAGAATTGTCTGTTCTCAATTTCTATCCTGTACTGACAGTGATGACTTTTGTAAACTCCTTTTACAGGGATTAGGAAGGAAGGATTTGGAGACATTGATTTTATTCTCACTCTGCACACAGTGGGGTTTCCCACCATCTCTCCTGAAGGTGCTGGTAAGTTCTGGGGTTACTATTGACATCCCACTGTATTGGAACTCAAATGATCTAACATAAGAAATAGGTGCTTGAGTAGGCCATTTGGCCCCTCAAGCCTGCCCAGCCATTCAATAAAATCATGGCTGATCTGCCCCAGACCTCAACTCTTCTTTCGTGCCAGGTCCTCATTGCCCTTAACCCCCCAATATTTCAAAAATCTATCTACCTCCTCTTCAAATACTTTGTGATCTAGCCTCCACAACTCTCTAGGGTAGAGAATTCCAGACATTCACTATCCTCAGAAGAAATTGCTTTGCATTTCAGTTTTCAATGAGTGTCCCCTTATTCTGTAACTGTCCCCTAGTTTGAGATTCCCCCACTACTGGAAACTTCTCAACATCTACCCTGTCAAGCCCCCTCAGAATCTTGTACGTTTCAATAAGATCACCTCTTATTGTGCTAAACTCTAATTAATAAAGGCCTAACCTGTTTAGCCGTTCTTGATAAGTCAACCCCTTCATCCCAGGAATCGGCCTAGTGAATCTCTTGTCAACTGCCTCCAATGCCAGTATGTCCTTTCTTAAAAACAATCTGAAATTGTTGAACTCTGTGTTAAGTCCGGAAGACTGAAGTGCCAAATTGAAAGATGAGCTGCTGTTCCTCCAGCTGAAATTGAGACATAGCTAGCACAAAGGAAGATGGTTGTGGTTATTGGATGTCCCAGGACATCACCGCAGGGGTTCCTCAGGGTAGTGTCCTAGGCTCAACCATCTTCAGCTGCTTCATTAATGATCTTCCCTCCATCATAAGGTCAGAAGTGGGGATGTTCACTGATGATTATGCAATGTTCAATTCCATTGGGAACTCCTCTGATACTGAAGCAGCCCATGTCCAGATGCAGCAAGACCTGGACAACATCCAGATTTGGCCTGATACAGGGCAAGTAACATTCATGCAACACAAGTGTAAGACAATGACCATTTCAAACAAGAAAAAGTCTAACCATCTCCCCTTGATGTTCAATGGCATTACCATCACTAAATCCCCCACTATTAACATCATGGGGGTTACCATTGACCAGAAACTGAACTTGACCAGCCACATAAATACTGTGGCAACAAGAGCAGGTCAGAGGCTGGGAATTCTGCGTCAAGTAACTCAGCTCCTAACTCCCCAATGCCTGTCCACCATCGACAAGGCACAAGTCAGGAGTGTGATGGAATACTCTCCACTTGCCTGGATGGGCGCAGCTCCAACAACACTCAAGAAGCTCGACACCATCCAGGATAAAGTAGCCCGCTTGACTGGCACCCCATCCACCACCTTAAACATTCACTCCCTTCACCGTCGCACGGTGGCAGCAGTATGTAACATCTATAAGATGCATTGCAATAACTCACCAAGGCTCATTTCACAGCACCTTTCAAACCCGCAACCTCTAACACCTAAAACGACAAGGGCAGCAGATGAAAGGTCACAGACCTGAAACGTTGACACTGCTTCTCTCTCCACAGATGCGCCTGACCAGCTGACTATTTCCAGCATTTTCTGTTTTTATTGAATGGGAACACCGCCTCTCCTCTCCAGGCCACACACCATCCTGACTTGGAACTATATCGCCGTTCCTTCACTGCCACTGGGTCAAAATCCTGGAACTCCCTTCTTAACAGCACTGTGGGTGTACCTACCCCACATGGGGTGCAGTGGTTCAAGAGGGCAGCTCACCACCACCTTCTCGAGGGCAATCTGGGATGGTTAATAAATGTTAGCCTAGCTGGAGACACCCTCATCCCATGAATGAATAAAATAAAATTAGTTGTGCGCTGATATCTTGGCAGGTTGTAAGGTTGGAGGAGATTATAGAGATAGTAGGGTGAGAGCATGGAGGGATATGAAAGTAAGGGTGATGGGTGAACAGGACATGGTTCGAGTAAGGACACAGGCAGCAGAGCTTTGGACTATCTGAAGTTCACGGAGTGTAGAATGTGGGCGGCCAGCCAGGAGTGTGTCAGAATAGTCAAGCTGAAAGGCAACAAATACATTGATGTAAGTTTCAGAGGCAGCGGCAAAGTCAGATGATGAGGGGTTTGTCTTATGAAGAAAGGGTGAGCAGGTTGGGCCTGTACTCATTGCAGTTTAGACAATTGAGAGGTGATTTAATTGGAATGTATAGGATTCTGAGGGGGATTGACAAGGTAGATGCTGAGAGGATGTTTCCCCTCATGGGGGAATCTAGAAATACAAAACACAGTTTCAGATTAAGGGGTCTCCCATTTAAAGAGGGAAATGAGGAGGAATTTCTTCTCTCAGAGGGTCATTAGTGTTTGGAATTCCCTTACCCAGCAAGCTGTGGAGTCTGGGTCATTGAATATATTCAAGGTTGAGTTGGTCAGATTTAGGTTGACGAGCGTTATGGGGGAGGCAGGCAGGAAAGTGGAGTTAAGACCACAATCACTGGCCTGCTGACACCACCGACTTCACACTGGGCAGAAGTCATTTACCTGCTCTATGTGTGGGAAGGCATTCACTCAGTCATCCAACCTGCTGACACACCAGCGAGTTCACACTGGGGAGAAACCGTTCATCTGCTTCAAGTGTGGGAAGAGTAGGCATTTTTGAAATCTGGCTGTGACCTGTCTGGAGACCAGAGAAAAGACCTCTCTGTAGCCTTTTCACAATCCGAAAGTGAAACTAAACTTCAACAATCAAGTCACATGAGAATCATAAATCTTGACCTGTCTTTCCCCTGCTGAGTTGTTTGGAAACAGGTGACTTGCAGTATGTGTATTTCACTCAGTTCAAACCCACCAAGATTCAGCAATGTCCACAGAAAAATCCTTTTCTCAGTTTTTTTAAAAAACACACAGAATTCTAAGTTTTCAATACCAAAACAAAACTCTTGTGACACCTGTGCCCTTGGCGAAATGAAATGCCATTCTAGAATGTGTTTCACTACAATGTAAAGACAGAAGTTGAAAACTTTTTAAACATTTTCACATACATGCCCCTCATTCATTCTACTGGTAATTAACGCAACTTTACTTTGTACCATTGTTACTCATGTAACCCAACAATGTTAAATTCGTGACAAAGCATCTGCGATAACATTGTTTTTTCCTGAAATATGTACAACCTTCAAGTGATAAGGCTGTAACAATAGACTCCATCTGAATAGTCTGGCGTTTTGCGTTTTAAATTTTTCCACAAAGGTTCTCCCAGTCAGCCAACCGCAACTTTCCAAACATAGTTTCCCAGTTATTTCATGCGTTATTTCTAAGTGTCCCTCTCGACCAGCACCTCAGCAGGGTGAACTGCACAGTTAGGAACATGGGCCACTGTTGGGTTCACTAGGCTCTGAGAAGTTTTTCAAGTATCCATTAACCTGTGAGGTATCACTTGACACTGGAAAACCCCATCCAGTGTGATAAAAGCTGATTCTTCCTTAGCTTGGGGTGTTAAAGGAATTTGCCAGTATCCCTTTAACAAATCTATCTTTGTAAGAAACATGGTACTCCCCCTCTGTCAATACAGTCTTCCAAGCGAGGAATTGGTAGGAGTCTGCCTTTGTTATTGCATTGACTTTTCTGTAGTCTATGCAAAGTTGGTTGACCCATCAGGTTTAGACACTAATACTATTGGTGAACTCCAGCTGCATTGACTAGGTTCAATTAAGCTGTTCTCCAGCATGTATTGGATTTCTGCTTTTACTTGGGCCTGTTTGTCTGGACTTAAGCGGTAAGGATGCTGTTTTATAGGAACTGATCCCCTACATCCACATCATGTATGGCTAAGGTTGTCCATCTGGCTTATCCCTACAGATGCTTTTAAATTCTGTGAGTAGCCTTTTTAGGTCTCGTTGTTCTGCATCTAAGTACAAAAGCATGTTGTCCAATTTTCCTAGCCATTCTGCATTAGCTAACCAGATAGTCGGATGTTCAATTTGTGAATTGTATAGGACTCCTTCTGCCTCATCCTCGCTATCCTTCTCATTCTTATCTGTCCCTATTACCTGACATACCTGTACTGACCTATCTTTCTCTCTGCGATAATATTGCTTTAACATATTGATTTGACACAGCTAATTCTTTTTCTGGGGTGTCAAGTAATTTACCGCTCCAACTTTTTGACCACTTTATACGGACCACTGAATCATGCTTTTAATGGTTCACACTGTAAAGGTAATAATACAAATACTTCATCCCTGGTTGAAAAGTTTGGGTCTTTGCATTCATGAAAAAATGGCCAGACAAGATGGTTTGGGATTCTTTCAGGTGTTTTTGAGCCACATTGCTAACTTTTGTGAGCCTTTCCCGGAACACGGATACATAGTCTAGTACGGAAGATTCATTCCTTTGTTCTAGGAACCTGTCTTTGATGAGTTTTAGAGGACCTCTTAACTCATGTCTGTAAACCAATTCGAAAGGACTAAAACCTGTTGTCTCATTCGGTGAATCTCTAGTGGCAAATAAAAGACAGTCTAGTTGTTTATCCCAATTATGGGAATATTCATGACAGTATGCCCTAATCATTGTTTTGAGAGTTTGATGGTACCTTTCTAAAGCTCCCTGTGTTTGTGGGTGACACACCGAAGATCCTAACTGTTTGATACCCAAATTACCCATGACTTCTTGAAATATCTTCGACATAAAATTAGAGCCCTGATCTGATTGAACTTCAAGTAGTATTCCATATCTCATAATGAATTGGGTTAACTTCTCTCCTACTGCTTTAGCAGTAATTGTCCTCAAGGGAATGGTCTCTGGAAATCGAGTAGCCATACCCATGATAGGGAGTATATATTGAGATCCCGCTTTTGTTTTTGGTAAGGGCCCTATGCAGTTTATCAATAAATTGTTCTTCAATAACTGGTATGGGAATTAGTGGTGCCGGTTTTATGGTAAGTTGCGGTTTTCCCACCATTTGGCACATATGGCATGTCCTACAAAACTGCACCACTTTCTTTGTAAGGCCTGGCCAGTAATAATGTTGACCTATAGGTGATTTGGTCTTTCAAATTCCCATATGCCCTGCTGGAGGAATGTCATGTGCGAACCTTAATAATTCCCGGCAGTATTTAGGTGGTACCCCGACCTGTCGAACAACCGTCCAGTCTTCATCCGCAGGTGTAAGAGACGGTCTCCATTTCCTCATCAGAATCCGTCTTCAACATAATATCTTTCTGGAACTCATTTTGCCTCATCTTCTGTCAGAGCCGACTGCTATTCTATGTAACTCTGGATCAGCTTGTTGTGCTGCAATTATAGAAGATTTGTTAAACATCTCATTTAGATTATCTAAATCCCAAAGGAAAGTTTCAGGTAGTCGGCTATCTGTTTGTGGTGCCAATTTTACCTCCGACAATGGAACTTGTTTAGTCATCGGGTTAATACACATGCAGGAAATATTCCTGGAACTTGTTCCTGTAATTGTTCAGTTTCGTTAACTTCACTTGGTTCCTCTATGACTACAGGAGAAACTGATATTTTTGTTCTGGCCAAATCATTCCCTAGGAGTAGGTCAATTCCCTCTACCGGCAAACTATGGACAACTCCTACGGTTACCATCCCAGACATTAGGTCACAGTCTAGGTGCACTTGATACAAAGGTACGGGTATATACTCCCCACCCCACCAATACCATTAACTAAAAATTTAGCATTCAGTGCACTCTCTGGTGTTATACCTTTCTCCAGCAAGAGAGTTTGGTCGCGCCTGTATCCCTAAGTATAACAATAGGTTTGCCTGCCTCATTTGAGGGATATGGAGTTACTTTTCCTTTCGACAAGAATCCCCTACAACTTTCGGATATCTTATTCTCAACCCGTACACTGACTTTGTTTTTTTAAAAATCTGGTTCTACAGCTGCCGTTAAAACTACAGTCTAGTCTGCTGTACTCTCAGTCAGAGCCCCTTTCTCTGCATTAGCTTTGTGTATCCCAACAAGTCCCATGGGTTTATCTCGCAACTTGCAGCATTCTGAATGAAGATGTCCCACCTTGTGACAATGATAACACTTCAGCTTGTAGACCTCACTTCTACCCTCAGCACCTTCCTTTCTGGCCTGACGAGGGATCCTGGGGCGTTCCCAACTTTTCCTTTTTGTCCACGGCTTCTTGCCTTCCTTTCACTCTCTCACTTTCTATCCTCCTCAGGTTTGTGGGGGTGACAGACAAAGGGTTTTGTTTTATTCACAAGCTCAAAATCTTCAGCGAATTCAGCTGCTTGCCTGGCTTTTGAAACTTGTTGGTTCTCTGCATAAGTTGTCGCTACTGGAGGGATTGAATTTTTAAACTCTTCCAAGAGAATCAATTCTCTAAGGTTCTCATAGATGGCTTCCATCTTCACTGCCCGTATCCAACAGTCAAAATTAATTTGTTTTACGCTCTCAACTTCTATACAAGTCTGTCCAGCTAATCTCAGTAAGTTCTGAAACTTCTGTCGGTAAGCCTCAGGGACTAACTCATACATAGCAAGAATAGCTTTTTTCTGCCATCTCATAATCTACAGAAGCCTCTTCAGAAAGCATGCCATAAACTTCATGCGCTCTGCCCATCAACATGCTTTGCATAAGCAGTGTCCAGCTTTTCTTTGGCCATTTCATTTGTTTGGCTATTTTTTCAAAAGAAATGAAAAATGACTCTACATCCCTTTTCTCAAACTTAGCTTTTCGCTAGGTCCTGGGCTGGATTCAGATTCTTCCTGACCAGAATTTTCCCTGGAGTCAAGACTACCCCTTTGTCTTCGTTCCATCTCTTTTAAAATAAATTCCCTCTCTTACACTTTCTCTCTGAAGTTCAAGTTTTCTTATTGCTATTTATTTTCCTGTTTCCTGTTGAAGCCTAAGTTTTTTCATTTCTTGCTCCTGCTCAGTTTTTTTTCATTTCTAATTGAATTCTAGCCAATTCCACTGCATCCCTCTCTGACTTACTATCTTCTTCCAATTCCAGATTTTGAGTTGTTATATCAATTATCACTGCTTTTTTGGCACCTGATTTCAATTATAACACCACTTTGCCACCAAATCTATCAATTTATACTTGGTTAACATTTTCAAGTCAGTGAGGGACACATTCTCCTTTCCCAGAAACTCTGCTGCAACTGCTAATACCATCCCGATAGTATAGCCTTTACCTGATACAAAAAATTACTCCCCTCACAATTAACGCAAGCGTTGGAAACAATCCCAACAAGAGACCCCCAATTACTATGTTATCACCAAGGTGGGAGTAATGCACTGTTATTTCAGTCCCACTACTCCACAGGTCACAACATATTAGTAAAGTTTCCCACCTACTAGAAAATTAGCCTAATTAAGCACCGTATTTATTCCCCAGAATAAAGCACACCAAACAAGGTTTCTTTAAACAACAACAAATTAACTATTTATTCATAAACCAATTTTAAACGATAATGAGATAAAACTATATGTCCGAACAGATTTTATAACTTCTTATTCTCCGAACCCTCATGCATACACATATATTCAAAATCCAATGGTTAACCAGTTTTAAAATGATGTTTTAAATTAGTGCTGTTTCTTAGGAATAATAAAATAACTGGGTTGTAAGGCCTGGTGGGTTATTTCCAGTTCAGTGAGGGGTCCCAGAGTCGAATAGTCAGACGCCACCCAAAGTCTTCAGGTTAAATTAATGAACGTTCTGTGGTGGGTAGGCTTTCAAGGCAATTTATCTGCAGCAGGCTTCACACAGATCTGCCAGCAAAAGGTTGCAGCAACAGGTCTACTTGGATTTCTAAGTAGCAGTCCAACGGCAGAAACTTTCCTGAGGTTTCAGGATTTTTCAAACACACAAAATGGCAACAGGACTCACTTTTTGAGGCAGAGAGTTTTCAGAGACTGGAAATAACAGGAATCTTTCCACCCTTAACAATGCAAATCTTCCTGTCAGCAAAGAATCCTTTCTCTTCCTGGGCCTTTTCTCTCTCCAGGAGTCTCCCCTCTCTTCGGGCAGGACAAAACCAAATGTAAGATTCCTTTTTTTACACAAAAGAGACAAGCATTCCACTCATGGAGAGTTCTTTTTCTGGTCTGCAAACCCCAGGTTTTTAGTAGCAACTGGTCTTCTACTTTCCTTCAGAGAGAGGTCTCTTTCTCTGGTTTCCAAAAACAGGTTCCAGCCAAGACTGTTTTTCTCTTTCAAAAGAGAAACTATAAACTCCCCAGCGGCCAGTCATGTGACAGTCATTTCTCTCTGCTGAGTGGCTTGGAAAAACAATTTCCCCACCCAGTTTAGCATTCACTGTTCACAGAGAAATCTTTTTTCTCAGTCTTAAAGGCACACTGACAACTTTTGTGACAATCTGGAGAGCAAATGTCTGTTGCATAATTGTCCTAGCAGTTAACAGGCTCCTGCGAACTCCTCCATCCACTATTTTAATGCAGACTTCAATTATTTTAAACTGGTCTATTTTAAAAACTCTGAAAATGGTTGACTCAGGACTGTCACACAAAAATGTTAAGTCTTCGTAGAATAATTCCTACAGTCATTTTCAGACTGGAAACTTAAACCTGCCAATTTATGGCAGCTGGTGGAATTTAAATACAATTAATTAATAAAAATCTGGAATCGAAAACTAGTCGCAGTAATGGTGCTATGAAATTAACTTTGATCGTCATAAACACCCATCTGGTTCACTAATGTCCTTCAGGGAAGAAAATCTGCTGTCCTTACCGGGTCTGGCCTACATGTGAACCCAGACCCACAGCAATGTGGCTGACTCTTAACTGCCCTCTGAAATGGTCTAACAAACCAATCAGTTGTCAAGGGCAATTGGGGATAGGCAACAAAAGCTGCCTTGCCAGTGATGCCCACATCCCATGAAAGAATTTTAAAAAAAAACTCTGTTATTCCTGCTGTTAATCCATGGCTGAGTCATGTCTAAAAGACTGTTTCCAGTCGGCGTCCCTCAGGTCTCAGTAGTAAGGCACTTACTAGAGATCAATGATTTAGACTTAAGTGTACGGGACCATGATTAAGACGTTTGCAGATGATACAAAAATTGGTCATGTGGTTGACAGTGAGGAAGAAAGCTGTAGACTCCAGGGAGATAGCAATGGACTGGTCAGGTGGGCAGAAAAGAGGCAAATGGAATTCAACCCAGAGAAGCATGAGGTAATGCATTTGGGGGGGGGGGGGGGGGGCAGAAAAGGCAAGGGAATGGTAGAATCTTGAAAGGTGTAGAGGAACAGAGGGACCTTGGAATGCATGTTTACAGATACCTGAACTTAGCAGGACCGGTAGATAAGGTAGTCAAGAAGTAACAGAGGTTACTTTCCTTTATTAGTCGAGTCCTAAAGTATAACAGCAAGGAGATTATGCTGGAACAGTATAAAACACTAGTTAGACCCTCCCCACAGCTAGAGAACTGTACAGATCTAGTCACTGCATTAATCATAGAGTAAGACTAGATCAATTAATTAGCATAAAACTAAAGCCAATTTGATACTTTATCATATAATTACAGTCAGTGTTCAATTAGTCAATCAGATCCAGGGGATAAAGCTAAATAACAAGGGATAGTGACAATAAAGGGTTCTGTAGTCACATGTGAACTCGCTGGTGTCTCTGCAGTTTCTCTGAATTGGCAAATCCCTTCCCACACACGGAGCAGGTGAACGGCCTCACCCACTGTGAACTCGCTGATGTGTCAACAGTTTGCTTTTACTTTTAAATCTCTTCTGAGTCAAAACATTTAAAAGGTCTCTTATCAGTGTGAACAAGTTGGTGACCCAGGAGGTGGGATGACCAAGTGAAGCCCTTCTCACATTTAGTGCTGGTAAATGGCCTCTCCCCAGTGTGAATTTGTTTGTGTCTCAGAAGGTGGGACAACCGAGTGAATCTCTTCCCACACACGGAGAAGGTGAATGACCTCTTCCTAGTGTGAGTGCATTAGTGTTTCAGCAGATCATTTTTACTTTTAAATCTCTTCTCATATTCAGAACATTCAAAAGTTCTCTTATCTTTGTGAACAAGTTGGTGTGTCCGCAGGGTGGATGGATTAGGGAATCCCTTCCCACAGATGGAGCAGGTGAATGGCCTGTCCCTTGTGTGAACTTGCTGTTGTCTCAGAAGCTCAGATGAATCCCTGTATTCCTTCCCACACTCAGAGCAGGTAAATGGCCTCTCCCCAGTGTGACTGCTTTGATGAATTTCCAGCTTCAATGCGGAACTGAATCCCTTCCCAGTCCCCACATTTCCATAGTTTCTCCATGTGCAGGTGTCCTTGTGTCTCTCCAGATTCAACAATCAGTTGAAGCCTCGACCACACATAGTATGTTTTCTCCCCACTGTGAATGGTGCGATTTTTTTTTCAGGCTGAGTAACTAGTTAAAGCTCTTTCCACAGTCAGTGCACTGGAACACTCTCAGTTGGGTGTGTGTGTCTCGGTGCTTTTCCAGTCACACTGATGTTTGAAATCTTTTCCCATAAACAGAACAGACAAACATTTCTCCTTCCACATTCAGAGGCGAATGGTATTCAGGTTCTGATGAATCGAGTGACTCTGCCAGATCTTGTCAAGATGTTTGGTTTGTTTCTTGTCTGCAAATCCTCTTTTAATTCCCTGTAAAAGATTATATTTAGAATGACATAGAATACACAGTACACAAACATGCCATTCAGTTCAACTAGTCTGTGCTGGTTCTTATACACCTCATGAAGGGTCTGAATGTATGGTTGCTACATTTGCTGACGAAACAAAGATAGGTAGGAAAGTAAGTTGTGAAGAGGACAAAAGGAGCCTGCAAAGGGATTCTTCTTCTTCAGCCTCCTTGTCTCGAGAGACAATGGGTAAGCGCCTGGAGGTGGTCAGTGGTTTGTGAAGCAGTGCCTGGAGTGGCTATAAAGGCCAATTCTAGAGTGACAGACTTTTCCACAGGTGCTGCAGATAAAATTGGTTGTCGGGGCTGTTACACAGTTGGCTCTCCTCTTGCACTTCTGTCTTTTTTCCTGCCAACTGCTAAGTCTCTTCGACTCGTCACACTTTAGCACCGCCTTTATGGCTATCTGCCAGCTCTGGCGATCGCTAGCAACTGACTCCCACGACTTGTGATCAATGTCACAGGACTTCATGTCGCGTTTGCAGACATCTTTAAAGCGGAGATATGGACGGCCGGTTTGGTCTGATACCAGTGGCGAGCTCGCTGTACAATGTGTCCTTGGGGATCCTGCCATCTTCCATGTGGCTCACATGGCCAAGCCATCTCAAGCGCTGCTGACTCAGTAGTGTGTATAAGCTGGGGATGTTGGCCGCCTCGAGAACTTCTGTGTTGGAGATACGGTCCTGCCACCAGATGCCAAGAATTCTCCAGAGGCAGTGAAGATGGAATGAATTAAGACGTCGCTTTTGGCTGACATACGTTGTCCAGGCCTCGCTGCCGTAGAGCAAGGTACTGAGGACACAGGCTTGATACACTTGGACTTTTGTGTTCCGTGTCAGTGCACCATTTTCCCACACTCTCTTGGCCAGTCTGCACATAGCAGTGGAAGCCTTTCCCATGCGCTTGTTGATTTCTGCATCAAGAGACAGGTTACTGGTGATAGTTGAGCCTAGGTAGGTGAACTCTTGAACCACTTCCAGTGCGTGGTCGCCAATATTGATGGATGGAGCATTTCTGACGTCCTGTCCCATGATGTTCGTTTTCTTGAGGCTGATAGTTCGGCCAAATTTGCTGCAGGCAGCCGCAATCCTGTCGATGAGTCTCTGCAGACACTCTTCAGTGTGAGATGTTAATGCAGCATCGTCAGCAAAGAGGAGTTCCCTGATGAGGACTTTCCGTACTTTGGTCTTCGCTTTTTGACAGGCAAGGTTGAACAACCTGCCCCCTGATCTTGTGTGGAGGAAAATTCCTTCTTCTGAATACTTGAACGCATGTGAGAGCAGCAAGGAGAAGATCCCAAACAGTGTAGGTGCGAGAACACAGCCCTGTTTCACGTCACTCAGGATGGGAAAGGGGTCTGATGAGGTGCCGCTATGCTGAATTGTGCCTTTCATATTGTCATGGAATGAGGTGATGATACTTAGTAGCTTTGGTGGACATCCAATCTTTTCTAGTAGTCTGAAGAGACCACGTCTGCTGACGAGGTCAAAGGCTTTGGTGAGATCAATGAAAGCAATGTAGAGGGGCATCTGTTGTTCATGGCATTTCTCCTGTAGCTGGTAAAGGGAGAACAGCATGTCAATGGTGGATCTCTCTGCTCGAAAGCATAAGGAGCCTGCAAAGGGATTATAGATAGGTTAAGTGAGTTGGCAAAAATTTGGAGTATAAATGTCGGAAAATGTGAACTTTGGCAGGAAGAATAGTAAAGCAGCATTTTATTTAAATGGAGAGAGATTGCAGAACTCTGAGGTACAGAGGGATCTGGGTGTCCTAATACATTAATACCAACCTTTTGTGATTTTTAAAAATTCATTCCTGGGATGTGGGTGTCGCTGGCTAAGCCAGTATTTGTTGCCCATCCCTAATTGCCCTTGAGAAGCTCACCACCACGGCCGTTAACCTGCAGCGTGTGGCCTCAGGCCAACCCCTGGTGTTTATGAAGCTTCCCAGCCCACTCACGGCCCCAATTCCTTCCCCCGCGCCCATAATCTCGCCAGCACGCCGATTAAAATGACACTGCGCATGCCCCAAATACAGTCGAGCACTGCGCCTGCGCGCTGAACTCATATTGTGACGAGGGCATATTCACCTCCGCGCGGAATGGTGGGTAATATCCCTGCCATTAAGGATCCTCTGGCAGGCTCAGCGATATCGGCCATTTAAGTAATTGCAGATAAAAGGATCCAAGTGAACAAACATTAAAATATACATGCATAATATTGTGCCCAAGAAGAACGGCAAATAAGGTCCATCCCATCTTGCAAAAGATAAATTGTTTTTTTCACAAAACAAGGAAGTTAAATATTTTATCGAGTGCGGCGTCCATCTTTCTGCAGGACAGTGACAGTTCATTTCGCTTGGCTGACTGGCGTTGGAGGAATTTTGCCCCTAACAAAGATGGCGACGATGACGTTCGCTGTTTAAGCCCCCCCCCAACGCAGCTAATGCGCGTGCGCCAACAGTAATTGTCGAGGATTTTTTGGCATCCAGAAGTTTGAACGGGAAATGGTTAACGGTCGCCGGTGTTGCCATAGCTGCAGGGTTGGGGCTTGGTAACGGCGCGCGCCGGCACAGGTGGGTCATCGAGCTCGAGGTGAGCGGCCAGGACGCGGAGAAAGCCTGGGGCTCGAGTGGGAGGTGGCAGCCGCCGGGTTGGCCTCTCTCCTGGGGAGGATACCGCTCTGACTGGGGCCACCCAAAACACTGAAACACGGGGATTTTAATGTCACAGCCTTTGAGGGGGAGGCAATGGGTGCGAGAAAACCTGGTTGATAATTACTGAGCTTGGATGGGTTTTGGTGTCTCCAGTGAGTGGGCTTCAGATTTCAAACCAGTCCCTTTGAGGAAAGGACTGGCTGCAAGTTTTTACTAATTCATTCTTGGGATGTGGGCATCGCTGGTAAAGCTGGTATTTATTACCCTGTCCCTAGTCACCCCTTGAGAAGGTGCTGGTGGTGGGCGACCGCCTCCTCGAACCAGTTTCATACGACTGAGTGGCTCGTTCAGCCACTTCAGGGGCAGTTAATAGTCAACCATGTTAGTGTAAGACTTCAGTCACATATACAGGCCCAGACCGGGTAAGGACAGCATGTTTCCATCCCTCGAGGGGCATTAATTAACCAATTTTACACCAATTGTGAAAAAGCGGACGATCTGGTCCTTTTATCCCTTTGTTGTTTGTGGGATCTTGCTGTGCACAGCTTGGGCTGCCCACGTTAACCTACATTACAAGAGTGGGTACACATTTTCAAGGTGCTTAATTGGCTGTAAAGCGCTTTGGAACACCGAGGTCAGGAAAGGCGCTGTATAAATGAATGTTCTTAGGCAATCCAGCAGCTTCATGGTCACTTCTACTGACAACCAGCTTTTTTATTTCCAGATTTTGAGTTCCAATTCTCAAACTGCCATGGCAGGATTCGAACTCACGGCCTCTGGATTAATGTAACAGAACCACGACTGAGTGCTGTGTGACAGAGTGTTTAATTTGGGAATTTGGTAAGTGTGGGAACTTCAGGGGTTGATCGCTTTCGAAAATCTAGTCAAGTTTGCATTGAGCATTTAACTTAACTTTAACATTAAATTGTAGTTTCTTCCAGTCTCAATCAATGCTAAATGAGTTACCTGCTAGTGTCAGCTGCACAATTCGTTACTTAGGTAGTTAGTTAGAACTGGTTCCCCATAAGACCATAGAAAAATTACGGCACCGAAGGAGGCCATTCAGCCTATCATGTCCTTGCCAGCCGAAAAAACTAGCCGCCCAATCTAATCCCACTTTCCAGCACCTGGTCCATAGCCTTGCTGATTACAGCACTTCAGGTGCTTGTCCAGGTACCTTTTAAAAGAATTGAGAGTTTCTGCCTCCACCACTGTTCCTGGCAGTGAATTCCAGACACCCACCACCCTCTGGGTGAAAAAAGACTTTCCTCATTTCCCCTGTAATCATTCTGCCAATCACCTTAAATATGTGCTTCCTGGTAATTGACCTCTCCACTAGGGGAAACAGGTCCTTCCTGTCTACTCTGTCTAGGCCCCTCATAATTTTGTACACCTCTATTAAGTCACTTCTCAGCCTCCTCTGTTCGAAGGAAAACAACCCTAGCCTATCCAATCTTTCCTCATAGCTGCAACTTTTGACCCTTGGCAACATTCTTGTAAATCTTCTCTGTATTCTCTCCAGAACAATTATATCCTTCCTGTAATGTGGTGACCAGAACTGTATGCAATACTCCAGCTGTGGCCTAACCAGTGTTTTGCACAATTCCAGCATTACATCAAAATAAAAGCAAAATACTGCAGATGCTGGAAATCTGAAATAAAAACAAAGTGCTGGAAAATCTCAGCAGATCTGGCAGCATCTGTGGAGAGAGAAGCAGAGTTAACGTTTCAGGTCAGTGACCTTTCTTCAGAATTGAATTCTTTCTGAATTGAAGAAGGGTCACTGACCTGAAAGGTTAACTCTGCTTCTCTCTCCACAGATGCTGCCACACCTGAGTTTTACCAGGACTTTCTGTTTTTATTCCAGCATTACATCCCTGCTTTTGAATTCAATACAAAGAACAGGACAGCACAGGAACAGGCCATTCGGCCCTCCAAGCCTGCGCTGATCTTGATGCCTTCCTAAACTAAATCCTTCTGCACTTCTGGGGACCGTATCCCTCTATTCCCATCCTATTCATGTATTTGTCAAGATGCCTCTTAAACGTTGCTATCGTACCTGCTTCCACCACCTCCCCCGGCAGCAAGTTCCAGGCACTCACCACCCTCTGTATAAAGAACTTGCCTCGCACATCCCCTCTAAACTTTGCCGCTCTCACCTTAAACCTATGTCCCCTAGTAACTGACTGTTCCACCCTGGGAAAAAGCTTCTGACTATCCACTCTGTCCATGCCGCTCATAACTTTGTAAACCTCTATCATGTCGCCCCTCCACCTCCATCGTTCCAGTGAAAACAATCCGTGTTTATCCAACCTCTCCTCATAGCTAATGCCCTCCAGACCAGGCAACATCCTGGTAAACCGAAGAAGGGTCACTGACCCGAAACGTTAACTCTGCTTCTCTTTCCACAGATGCTGCCAGACCTGCTGAGTGATTCCAGCATTTCTTGTTTTTGTTTCAGATTTCCAGCATCCGCAGTATTTTGCTTTTATCCTGGTAAACCTCTTCTGTACCCTCTCCAAAGCCTCCACGTCCTTCTGGTAGTGTGGCGACCAGAATTGCACGCAATATTCTAAGTGTGGCCTAACTAAGGTTCTGTACAGCTGCAGCATGACTTGCCAATTTTTATACTCTATGCTCCGACCGATGAAGGCAAGCATGCCGTATGCCTTCTTGACTACCTTATCCACCTGCATTGCCACTTTCAGTGACCTGTGGACCTGTACGCCCTGATCTCTCTGCCTGTCAATACTCCTAAGGGTTCTGCCATTTACTGTATCCTTCCCACCTGCATTAGACCTTCCAAAATGCATGACCTCACATTTGTCCGGATTAAACTCCATCTGCCATTTCTCCGCCCAACTCTCCAACCGATCTATATCCTGCTGTATCCTCTGACAATCCTCATCACTATCCGCAACTCCACCAACCTTTGTGTCGTCCGCAAACTTACTAATCAGACTAATACTTACAAATTTACTAATCCCTCGGCCAATAAAGGAAAGCATTCCAAATACCGCCTTCACCACTCTATCTACCTGTCCCGCCACCTTCAGAGACCTGGGGACGTGCACTTCAAGGTCTCTCACTTCTTCTGCCCCTCTCAATATTTTCCAGTTTATTGTTTATTCCCTTGCTTTATTTGCCCTTTCCAAATGCATTACCTCACACTTACCTGGATTGAATTCCATTTGCCACTTTTCCGCCCACTCAACCAAACCATTGATATCTTTCTGGAGTCTACGGCTATCCTCTTTATTATCAACTACACTTTTTTTTTGTGTCATCAGCAAATGTCCCACTCATGCCTCCCCCATTTAAGTCCAAATCGTTAATATAAACCACAAACAGCAAGGGACCCAACACTGAGCCCTGTGGAACGCCACTGGAAACCACTTTCCATTCACAAAAACATTCGTCGACTACTACCCTTTGTTTCCTGTCCCTGAGCCAATTCTGGATCCAACCTGCCACATTCCCCTGTATCCCATGGGCTTTCATTTCACTGACCAGTCTGCCATGTGGGACCTTGTCAAATGCCTTACTAAAATCCATGTAGGCCACATCCACTGCATTTCTCTCATCAATCCTTCTTGTTACTTCCTCAAAAAACTCAATTAAGTTAGTAAGACATGACCTTCCCTTAACAAATCCATGCTGACTATCCCTGATTAATCCGTGCCTTTCCAAGTGGCAGTTTATCCTGTCCCTCAGAATAGATTCTAACAATTTACCCACCACCGAGGTCAGATTGACTGGCCTGTAATTATTTGGCCTATCCCTCCTACCATTTTTAAACAATGGTGCAACATTCGCAGACTTCCAATTGTCTGGCACCTCTACTGTATCTAGTGAGGATTTGAAGATGATCCTCAGCTCAGCTGCTATTTCTTCCCTGGCTTCCTTTAACAACCTGGGATGCGATCCATCCGGCTCTGGTGACTTATCCACTTATCCCCAGTCAGCAGGACCTGACTCAGCTCTGTGGAATTCTACTTAGTATGAATGCAGGAGGTTTTGCACAAAGTAAGCAGCTCGATTGCGAGACGGAGAGCAGAACCCAGGAATTTGCTAAGTATGGGAATTTGGTGCAGTGAGGAAGAAACTGCTGTTCTGGTCTTTTACAGTACAAGCAGTGATCCAAGAGCTGGAGCCGGAGACTGTGAAACCTGAGAGCTGAACACCAGAGGCATCAATTACGGAGCAGGTAGGTGATTGGTTTTCAAAGTTTTTACCTTTCTAAACTGGATCAGTAGTTTAAACTGGTACTGGGAGTTATGAGTATTGTATTAAATTTGTAAGTTAACCAAGTAAGCTAAATATAACTTAAAATTATCAGCTTGAGGGACTTTGGCTCAGAGTTGATGAGCTGGAGTCTGAGATTCAGACACTGCGATGCATCAGGGAGGGGAAAGTTACCTGAACATTTTGTTCCAGGAGGCAGTCACACCCCTTAAACCGAGGCGCTTCAGATTTGGTCTGTGGTTAGGGACAGGAGAGTGTGACTGCAAATGAGGCAGGTATGGGGATCCAGAAGGTGGCAATGGAGAAGCCTCAGCCTTGCACTTGTCCAACAGGTTTGAGGTTCTTGCAGTTTGTGTGGTCGAGAGTGTGGGAATGAGCAAAGTGACCACAGTACTGTGGTGCAGGTGGCCATTCAAGTGGGGGGACTAAAATGGAATGTGGTAGTAGGGGACAGTATAGTTATGGGGTAGATATAGTTCTCTGCAGCCAAGAGTGAAAGTCCCAAAGACTGCTTTGCTTGCCAGGTTCAAGGACATCTCTTTGAGGCTGGAGAGGAACTTGGAGTGTGAGGGGAAGGATCCATTGTCGTGGTCCATGTGGGTACCAACGACATAGGTAGGACTAAGAAAGAGGTTCTGCTGAGGGAGTATCAGTACAAAGAACAGTACAGCACAGGAACAGGCCATTCGGCCCTCCAAGGCTGCGCTGATCTTAATGCCTGCCTAAACTAAAACCTTCTGCACTTCCGGGGTCTGTATCCCTCTATTCCCATCCTATTCATGTATTTGTCAAGATGCCTCTTAAACGTCATTATCATATCTGTTTCCACCACCTCCCCCGGCAACAAGTTCCAGGCACTCACCACCCTCTGTGTAAAGAACTTGCCTCGCACATCCCCTCTAAACTTTGCCCCTCTCACCTTAAACCTATGTCCCCTAGTAACTGACTCTTCCACCCTGGGAAAAAGCTTCTGACTATCCACTCTGTCCATGCCGCTTATAACTTTGTAAACCTCTATCATGTCGCCCCTCCACCTCCGTCGTTCCAGTGAAAACAATCCGAGTTTATCCAACCTCTCCTCATAGCTAATGCACTCCAGACCAGGCAACGTCCTGGTAAACCTCTTCTGTACCCTCTCCAAAGCCTCCACGTCCTTCTGGTAGTGTGGCGACCAGAATTGCACGCAATATTCTAAGTGAGGCCTAACTGAAGTTCTGTACAGCTGCAGCATGACTTGCCTATTTTTATACTCTATGCCCCGACCGATGAAGGCAAGCATGTTGTATGCCTTCTTGACTACCTTATACACCTGCGTTGCCACTTTCAGTGACCTGTGGACCTGTACACCCAGATCTCTCTGCCTGTCAATACTCCTAAGGGTTCTGCTATTTACTGTATACTTCCCACCTGCATTAGACCTTCCAAAATGCTTAACTTCACATTTGTCCGAATTAAACTCCATCTGCCATTTCTCCGCCCAACTCTCCAACTGATCTATATCCTGCTGTATCCTCTGACAATCCTCATCACTGTCCGCAACTCCACCAACCTTTGTGTCATCCGCAAACTTACTAATCAGACCAGCTACATTTTCCTCCAAATTATTTATATATACTACAAAGAGCAAAGGTCCCAGCACTGATCCCTGCGGAACACCACTAGTCACGTCCCTCCATTCAGAAAAGCACCCTTCCACTTCTACCCTCTGTTTTCTATGACCGAGCCAGTTCTGTATCCATCTTGCCAGCTTCCCTCTGATCCCATGTGACTTCACCTTTTGTATCAGTCTGCCATGAGAGACCTTGTCAAAGGCTTTACTGAAGTCCATATAGATAACATCCACTGCCCTTCCTTCATCAATCATCTTTGCCACTTCCTCAAAAAACTCAATCAAATTAGTGAGACACGACCTCCCCTTCACAAAACCATGCTGCCTCTTGCTAAGGGGCTAAGTCGCTAGGGGCTAAATTAAAAAGCAGAACCACAAAGGTGGTAATCTCTGGATTACAAGGTGAGCTATGAGCAAATTGCCTTTGGGTAAATAAGATCAGAGAATTGAATGTGTGGCTCAATGATTGGTGTGTGAGAAATGGGTTTCAATTCATGGGGCACTGGCACGAGTACTGGGGAAAGAGGGAGCTGTATCATTGGGACGGTCATCAACTGAACTGTGCTGGGTCAAGTGTCCTGGCGAATCATATAACTAGGGCGTAGAGAGGGCTTTAAACTAAATAATGGTGGGGGGATGGGTGAGGTTTCAGGTGATGGGTAATTTGGAAAGTTAACAAAAGAAGACAATGCAATAGTTCAGGGTAGTAATATGAGTAATGATAATTGGAGTGTGGCAGGAAGGGACAGAGCACACAAACAAAAGGAGTGCACCAGCAAATAAAGTCACAATAGGTAAAAATGGTAAAAAGACAAAATTAAAGGCTCTTTATATGAATGCATGCAGCATTTGTAACAAGATGAATGAATTGATAGCACAAATAAAAATAAATGGGTATGATGTAATAGCCATTTCAGAAACATGGTTGGAAGGTGACCAAGGCTGGGAGCTAAATATTCAGGAGTATTTGACATTTCAATAGGATAGGAAGAAAGGAAAAGGAGGTGGAGTAGCTATGTTAATCAAGGATGAGATCAGTACAGTAGTGAAAAATGATCTTGACTCAGAAGATCAAGATGTAGAATCAGTTTGGGTGGAGATAAGTAATAGCAAAGTAAAGAAGTCACTGGTGGGAGTAGTTTATTGGCTCCCTAACAGTAGCTACACTGTAGGACAGAATATAAATCAAGAAATAATGGGGACTTGTAGGAAAGGTACTGCAATAATTGTTGGTGATTTTAATCTTCATATAGATTGGACTAATCAAATTGGCAAAGGTGGCCTGGAGGATCAGTTCATAGTGTTTTTGGGACAGTTTGTTAGAACAATCTGTTCTGGAACCAACCCGGGACCAGGCTGTTTTAGACCTGGTAATGTATAATGAGACAATATTAATAAATGACCTCATAGTAAAGGACCTTCTGGGCAAGAGAGGTTGAGTAGATTAGGATTATTTTCATTAGAAAGACGGAGGTTGAGGGGGGACCTGATTGAGGTGTACAAAATCATGAGAGGTATAGACAGGGTGGATAGCAAGAGGCTTTTTCCCAGAGTGGGGGATTCAATTACTAGAGGATACGAGTTCAAAGTGAAAGGGGAAAAGTTTAGGGGGGATATGCGTGGAAAGTTCTTTACGCAGAGGGTGGTGGGTGCCTGGAACGCATTGCCAGCGGAGGTGGTAGATGTGGGCACGATGGCGTCTTTTAAGATGTATCTAGACAGATACATGAATGGGCAGGAAGAAAAGAGATACAGAACCTTAGAAAATAGGCGACATGTTTAGATAGAGGATCTGGATCGGCGCAGGCTTGGAGGGCCGAAGGGCCTGTTCCTGTGCTGTAATTTTCTTTGTTCTTTGTTCTATAACATGATTGAATTTCAAATTCAGTTTGAGGGTGAGAAGTTGGGGTCTGAAACTAATGTCGTAAACTTAAAGGCAATTACAAGGATATGAAGACAGTTGGCTAAAGTGGACGAGGAAAATAAGTTAATAGGTAAGAGTTAATAAGTTAAGAAATAAGTTAAAAGGAAGCACTGGCTGACATTGAAGGAGATGGTTCATAACTGTCAACAAGACATATTCCATTGAGAAAGAAAGACTATGAGAAGGATGCACCAAAGTTAAGGATGGTATCAAATTAAAAGAAAAGGCATACAAGCTGCAAAGATTAGTGGCAGGCCAGAAGATTGGGAACATTTCCGAAACCAGCAGAGGATGACTACAAAAAAAATGAGAATAGAGTATGAGAGTAAACTAGCAAGAAATAATAAAAAGAGACAGTAAAAGCTATTACAAATATATAAAAAGGAAGAGAGTAGCTAAAATACGTGTTGCTCCCTTAGAGGATGAGACTGGGAAATTAATAATGAGAAACAAGGAAATGACAGACTTTGCACAAGTATTTTGTTTGTTTCTTCATAGTGGAAGACACAGAAAGCATCACAAGAATAGCAGAAAAACAAGAGGCAAAAGCAAGGGAGGAACTTAAAACACTCTCTATCACTAGAGAAAAAGTACTAGGAAAACTAACGGGACTAAAGGCTGAGAAGTCCCTGGACCTGATGGCTTGCATCCTCGTGTCTTAACAGAAGTGGCTGCAGAGATAGTGGATGTATTGGTTTTAATCTTCCAAAATTCCCTAGATTCTGGAAAGGTCCCAAACAGCAAATGAACACCTCTATTCAAGAATAGAGGCAACAGAAATCAGGAAGCTATAGGCCAGTTCACCTGACATCTTGTCATTGGGAAAACGCTGGAATCCATCATTAAGGAAGTAGTAGCAGGATGTTTAGAAAATCATAATCCAATCAGGCAGAGTCAACATGGTTTTATGAAAGAGAAACCATGTTTGACACATTTATTAGATTTCTTTGAAGATGTAACAAGAAGGGTGGATGAAGTGGAACGATTAGATGTGCATTTACAGCTGGAACTTACTCACACTGCAGGAACCCAGTGCGCAGGCGCATTGCTTGACTGTCTCTGGAGCATGGGCAGTGTCACTGATCAGTGCTGAACAAGTGCTGGAGACGCTTTTGCAGCGGGTGAGCGTCGGCGGGGCGCAGGGGAGGAATGGAGAGGGCGGGTGGGCGGGGAGGCTTCAGAAACACCTGGTGTAGGCCGCAAGCCCCGAATAAGACCCTCCAGGTGCTGCGTTTGCAGCTCTGGGCCTTTTTCCCGGGAACAGGCCCAGGTAAACGATCGCTATCTTGGTTGGGCGGGGAGCAGAGCGCATGCGTGGCCATCTTAGTGATGGCACAGCGAGTGGGCGGGGTTTTAGGGTTCCAGTGACCAGCAGAGAAAATCAGTGATAATAAAAACAAGAAATGCTGGAACCACTCAGCAGGTCTGGCAGCATCTGTGAAAAGAGAAGCCGAGTTAACGTTTCGGGTCAGTGACCCTCCTTCGGAAGTTGAAAACAGTGGAATAGTTTCAGAGGTGATTATTTTTAAACATATATCTACAATTTAGAACTTTTAGTGCTTTGCTGTGTTATCTAAGAGAGGTTCCATGGCTTTGGGGCTGGTGTGCTCCTTTGCTGTGGATCTGAATCCATGTACATCCATTGTTATGCTTCACCTCTGCTCTCCCCGATCGCCCCTCTGCCATTGTCTCACTTCCTCTCCCTCTAATAATGGCTGCATTTTAGACATGTTTGATATTTTACTGTTACTTTCCCTGACCATGCGCTGCTGGATTATCAGCTTTATCTTATGGTATCTTTCATGGTCAGGAATGGTTTTGCCTGCACTATAGTCAATTTCTTTTCCACTTCTGAGCTTATATTGACCATCAAATTCGGCACTATTTTTATTTCCTGTAATTCATTCTGCGCACTCTGAAACGTTAAGTCTTTCTCTCTCTACAGATGCTGTCTGAGCTGCTGAGTAACTCCAGCACTTTCTCTCTTTATTTCAGATTTCCGGCATCCACAATATTTTTCTTTTGTTTTATTGCAGGCGCTGCTAATAGAACCAAGTCTAGTAATACAGGCGAGCCAGTTGAGAGCTGGTTTATATAAAGGTGGGTGTTGAATGTAGGTGTTTTTTTGTTGCATCTGTTTGAGCTGGAATGGAGATGGCAGAGAAGCTACTGGGTTTAATTCCATGTACTTGAGTCCAGTCCGGCCCAATAGTTTACAATGTGGGACAGTTCAAGGGTGGTCGATTCTGGGGGAGATTAGGTTGCGAAGGAGACATTGTCCGTACACCATAAAGGAGTATTGATATAGGAACAAATATTTCTGTAGAGGCTTTTAATCCATTTTACATACAGATATTTTTTACTTCATTCTCAGGATGTAGGCGTCCCTAGCAAGACCGACCTACATTGTGAATCGCCAGTTGTCCATTGAAAAGGTGATGTTGGGCCGCTTTCTTGACCCATTGCAGTCCGTGTGGTGAAGGTGCTCCCACAATGCTGTTAGGTAAGGAGTTACAGGACTTTTACCCAGTGACGATGAAGGAATAGCGATAAAGGTTCAAATCAACACCAGCTTGTATTTATATAGCACCTTTAATGTCATAAAACATTCCAAGACATTTCACAGAAGCGTTATAGAACAAAATTTGACACAAAGCCACAGAATGAGCGATTAGGGTAGATGACCAAAAGCTTAGTTAAAGGGGTAGTTCTAAAGTAGCATCTTAAAGGAGTAGAGAGAGGTAGAAAGGCGCTGAGGTTTGGGGAGGGAAGCAGCAGAGGCAGTTTTATATTGGTTTCATGTATTTTCCTGGCCTTTGTACACAACGTCACTAATTATAAAGTACAGGTTCCCATATACTTTATTAACTGCTTCGTTAACCTGCCCTTCCACCGTCAAAGATTTGTGCACAAACAGCCCGGCCATATACAGTATGTTGAGAGGGGAGGTGAAGAAGAAAATAAGACTGGTAAAGAGAGAATATGAAAATAGAATGTCAGTCGACATAAAAGGGAACCTAAAAATCTTCAACCAGCATGTAAATAGTCAGTAGGTAGTAAGAGGAGGAGTAGGGGCCATTTGGGACAGAGAGGGTAATATATAGGAACAGGAGTAGGCCATTCAGCCCATCGAGCCTGCCTTGCCATTCAATAAGATCACGGCTGATCCACTTCAATGCCTTTTTCCCATATGATCCTCATATCCCTTTATTTTAGATTTAGATTTAGAGATACAGCACTGAAACAGGCCCTTCGGCCCACCGAGTCTGTGCCGACCATTAACCACCCATTTATACTAATCCTACACTAATCCCATATTCTTACCACATCCTCACCTGTCCCTATATTCCCCTACCACCTACCTATACTAGTGGCAATTTATAATGGCCAATTCACCTATCAACCTGCAAGTCTTTTTGGCTGTGGGAGGAAACCGGAGCACCCGGAGGAAACCCACGCAGACACAGGGAGAACTTGCAAACTCCACGCAGTACCCAGAATTGAACCCGGGTCGCTGGAGCTGCGAGGCTGCGGTGCTAACCACTGCGCCACTGTGCCGCCCCAACCACTGCGCCACTGTGTCATTGGTATTTAGAAATATGTTCTCTATTTAAATATACTCAATGACTGAGCTTCCACAGCCCTCTGGGGTAGTAAATTTCAAAGATTCACAACCCTTTGAGTCAATAAATTTCTCCTCATCTCTGTCCTAAGTGGCTTCCCCCTTATTTTGAAATTGTGTCCCCTGGTTCTAGACTTCCCAACCAGGGGAAACATCATACCTGCATCTACCCTGTCTATCCTTTTAAGTAATTTGTAGGTTTCAATGAGATCACCTCTCATTCTTAGAAACTCTAGAGAATACAGGCCCAGTTTCCCCAATCTCTCTTCATAGGACAGTCCTGCCATCCCGGAAACCAGTCTGGTGAACCTTTGTTGCACTCCCTCTATGGCAGTAATATCGTTCCTAAGGTAAGGGAACCAAAACTGCACACAGTACTCCAGGTGCGGTATAACCAAGGTTCTATACAACTGAAGCAAGACTTCGCTACTCCTGTACTCAAATCCTCTTGCGATACAGGCTAACGTACCATTAGCCGCCTTAATTACTTGCTGTATCTGCATGCTAGTTTTCAGTGACTTATTGACTAGGACACCCAGGCCCCTTTGTACACCTACACTTTCGAATCTCTTACTATTTAAGAAATACTCTGCACATCTGTTCTTCCTACCAAAGTGGATAACCTCACATTTTACCACATTATATTCCATCTGCCATGTTCTTGCCTGCTCACTAAGTCTGTTGATATGCTTAGAAGTGCAGGGCAAGGCTAATATACTAAATGAGTACTTTCTGTCAGTGTTTACTGAAGAAGAGGCTGTGTGACAAAATATCAGTAGAAGCAGAGATTTAGAGGTAATGGGTGGGGTGAAAATTGATAGACAGGATGTACTGGAAAGGCTGGCTATGCTTAGAGTGGATAAGTCGCTTGGTCCAAATGGCTTGCATCCCAGCTTGCTCAAGAGAGTGAAGATTGTGGAAGGATGACATAATCTTCCAATGTTCTTCAGATACAGGGGAAGTGCCAGAGGAGTGGAAAATGGCAAATGTGACACCCTTGCTCAAGAAAGGGTGCAAGGACATCTCTAGTAACCACAGGCCGGTCAGTTTAACATCAGTGGTGGTTAAGGTATTAGAAACAAGAAGTAGGGAAAAAAATAAGCAGGCACTTGGAGAGTTTTGGATTAATTAAGGATAGCCAGTATGGATTGCAAAAGGCAGATCGTATTTGACTAATCTAATTTGAATTTCGTGATGAAGTAACGGTGAAGGTTGATGAAGTGAATGTAGTGGATGTTAGTTATGTGGATTTTAAGAAAGCAGTTGACAAAGTATGAGATAAAAAGCTGGTTAACAAAATTGGGGCTCATGGAATAGGACGTTCAGTGCCAGCTTGGATTTTAAAAAATGGTTTAAGGACAAACAGTGAGTTGTGGTAAATGGCTGTTTTTCAGCCTGGAGGACGGTTGCGAGTGGTGTTGCCCAAGGGTCAGTCTTAGACCACTTTTTTTTTTCGCATAAATAAATGACTTAGACATTGGAATACAGAGTAAAATTTCAAAATTTGCAAGTGATGCCAAACTTTGAGATTTGGCAAACTGAGGATGATACCAATTGACTGCAACAGGACACAGATAAGCTAGCAGAATGAGCAGACAAGTGGCAGATGGCATTTAATACAGAGAAGTGGGAGGTGATGCATTTTGGCAGAAGGCTTAGGGAGAGGTCATATATACTTAATGGCGCAGTTCTAAAGAGTATACAAGGACAGAGAGACCTGTGGGTTCACATACATAGATCTTTGAAGTTGCCAGGACATAGTAAGAGAGTAGTTAGCAAAGCAAATGGGATATTGGGCTTCAGAAATAGAAGCATTGAGTGCAAAAGCAGGCAAATTATGCTCAAACTTTATAAAGCTCTGGTTAGGCCCCAACTGGAGTATTGAATCCAGTCCTGGTCACATGTTAGGAAGGATGTGAAGGTCCTTGAGAAGGTGCAGAGGAAATTTTGTTTTTAATTATTCGTTTACATGGGATGTGGGCATTGCTGGCAAGACCAGCATTTGTTGCCCATCCCTATCTGTCCTTGAGAAGGTGGTGGCGAACTACCTTCTTGAACCGCTGCAGTCCGTCTGGTGTAGGTACATCCACAGTGCTGTTAGGGAGGGAGTTCCAGAATTTTGATCCAGTGACAGTGAAAGAACAGCGATTTCCAAGTTAGGATGGTGTGTGGCTTGGAGGGGAGCTTACAGTTGGTGGTGTTCCCATGTGTCTGCTGCCCTTGTCTTTCTAGGTGGAAGAGGTCACTGGTTTGGAAGGTGGTGTCGAAGGAGTGGTTAGTTGCTGCAGTGTATCTTGTAGATGGTATACACTGCAGCCACTGTGCTTCGGTGGTGGAAGCAGTGAATGTTTAGATTGGTGGATGGGGTGCCGATCAAGCAAGCTGCTTTGACCTGGATGTCAGGCTCCCTGAATGTTGGAGCTGCACTCATCCAGGAAAGTGGAGAGTATTCCGTTCCACTCCGAGAGGGGAGGCAGTGGCATTGTGGTAATGTCATTGGACTAGTGATCCAGAGGCCCAGGCTAATGCCCTGGGACACTGGTTAAAGGGATAAATTGGTCTTTTTCAGGTTGGTGAGCTGTAACTAGTGGAGTGCCAGAGGGATCAGTGCTGGGTGAAGACTTGGATGAAGGGACCGAATGTATGGTAGTTTAATTTTCCGATGACACCAAGAATGGAAGGAAAGTAAGTTGTCAAGAGGAGGTAAAGATTCTACAAAGGGATCTAGATAGGTTAAGTGAGTGGGCACAAATTTTGGCAGATGGAGTATAATGTGGGGAAATGTGAACTTGTTAACTTTGGCAGGAAGAATAGAAAAGCAGTATTCTATTTAAATGGAGAGAGATTGCAGAAGTCGGTGGTACAGAGGGATCTGGGTGTCCTGGTACATGAATCACAAAATGTTAGTATGCAGGTACAGCAAGTGATTAGGAAGGCAAATGGAATGTTGGTGTTTATTGCAAGGGAATGGAATATAAAAGAGATGTTTTACTGCAGCTGTACAGGACCTTGGTGAGACCACATCTGGGGTACTGCGTACAGTTTTGGTTTCCTTATTTGAAAAAGGATATAATTGCATTAGAAACAGTTCAGAGAAGGTTCACTCGATTCATTCCTGGGATTCAGGGCTTATCTTATGAGGAAGGATTGAACAGGTTGGGCCTATACCCATTGAAGTTTAGAAGAATGAGAGGTGATCTTATTGAAGCATATAAGATCCTGAGGAGACTTGGTAGAATGGATGTTTCCCCTTGTGGGGGAGACTAGAACTAGGGTTCACGGTTTAAGAATAAGAGGTCTCCCTTATTAAGACAGATGAGAAATTTTTTGAGGGTCATTAGTCTGTGGAATTCTCTTCCCCAGAAAGCAGTGGAGGCCGGGTCATTGAATTTATTCAAGACTGAGTTAGACAGATTTTTGATAAACTAGGGAGTCAAGGGTTCTGGGGGAGGTGGGGGACAGACAGGAAAGTGAAGTTGAGACCACAAGCACTCAGCCATGATCTTATCGAATGGCCTACTTCTGTTTATAAGTCCTATGTTCAAATCCCACTACAGCTGCTGGTGAAATTTAAATTCAGTGAATACATTAATTATTAGAATGTGGAATTGAAAGCTAGTATTAGTCCTGGTTCCATGAAACTATCATTGATTGTCATTAAAAACCCAACTGGTTCACTGTCCTTTAGGGAAGGAAATTTGCCTAGTCTGGCCTACATGTGACTCCAAACCCACAGCAATGTGGTTGACTTTTAATTGCCTTCTGAAATAGCCTAGCAAGCCACTCAGTTCATGGGCAATTAGGGATGGGCAACAAAAGCCAGCGACGTCCACATCCCATGAAAGAATAATATATACAAAAAAACTTGTCTTGTAGATGGTGGGCAGACTTTGAGGAGTCAGGAGGTGAGTTACTCACTGTAGAATTCCCTGCCTCTGACCTGCTCTTGTATCCGCAGTATTTATGTGGCTGGTCCAGTTCAGTTTCTGGTCAATGGTCAGCCCCAGGATATTGATAGTGGGGAATTCAGCAGTGGTAATGCTGTTGACGATCAAGGGGAGATGGTTAGATTCTCTCTTGTTGGAAATTGTCATTGCCTGGCACTTGTGTGGCGTGAATGTTACTTAACAATTGTCAGCCCATTACCAGAATGGATCCAGGAAATGAGCAATTTTGGCTACAAGGCGAGGTATGAGAATCTAGGGTTGTTCTCCTTGGAGCAAAGTTGATTGAGGGGAGATTTAATAGAGCTGTACAAGATTATGACTGGTTTGGATAAGGTAGACAAAAGCTGTTCCCATTAGCTATGGGTGGCACAGTGGCGCAGTGGTTAGCACCGCAGCCTCACAGCTCCAGCGACCTGGGTTCAATTCTGGGTACTGCCTTTGTGGAGTTTGCAAGGTCTCCTGTGTCTGCGTGGGTTTTCGCCGGGTGCTCCGGTTTCCTCCCACCACCAAAAGACTTGCAGGTTGATAGGTAAATTGGCCATTATAAATTGCCCCTAGTATAGGTAGGTGGTAGGGGAATAGAGGGACAGGTGGGGATGTGGTAGGAATATGGGATTAGTGTAGGATTAGTATAAATGGGTGGTTGATGGTCGGCACAGACTCGGTGGGCCGAAGGGCCTGTTTCAGTGCTGTATCTCAAAATAAAATAAATAAAAATACAATGACCAGTGGACACAGATTTAGGGTTTTGGATGAGACATGTAGGGGGAATATGAGGGAGAAATTTTTTATACAGCATGTGATAATGACCTGGAACTCGCTGCCTCCGAGGGTAGTGGAAGCAGAGGTGGTAAGATCTCAAAAGTAAATTGGATGGGCACTTGAGGGAAATAAACTTGCTCGGTTATGGGGATAGAGTGGTGGAGTGGGACTGACTGGGTGGCTTTACAGAGAACCAGCATGGACTCAATGGGCTGAATGGCTTCCTTCTGTGCTGTAATGACAGTTGAAATGTGTAAAGAGACTTACTCAGTTTTCCCATCTATTAACACACCAGCTTTCAAAGTTGAAATTATTTGATGCATGATCAGTGCATTCTTGCTGCAGTGAGGCTGTTAAAATGTTGTGTATGTTTTTTTTTATTTGTTCATGGGATCTGGGCGTTGCTGGCTAGGCCAGCATTTATTGCCCATCCCTAATTGCCATTGAGAAGGTGATGATGAGCCCCCTTCGTGAACCGCTGCAGTCCTTGGTTGGGGAGGCGTGGGTGGTAAGTACACAAACAGTGCTGTTAGGAAGAGAGTGTGGGATGAGATTTGCTTGTTCACCCCACTCGCTGACAGACTAGGGGATTCACATCTGACTGTAGGGGTTGGTTCTGCTGTTGTTGCTGCTGTTAACGACATCTGGGACAGAATTATGGTGGAGGGCAGATGCACTTGGGTTTGTGTATCAGTTGATCATTAATTTTATATTTTGGCCTTTTGGCTCCAATCGCAATTGGATCACAACATTATTTTCTGTTCAGTAAGACGGTCTTTCAATGGCGGAGCTGTTACCCAGCATTCCCCACAGGAGAGAATGTGCCCTATCTTCATTAGAAGGAGCCCCTGCGCCGGTGCAGTGAAGGGTGCTGGAGCTGTGCGAAGCCAATTGTCGGATTCGCAGTGGGTGAGAAACCGCCGAGTGCAGGAAGGAATGGAGCCGATGAGTGGGCGGTGAGGTTTCCTAAACACCCGGTGTAGGCCTCAAACCCTGAATAAGAGGATACTGGTGCTGCGTTTGCACCAAGTGGTGCGCAGCAGCAGGGCTGCTCCCGGTGACAGGCCCAGGTTAACGGCCACCATCCTTAAAGGAGGCAATGTGCAGTAGGGCGCATGTGCAGCTAACCTGGGCCAAGAAGCAGGAGGAAAGAATGTTGTGAATTTCTATCCTGGACTGATAGTGATGGCTTCTGTAAACTGAGAAATTACAGCTATCGGGAAAGATTGAAAAGGTTGGTGCTTTTTTAATTAGGAAAATATAGACTTAGCGGTGACGTGATCGAACTCTTTAAAATTATCAGTGGACTGGACAGGGTAGACATGGAGAGAATGTTTCCACTTGTGAGTGAATCCAAATCTAGGAGCCATGGATACAGTTACTGATAAATCCAATAAGGCAATGAGAGATTTCTTTATTCAGAGTGTGGGTAGAATGTGTAAGTGGTTGAGGCAAATAGTTGAGATGCTTTCAAAAGGAAACTAGATGAAAACATGAGAGCAAAGGGAATAGAAAGGTCTGCTGAAATGAGGTAGATGGAATGGGAGCAGACACGAGGTGTATAAGCAGCAGCACAGACTAGTTGGACTGAATGGCCTATCTGTGTACTGTGTATTCTGTGTCATTCTGTGTAACCTCCTTTTACAGGGGATTAGAAGGGGAAGATTCGCAGGCAAACTCAAACCAAACATCTCGTCAAGATCTGACAGGGTCATCAGAATCTGCATATCATTATCCTTTGAATGTGGAAGGAGATATGTTTGCCTGTTCTCTCTGTGGGAAAAGACTTCAAGCATCAGTGTAACTGGAAAAGCACCGAGACACACACACACCCGAGTGAGAGTGTTCCAGTGCACTGACTGTGGAAAGAACTTTAACCAGTTACACAGCCTGAAGAAACATTGCACCATATACAGCGGGGAGAAACTGTACACGTGTTCTGTGTGGGGACGAGGCTTCAACTGATCATCCAACCTGGGGAGACACAAGGACACTCACACCACGGAGAAACCGTGGAAATGTGGAGACTGTGGGAAGGGATTCAGTTACCCATCCCAGCTGGAAATTCATCGGCGCACTCACACTGGGGAGAGGCCATACCCCTGTTCCATTTGTAGGAAGGGATTCTCAACAATATCCTACCTCGCTGCACACCAGCGAGTTCACACTGGAGAGAGACCATTCATCTGCCTTGAATGTGGGAAGGGATTTAATAGTTTATCAATCCTCCAGACACACCAGCGGGTTCACAATGATAAGAGGCCATTTAAATGTTCTGACTGCGAGAAGAGGTTTAAAAGTAAAAACGAGCTGCTGCTACACCAACGTACTCACACCGGGGAGAGGCCGTTCACCTGCTGTGAGTGTGGGAAAGGATTCACTCAGTCATCCCACCTTCTGAGACACCAGCGAATACACACTGGGGAGAGGCCGTTCACCTGCTTGGAGTGTGGGAAAAGATTCACTCGGTCATCCCACCTTCTGAGACACCAGTGGCTTCACACTGGGGAGAGGCCGTTTACCTGCACTGAGTGTGGGAAGGGATTCACTGATTCATCTGAGCTTCTGAGACATCAGCAAGTTCACACAGGATAGACACCATTTACCTTCTCTGTGTGTGGGAAGGGATTTGCTAATTCAAAGAAACAGCTGAGACCCCAGTGAGTTCACTGGTGACTGCAGGATTGGATGCTGCTGTCAATCTCATCCTGACTCAAAATCTGTTTCCATTTGGGTTTCCACAGGTCTCAGCATGAGGCCGCTTGCCTTTTCTGGTATTTGTCAATGATTTAGACTTAAATGTATGCGTCGCGATTAAGAAGTTTACAGATGATACGAAAATTGGTTGTGTGGTTGATAATGAAGAAGAAAGCTGTAGACTGCTGGAAGATATCAATGGCCTGGTCAGGTAGGCAGAAAATTGGCAAATGGAATTCAACCTGGAGAGGTGTGGGAGGGTAAACAAGGCAAGGGAATGCACAGTGAGTGGTAGGATCCTGAAAGGTGGGGAGGACCAGCGGGACCTTGGAGTGCATGTCCACAGATACCTGGATGTAGCAGGACAGGTAGATAAGGTGGTCATGAAGGCATATGGGATACTTTCTTTTATTAGCCAAGGCCTAGAGCAGGAAGATTATGCTAGAACTGTACAAACAATAGTTAGACCCCCCCCCCCCCCTCCCCCAGATAGAGAACTGTGTACAGATCTGGTCACTGCATTTAATCAGCTATAAAGTAAGGCAATATCAATTAATAAGCATAAAAGCCAATTTGATAATTTACCATATAATTCCAGACAGTGTTCAATTAATCAGATAAAGTTAAATAACAAGGGATAGTGACAATAAAGGGTTCTGAATTTTTCCGTAAATTACAATCTGAGATATACAGATAAGAGTTTAGTAAAACATTGAAGTTAACTCCCTATGAAATAAAGTGACGTCAGCACAAAGGAAGCAGCTGACTGGTGAGTAGCTGATGAGTCTTCATTTATTTAAATCTTACGTTTATTCCAGTTAAGTCAATTAATAGTCTCATAAATAAAGGCATGGCAGGGCACCTCAGCCCAGTGGAGTGTACCCTGTTCCATGTGGGAACTCGAGGATGCTTCTCGTGTCCTGGACAATCATATGTGCAAAAAGTGTCATCAGCTGGAGCAGCAGGAAGCAAAGTGTAATGGTCGAGAGTGTAATTTTTTTGTGACTGGAAGGTTGTTTCCAGTGGGGCTCTGCATGGTTCGCTACTATAGCAATATCAATATCAGTATATATCAATGATTTAGACTTTAACATGCAGGGTATGATGAAGACCTTTGCAGCCTTGTGGTTGACAGTGAGGAATAAAGCTGTTGACTGCAGGAAGATATCATTGGACAAAGTAACTCCTGACAATGCTGAGCATGTGCAGAGTGATCGCGGATGTCATCAGTGCGTGCAAACGCTTTCCGGCCTGCCAGTATGAATGTGCATGTGACATCACCACTAAATTACATCTTTATCCCTCAATAGCTGTCTCCATTCACTCAAACAGTACCCGCCTCCCTCCCACCATCCATTCTTCAAATGCCGCTTCACCCCACTCGATCCCCGCCATGCTGCTGCCTCACCTCATCCACTCGTTTCCCCCCCCCGCTCGCTTCCCGCCCCTTAACCACTTGCTCCTGCCCCCGACGCTTTCTCCTCCTCCCACTCCCATTGGCTGCTTCCACCCCCCCCCCCCCCCCCCCCCCCCCCGCAGCCGCTAGCTCCAGGCCGTACCGCTTCTCTCCTCTTGGCCACTTGCTCCTACATTGCTCCGTCACCCCTCGCTTTGCTACTTTGGGCGGTGCGGCGGAGAACAATCGAACATGGTAGTGAGAAGCCGAGAGGAGGGAAGTGGCGTGGCCTGGAGATAGAGGCTGGAGGGGCGGTGGGGGGAAGCAGGGAGCGGACGGCTGGAGAGCTGTGGAGGGGAGTGAGGAGCGGGACATGATTGGCTGAGTGGCGGGGGGAGCAATGGCGAGGTCAGGAGCAAGTGGCTGGGGGTGGGGGGGATGTGTAGCCGGGATCGAGCTGCCAGAGAGCGGGGTGAGTGGGGGTTGGGGAAGTGGGGAGCAAGCAGCCGGAGGCGGGAGGGAAAGCAGCGAGGCCAGAGTGAGTGGCAGCGGCAAGAAGACAGGCACAGGAGGGAGTGGCAAAGAGAAGTGCAATGGCAGGAAGGAGCAGAGGACTGTTGGGGGTGGGATGGAGCAGCGAGGGCAACCATTGAGGGGATTTTCGAACTGAATTTGTTTTTTGTGATAAATTGAGCAGCGCCATCTTTAATCCTGGCAGCTGCCTGAACATGGCAGACGGTGACATTTCAGTGGAAGAGACTGCATTTGCGCATGTGCTAGTACTGTGCCATCTAGTGTTGCATTGTCAGCAAACGCAGTCTAAAATCAACGAGTCAATGATTTTTTCCTGCTGGTCACTAGGACCCTGAAGCCCCGCTCACGCTCTGTGTCGTCATCAAGCTGTCCGCGCGTGCACCGTGATCCCGCTCTGTCCAAGATAGCAGCCAGTGTCCCGCGCCCTCGAGTCTGTCACCGCGGGGTAAACACAGTGCCTGTGGGCAGGTGAGGCAACTTAGAGTGGGCGGTGCTTAAGGTGATGCATCGGAGTGGGTGGGGCATCAGATTAACCCCCTAGTGATGCAAGAGTGGGTGGGGCTTCAGCCGACCCTTGCTGATGCAACAGAGTGGGTGGGGCTTCAGGCCAATGCCAGTGATGCAGCAGTGTGGGCGAGGCTTCAGGCTGATCCGCCTGATGCAGCAGAGTGTGGGCGGGGCATCATTTCGACCCCTGGTCGCGCATCAGTGGGCGGGGCTTCAAGCTGACCTCCCGGTGATGCAACAGAGTGGGCGGGGCTTCAGGCCGACCCCAGCTGCTCCATAAACTGTTCAACTTTCTAAACCCCGCAGACTCCCCGCAGTTAAAAGGAAAATTCCAGGAGTTGGAACATTTTATATTTATGTTGGATTTATATGTATTTACATTTATATATTTATATTCAGGTGATTTAAACAGTGAGTGTCACAACTTCACCAGCTTTGGAAATAAAAGCAGAAGCTGCTGGAAAACAGCATCTGTGGAGAAATTTTTCATCCAAACTTTCAGCTGAAACATTAACTCTGTTTCTGTCTCTCTCCACAGATGCTGCAGGAACTGACCTGACCTGCTGAGAATTTCCAGCATCTTCCCTTTTCATTTCAGATTTGCAGCATCCTTGCTTTATTGCAGGCTTTATATAGATTTGAAAAAAGGTAATTCTTGGGATGTGGGTGTCAATAGCAAACCAGCGTACATCGCCCAATCCCCCAGCGTACATCGCCCAATCCCCCAGCTGCTCTTTGAGAAGGTGATGGTGGGTCTTCAACCTGAACCACAGTAGTCTGTGTGGTGAAGATATACCCACAATGCAAGGAGTTGGAGGTTTTTAACCCAGTGACAATGTAGGAACAGTGATAAATGTCCAAGTCAGGATGGTGTGTGTGTGACGTGGAGATGATGGTTTTCCCATGTACCTGCTGCTCTTGTCTTTCCAGGTGTTGAAGGTTGTGGTTTTGGGATCTTCTGTCAAACTTCTGGTTGAGTTGCAGATGCTCAGTTTGACTAGCTGCCTTTGTGTTTTTGTGGGTTCTCTCTCACGTCTCCTTTATCTTGTTTTAAATTCATTTTAGAGGGTATCAGAAGGGGACAATTTACAGACAATAAATTCAAACCAAACATCACATCGAGATCTGACAGTCAAGCATCAGGATCTGGATATCCTTTGAACATGAAAGGGAATAGCACCATTCACACTGGGAGAAACCGTACTCGTGTTCTGTGTGCGTATGAGGCTTCAGCCGTTCATCTGGCCTTTCGAGACACAAGCACAGTCACACGGGAGAAGCCGTATAAATGTGAGGACCGTGGGAAGGTCTGTTGATAGTGGGGGATTCAGCGATGGTAATTCCATTGAATGTCAAGGGGAGGATGTTAGATTCTCTCTTGTTGGAGATGGTCATTGCCTGGCACTTGTGTGGCGCGAATGTTACTTGCCACTTATCAGCCCAAGCCTGGAAATTGTCCAGGTAGTATCTGAGGAGTCGCGAATGGATGTTGAAGAGGAGGGAGCAGTGGGTCAGGTCACTGTATGAGTGGTGGTTTGTACACATTGGGGATTGTTCACTCCCCTACATGTATTGTTGTGGTGAAAACGCCAGCAATACTGGGTGTACTTCAGTTCAGTGCAGCTTTCAATGCTTTGTTTGATGTAACAGGCCTGGCTTATTGTGAGGGTCATTGCAAACAACTGGGTCAAAAACTGTAATATGTCTATTTGTGTCAAACTGGTGGATGTGTTTGATGTGTGTTTCTTAAAGAACTAGGGCAGAAACCCTGAGTTTCCTGAGTAAATAACAACAACTTGTATTTATATAGTGCCTTTAACTTAATGATAACATCCCAAGGTGCTTCTCAGGAGCATTATAATAACAATACTGACACAGATTCACATAAGGAGAAATTAGGTCAGATGACCAAAAGCTGGGTTAGAAAGGTAGGTTTTAATAAGTGTCATAAAGGAGGAAAGCGAGGTAGAGAGGCGGAGAGGTGTTGGGAGGGTAAGCTTTGGAGATGTTGGAATTTTGTGTGAGAGATGCCTTCGATGTTAAGTTGACATATTGGGGTGGTTGACCAGACATGTGGTTTTCTCTGTTCCTGAAGAGGACTGTTTCATTTGCTGCTCTCACCAGGAGGTTGATTTAACAAGTTTAGTGTCCTTTGAGATGATGTTAGTTGTGATCTAAGATGACAGAACAGGGTGAGCCACGAGAAGGCTGTCATCGTCCAACCGAGAACAGCCTCAGACCCGTTCATGGTGACTGCTGCCACCTTCTCCATGGCAGGAAGTTTAAAGCATCTCCATTATGGGACTGCGGAGCTCCGAAACAGACCCTGGAGAACATGGTCAAACACTGTCCTCAGAGGAAATTCACAGGCAGCCTACACCATATCCACACTGTTACACCGGAAGCTTTGGTCTGGAGTTCTGACTCAGATATTGATATTTAATGTGGTTTTTTGCTTCTACTGCAAAAAGAATAAGAAGAAACCCCAAGCTTGTTCAGTTTGAGTGCACGGCTTGTGGGTGTCATAGACTGAACTTTACACACGTCTGGATTTCCTTTGAACCGCCCCTGTATAGAATATTTTCTGCATCATCTCACCCTTTTTGGATCTGATTTAGTAAAACTCTTCCACAGATACCGCATGTGAGAGCCTTTGAAATGTTCTGATCTTTATAATTGTCATTGCTGATTTTGATGGTCTTGTTGATTTAATCTCCTGTTACTAACATACCACCAAATGTTTCCTTAATCGAGAGAATTGTTTCAAACTCTTCCTTTATTAGCTCTTCAGCTCCTTCATTGATCCTTGTCAATAATCCTTGGTTCGCATTAGGGGCTGGGGTTAGGATGTAGGGTCAGGGGTTAGCATTTGGGGCCAATGGTTATTGGTTGAGATTGGGGTTAGTGGTTGTGGGTAGTCAATGGGATGTTCGGTTTAGGAATTAGTGATTAGGGTTTGAAACCACTATTAACACCACCAGTGCCACTTGACACATTCTTCTTCATTTCTTGTTTTTTATGCTCATTAAGACGAGTCACAAAACAGCCTCGTGAATTGTTTGTTCAAGGAACCTTCTTCCGGGCCTGAGCCCAATTTCCTCCCTTTCACATCTCTGCATTTCCCACAGAAAAATACATCAGGAACATTAGACTTGATTTTGCACTGGTTACATCCAATCAGAGGCGCACTGAAGCCAGATTTGGTGCCTCAGTGTTAATGGTCCCTGCGTTTGGTGTCTCAGTGTGAGTGGTTCCTGGATTTGGTATGTGACTTTACGTCGTCCCTGGATTTGGTGTCTCAGTGTAAGTTCTTGGGATGTGAGCATCATTGCCAAGGCCAGAATTCGTTGCTTAACCCTAATGATGTCAAAGGCAGTCACTGTAACCTCAACTCTGAAATTCGGTTATTTTGTCCATGTTTGGACCAAGGCTGTAATCTCCCCCTGTCTGATAAAAACCAACTCCACAGTCACTGACACCAATCTCCTCCTGTCTGATATAAACCAACTCCACAGTCACTGACACCAATCTCCTCCTGTCTGATATAAACCAACCCCACAGTCACTGACACCAATCTCCCACTGTCTGATATAAACCAACCCCACAGTCACTGACACCAATCTCCTCCTGTCTGATATAAACCAACTCCACAGTCACTGACACCAATCTCCTCCTGTCTGATATAAACCAACCCCACAGTCACTGACACCAATCTCCTCCAGTCTGATATAAACCAACTCCACAGTCACTGACACCAATCTCCTCCTGTCTGATATAAACCAACCCCACAGTCACTGTCACCAATCATATACACCCAGGTCCCTCTGCTGCTGCACCCCATTTAGAATTGTACCCTTTATTTGATAGTGCCTCTCTGCATTCTTTCTACCAAAGTGAATCACTTCACCTATCAAATTTCATCTGCCACTTGTCTTCCTATTCCACCAACCTGTCTATGTCCTTTAGAAGTTCTATACTACCCTCCTCACAGTTCATCCAAGTTCTGTATCGTCTGCATAATATAAAGATGAAGGAGTTCATCGGAGTCTGTTAACTACTGGTACTATTATACCAGAGACATTTGATCTCCAAATGAAGAACGACCTACAGCGTGTTTCCAGGAATTCCCTATTTTATTGATGTATGCATGTTAGACATCAAAATTTAGTCATAGTCTTCCTCAGTATTAGCTATGCCTCCCCATTTGATAATTAATAATAAATAAAGCAGTTTTACATATTTATTTATATATATATATATATATATATATATATATATATATATATATATTAGATAGATAGATACAGCACTGAAACAGGCCCTTCGGCCCACTGTCTGTGCCGACCATCAACCACCCATTTATACTAATCCTACACTAATCCCATATTCCTACCTGTCCCTATATTCCCCTACCACCTACCTATACTAGGGGCAATTTACCTATCAACCTGCAGGTCTTTGGCTGTGGGAGGAAACCGGAGCACCCAGCGAAAACCCACACAGACACAGGGAGAACTTGCAAAGTCCGCACAGGTAGTACCCAGAATTGAACCCGGGTTGCTGGAGCTGTGAGGCTGTGGTGCTAACCACTGCGCCACTGTGCCCAGTTGATCACTTCCCAGTATCCTTGTTTATTCTGCAATTGAATTAAAGATTTAATGAGCTGTGCTCAAATTTTATTCATTGGGAATTTTTATCCATGGTTTACATTAATTGTCCCAAGTTTCAAAATTGTATTTCTGATTCCTGAGTCCAAATTGTTTATATAAATGGTGAATAACAGTGGTCTCAGCATTGCTCCCTGTGGAACACCACTTCCCATCTTTTGCCAGTCTGAGAAGCTACTGTTAACCCCTACTGTCTGTTTCCTGTTTTGTAACCAGCTTGATATCTGTAACAATATGTACAATCTGCAAGGTGACTGAGATCAGGCTGTGTAGAGTGTAGGGTCAGGCAGCAGAATGGATGGAAAGATCACTACAAAACAGAAATCAGAAGATTGGATTTACAGGGACCAAACAGACACAGGGCACCAATGGTGAGGAGGTGGATATTGAGTCTTGTAGCAGGAGCACTGATGAAGAAGACTTCTCTGATTTGTAGGTCCAGGATGGGTGCAGTCCATGGGGCTTTGGCTGCCAGCCTGTCTTCCATGGTCTTGTCTGTGCAGGGGTTTATTTTTATTCGTTCCTGTGATGTGGGTGTCACTGGCTAGGTAGCATTTATTGCCCATCCATAATTGCCTTTGAGAAGGTGGTGGTGAGCTGCCTTCTTCAACTACTGCAGACCATGTGGGGTAGGTACACCTACTGTGCTGTTAGGAAGGGAGTTCCAGGATTTTAACCCAGTGACAGTGAAGGAATGGCAATATAGTTCCAAGTCAGGATGGTGTGTGACTTGGAGGGGAACCTGCAGATTGTGCTGTGCCCATGCATCTGTTGCTCTTGTCCTTCTAGGTGGTAGAGGTTGTGGGTTTGAAAGATGCTCTCTGAGTAGCCTTGGTGCATTGCTGCAGTGCATCGTGTAGATGGTACACACTGCTGCCACTGTGCGTTGGTGGTGAAGGGAAGTGAATGTTTGTGGACGGGGTGCCAATCAAGCAGGCTGTTTTGTCCTGGATGGTGTCGACCTTCTTGAGTGTTGTTGGAGCTGCAGCCATCCAGGCAAGTGGAAAGTAGTCCATCACACTCTGACTTGTGCCTTGTAGATGGTGGACAGGCTTTGGGGAGTCAGGAGATGATTTACTCGCCGCATGATTCCTAGCCTCTGACCTGCTCTTGTAGCCACGGTATTTATATGGCTACTCCAGTTCAGTTACTGGTCAATGGTAAACCCCAGGATGTTGATAGTGGCAATTGTAATGCCATTGAATGTCAAGGGGAGATGGTTAGATTCTCTCTTGTTGGAGATGGTCTTTGCCCAGCACTTGTGTGTTACTTGCCACTTATCAGCCCAAGCCTGGATATTGTCCAGGTCTTGCTGCATTTCTATACGGACTGCTTCAGTATCTGAGGAGTCGTGAATGATGCTGAATATTATGCAATCATCAGCAAATATCCTCACTTCTGACCTTATAATTGAAGGAAGGTCATTGATGAAGCAGCTGAAGATGGTTGGGCCTAGAACACTACCCTGAAGAACTCTTGCAGTGATGTCCCGGAGTTGAGATGATTGATCTCCAACAACCACAACCATCTTCCTTTGTGCTAGGTATGACTCCAACCAGTGGAGAGTTTTCCCCTGATTCCCATTGACTCCAGTTTTGCTAGGGCTCCTTGATGCCATACTCAGTCAAAAGCTGCCTCAATGTCAAGGGGGGTCACTCTCACCTCACCTATTGAGTTCAGCTCTTTCACCCATGTTTGAACCAAGGCTATAATGAGGTCTTGAGTTGAGTGGCCCTGGCAGAACCCAAACTGACTGTCAGTGAGCAGGTTGTTGCTAAGCAAGTGCCGCTTGATAGCACGATCGATGACATCGTCCATCACTTTACCAATGATGAAGAGTAGACTGATGGGGCAGTAATTGGCCAGATTGGATTCGTCCTGCTTTTTGTATACAGGACATACCTGGGCAATTTTCCACATTGCCAGGGAGATGCCAGTGTTGTAGCTTCGTGGCCCTGGAGAAGGAGGATAGAGTGTCCATGTGTACGCTTGGTGCCTTCCACAGCCAAGGCAATGATCGAACTACACTTTCACATTTTGAATTAACTATTTGTGTGTGTTATTGTATTGTTTGTTTTATATTTGTGGTGCATTAGGGCACTTAACAGTTTTTGTTTTTAGCCGGTGACGCTGGGTGAAGTTAGCATCACCTCAACAAGTAGTAAGAAAGGCCCAATGCTAAGTCGATGACGAAAAATCCATTTTCTCTTCAGCAATTGGAGTTTTCAATGGCGGTGCATTTATTCAGAACTTCCCGCATAGCAGAAAGTCCCCTATCAATGCCAACAGGAGCCCAGTGCGTCGGCGCGGGGACGGCACTGTCCTCTGAGCATGCGTAGTGTGGGTGTTGGAGATGGACTGAGGCGAACAGGCGGCCCGGGAGGCGGGAGGAGATTGTGGGCGCAGGGGAGGAATTGGAGCCCTGGGTAGGCTGGGAAGCTTTATTAGCACCCAGCCTGAGGCCCTCAATAAGAGGCTACAAGCTCCGGGTTTACACCATCGAGACAGGCCCAGGGGAGCGGGGAAACTGGCCACTATCTTGCGAGTGGGAGTCAGGGCGGATCGGCGAGACCAGGCTTTCTCCCTGATGACAGGCCCGGGTTACCGAGGTAACCGGCCGTCATCGTCATCGAGGGCGCATCCGCGGCCATCTTGGTGAGGGAACAAGGAGTGGGCGGGGCTTCCGGGTCCCAGTGACCAGGAGAGAAAACCATTGAAGCAGAGACGGAAATCTGGATGGAAACAGAAAGTGCTGGAAATCCTCAGCAGGTCAGGCAGCATCTGTGGAGAGAGAAACTGAGTTAACGTTTCAGCTCAGTGACCTTTCATCAGAACTGGGAAAAGTTAGAGATGTAACTGGTTTTAAACAAATACAGAGGTAGGGAAAGGGGGAGAGGAGGACAGAACAAAAGGGAAGGTCTGTGACAGGGTGGAAGGCAGGAAATATTAAATAACTAAAGAGAGGATGGTGCAAGGCAGAAGGAGATGGTAATGGGACAAGAAAAGAAACAACAGATGGGTTTAGAGGAGGTGTAAATGGCAGCAGCAGAATCATTATCAACAGCTGCTGCAGTCTTTTATTATTTGTTCATGGGATGTGGACATCGTTGGCTTGCCCAGCATTTATTGCCCATCCCTAATTGTCCGTGCTTGAATTGTTAGGCCATTTGAGTCAGCCACAATGCTGTGTGTCTGGAGTCAGGCCAGACCAGGTAAGGATGGCAGATTCCCTTCCCTAAAGGACATTAGTGAACCAGTTAGTTTTTTACAACAATGGTTTCATGGTTACCATTAGACTAGCTTTTTAATTCCAGATTTATTAATTGAATTCAAATTTCACCATTTGTCTTGGTGGGATTTGAACCCATGTCCTATTTTTCTGGATGTCCAGTGACATTACCACTACGGCACCGCCTCATTGGAGCAGCAGTTCTGATCTGAAGTTGTTGATCACGATCAGTCTGGAAGATCATTGTGATCATTGACTCATTTGCTTTATCACTCTGCACTCTGGGGGTTTCTCACCATTTTCTCTCCTCCTCTATTTACAGATGCTCCCTGCTCAATTGCGCATTTCTATCCTGGACTGACAGTGATTGCTCCTGTAAACTCCTTTTACAGGGTATTAGAAGGGGAGGATTTGCAGACTGGAAGGTCAAAACAAAGATCATGTCGAGCTCTGACAGTCACTCAAATCATCAGGACCTGAATATCATTGGCCTTTGAATGTTGAAGCAAAAGGGTTTGTCTGCTCTGTGGGAAAAGATTTCAATGATCCGTGTGACTGGAAAAGCACTGAGATACACAAAACCCTGGTTAAATCACACCTGGAGTACTGTTAACTTCTGGGCACCAGCCATGAGGAATGATATATTGGCCTTTGAAGGGGTGCAGTGCAGATTTACCTGAATGATACCTGGACTCCAAGGGTTAAATTCCAAGGAGAGATTACACAAATATGCCATATAGTCATTACGGCTGAGAAGTAGGCCATTCAGCTCATTGAGTCCATGTCAGCTCTCGGACAAACAATCCAATCAGTCCAATTCCCCTGCTCTGTTCTCGCAAGTTTATTTCCCTCAAGTGCCTATCCAATTTGTTTTGGAAGTCATTGATCGTCTCTGTAGGCAGCAAGTTCCAGGCCATTACCACTCACGGTGTAAAAAAGTTCTTTCTCACATCCACCACCCCACCCCCCACCCCCACTATTTCTTGCCCAAAGGCTTAAATCTGTATCCCCTGGTCCTTGTACCATCAGCTAATGGGAACAGTTTTTCTTTGTCTGCCTTATCTAAACCTATTCTAATCTTGTACACCTCCTTTGCTCCAAGGAGAACAACCACGGCTTCTCCAACCTAACCTTGTAGCTAAATTCCCTCATCCCTAGAACCATTCTGGTAAATCTCCTCTGCACCCTCTCAAGGACCCTCGCATCCTTCTGAAAGCGCGGTGACCAGAACTGGATGCAAAAACTCTCGTTGTAGATTAACCAGAGCTTTATAAAGATTCAGTGTAACTTCCCTGCTTTTGTAATCACTACCTCTATTTCTGAAGCCCAACATCCCATATACTTTGCTAACTACTCTTTCAATATGCCCTGTCACTTTCAAAGATCGAGGTACATGTACTCCCAGGTCCCTCTGTTCCTGCACTGTTCCATTAAGTATATAATGCCTTTCCCTATCCATTCTGTCAAAGTGCTAGAAAAGCAGGTCAACAACACTCAAGAAGTTCGACACCATCCAGGACAAAGCAGTACGCCTGATCGGCACCCCATCCAACACCTCCTTAAACATTCACTCCCTCCACCACTGGTGTACAGTGGCAGCAGTCTGTACCATGTATAAGATGCACTGCAGCAACACGCCAAGGCCTCCCTCGACAGCACCCACAACGTGTACCACCTAGACAAGGGCAGTAGATGCATGGGAACACCACCACCTGCAAATTCCCCTACAATCCACACACCATCCTGACTTGGAACTACATCGCCGTTCCTTCACCTTCGCTGAGTCAAAAACCTGGAACTCCCTTCCTAACAGCACTGTGTACCTGCACCACACTGACTGCAGCGGTTCAAGTAGGCGATTAGGGATGGGTAAAAGTCGGCCTTGCCAGTGATGCTCATATACCATGAAAGAATAAAAAAAGAGCCTCCAACCAATCTAATTACCTCGTACCACATTGCCCTCATATCCCTCCTCCCTCAAGCCTCTCCTTAAATGCATCTTTGCTGTCTGCTTGATTCACCCCATGTGGCAGCAATCTCCACATTCTCATCACTCTCTGAGTAGAGAAATTCCTCCTAAATTCTATATTTGATCTGTTAATGTCCATCTTGTATTGCTGCCCCCTTGTTTCGACTTACTGATAATATTGAAGACCTTTGACAGATTTTATGTTCGACTTCTTTTTTCCAGAGAAAGGAGACCCAGCCTGAAAAATCTTGCTGGAAAGTTACATCCTCTCTGGTGACATCTTTGTAAATCTATTCTGCTTTTTCTTCATTGCTTCAATTGCCTTTTTATTAATGGAGACCAGAACTGGACACAGCCCTTCAAGTGTGGGAGTGGGGGTAATATACTGCAATGGATTGAGAATTAGTGAACAGATAGAGAGTAGGAATAAATGGGTCATTCTCAGGATGGCAGGCTGTTACTAGTGGGATACCACAAAGATCAGTACTTGGGCCATAGCTGTTTACAATCTATATAAATGACTTGGATATGGGGACCAGTTGGCGACCCAGTGGTTAGCACCGCAGCCTCACAGCTCCAGCGACCCGGGTTCGATTCTGGGTACTGCCTATGTGGAGTTTGCAAGTTCTCCCTGTGACCACGTGGGTTTCCTCTGGGTGCTCCTGTTTCCTCCCACATGCCAAAGGTAAATTGGCCATTGTAAAAATTGCCCCTAGTGTGGGTATGTGGTAGGAGAATTGAGGGAAGGTGGGGATGTGAGAGGGAAAATGGGATTAATGTAGGATTAGTATAAATGGGTGGTTGATGGTTGGCGCGGACTCATTGGGCCAAAGGGCCTGTTTCAGTGCTGTATCTCTCTATGACTCTAATATTTCCAAATTTGCGGATGACACAGAACTAGGAGGGAATGTAAGTTGTGAGGAGGATGCAAGGAGGCTTCAAGGGGATTTGAACAGGTTAAGTGAATGGGCAAGGACATGGCAGATGGAATATAACGTGAATAAGTGTGAAGTGATCCACATTGGTAGAAAAAACAAAAAGGCAGAGTATTTCTTAAATGGTGAGAGGGTGGGAAGTGTTGATGTCCAAAGAGACCTGGGTGTCCTTGCTCATGAGTCACTAAAAGCTAGTATGTGGGTGCAGCAAGCAATTAAGAAGGCAAATGGTATGTTGGCCTTCATTGCAAGGGGATTTGAGTATAGGAGTAAAGATCTAATGCTTTAATTGTATCAAGCATTGATACAACAATTGATCCACACCTGGAGTACTGAGTTCAGTTTTGGTCTCATTCTCTAAGGAAGAATATACTTGCCATAGAGGGAGTGCAGCAGAGGGTCACCAGACTAATCCCTGGGATGGCAGGATTGTCTTATGAGGAGAGATTGCAGAAACTGGGCCTGTAGTCTCTGGAGTTACAAAGAATGAGAGTTAATCTCATTGAAACTTATAAAATTCTTACATGGTGTGGGAAAACCACCACCTCCAAGTCACAGGCATATATCACGATTCCTTCATCATCACTGGGTGAAAATCATACACTCTGCTGTTAGGTAAGGAGTTATATCATCTACAAGATGCACTGCAGCTATTCACCAAGTCTCCGTTGACAGCACTTTCCAAATCCACAACCTCTACCAGCTAGAAGAACAAGGGCAGCAGATGCATGGAAACATTGCCACCTGCAAGTCCCCCCCCCACCACTCCACCCCAAGTCACACACCATCCTGACTTGGAATTATCACTGCTCATTCACTGTCGCTGGGTGAAACTCCTATAACTCTTTATCGAACAGCATTGTGTGGTTAAGTACCTTCAGCACATGAACTACAAAGGCCCATCACCATCACCATTACCTTTGTCAAGCTCTGGTTATGCCCCAACTGGAATATTATATCCAGTTCTGGTCACCACACTTCAGGAAGAATGTGAGGGTCCTTGAGAGGGTGCAGAGGAGATTTACCAGAATGGTTCCAGGGATGTAGGATTTTAGTTACAAGGTTAGGTTGGAAAAGCTGGGGTTCTTCTCCTTAGAACAAAGGAGATTGAGGGAAGATTTAATACAAGTGTACAAGGTTATGACAGTTAAGTTTCTGATAGTTAAGGTAGACAAGGAAAAATTGTTCCCATTAACTAGCAGTACAAGGACTAGCGGACACAGATTGAAGGTGTTGGGCAAGAGATGCAGGGGGAATATGAGGAAGAACTTTCTAACGCAGCAGGTGGTAATGACCTGGAACTCACTGTCCACAAGGGTGGTGGAAGCGGAGACAATCAATGACTTCAAGAGGAAGTTAGATGGTCACTTGAAGGAAATAAACCGACATGACTACAAGATCAAGCAGAGTGTAGGACTGACTGGATAGCTCCATGGAGAGCGGGCATAGTCATGTCCCAGCTCTCCACTCCAAATATACTTCTTTTGGCTCATGGTCTCATGAACAGATCAAACCTCACCCTTCTAAACCCCAACATAGAAGTATCAACAATTGTTAGACCTCAGCTGGAGTATTGTGTTCAATTTTGGGAACCACACTATAGGAAGGACATCAAGGCCTTAGAGAGGGTGCAGAAGAGATTTACTCGAATGGCAGCAAGGATGACAGGCTTCAGTAATATGGAGCGATTGTAGAAGACACAAGTTCCATACCAGAAATAGGCAGTAACCTAGGAGCTAAAAAGAGTGAGGAAATTAAGGATATTGGTATCAGCTGAGAAAAAGTATTGGAGAAACTTGAGGGACTAAAATCTGACAAGTCCCCGAGACCAGATGACCTACATCCTAGGGTTCTAAAAGAGATAGTGGATGCGCTGGCTATGATTTTCCAGAATTCCTTAGATTCAGGAATGGTCCCGTCAGATTGGAAGTTGGCAAATATTACGGTGCTTTTCAAGGAAGGAGGTAGAGAGAAAACAGGGAACTACAGGCCAGTTAGCCTAACATCAGTCATTGGGAAGATGCTGGAAACTATTATTAAAGAAGTCTTAACATTTCACTTGGAAAAGCATAGTATGATTAGAACAAGTCAGGATTGTTTTACTAAAGGGAGATCCTGTTTGATAAATTTGTTAGAGTTTTTTGAGGATGTAGCTAGTAGGGTAGATTAAGGGGAACCAGTAGATGTAGTATAATAAAAGCAAAATACTGCGGATGCTGGAAATCTGAAACAAAAACATGAAATGCTGGAATCACTCAGCAGGTCTGGCAGCATCTGTGGAAAGAGAAGCAGAGTTAACGTTTCGGGTCAGCGACCCTTCTTCCGAAGAAGGGTCGCTGACCCGAAACGTTAACTCTGCTTCTCTTTCCACAGATGCTGCCAGACCTGCTGAGTGATTCCAGCATTTCTTGTTTTTGTTGCAGTAGATGTAGTATACCTGGATTTTCAAATGGCATTCAATAAGGTGCCACATAAAGGATTAATAGGCAAGATAAGGGCTCATGGTGTTGAGGGTAATATATTAGCGTGGATAGAGGATTGGTTAACACACAGAAAACAGAGAGTGAGCATAAATGGGGACATTTTTAAGTTGGCAGGCAGTGAATAGTGGAGTGCTGCAAGGATCAGTGCTGGGGCCTCAGTTATTTACATTCTATATTAATGACTTGAATGAAGAGACAGAGGAATGTATCTAAGTTTGCTGATGATACAAAGCTCGATGGAAAGGTATGCTTTGGGGAGGATGTAGAGAGGCTGCAAAGAGATATAGACAGGTTGTGAATGGGCAAAAAGATGGCAACTAGAGTATAATGTGGGGAAGTGTGAAGTTGTTCACTTTGGTCAGAAAAATAGAAAAGCAGAATATTTTTTAAAAGGTGTGAAACTGCTAAGTGTTGATGTTCAGAGAGACTTGCAGGCACTCGTACAAGGAATGCACAAAGTTAACATGCAGGTGCAGCAGGCTATTAGGATGGCAAATGGGATGTTGGCCTTTATTGCAAGGGGATTGGAGTACAGGAATAAAGAAGTCTTACTAAAATTGTACAGGGCTTTGGTGAGATCGCACCTGGAATACTGTGTGCAATTTTGGTCTCCACATTTAAGAAAGGATATACTTGCACTGGAGGCAGTGCAGCGAAGATTTACTAAATTGGTCCCTGGGATGAGGGGGTTGTCCTATGATGAGAGGCTGAGTAAATTGGGCCTATATTCTCTGGAGTTTAGAAGAATATGAGGTGATCTAATTGAGACATACAAGATTCTGAAAGGACTTGATAGGGTAGAAGCTGAGAGATTGTTCCCACTGGTCGGGGAATCTAGAACACGGGGACACAGTCTCAGGATAAGGGGTCAATCGTTCAGGACTGAGATGAGGACTGTGTGCAGTTTTGGTCCCCTTACGTTAGGAAGGAGAGGGAGTGCAATGAAGGTTTACCAGACTTGTTCCTGGGATGGTGAGACTGTTCTATAAAGAGAGACTGGGGAAACTGGGCCTGTATTCACTAGAGTTTCGAAGAATGATGGGTGATATCATTGAAACCTACAAAATACTTAAAGGGGTAGACATGGTTAGATGCAGATAAGATGTGCCCCTGGTTGGGGAGTCTAGAACCAGGGGTCACAATTTCAAAATAACGGGGAAACCACTTAGGACAGAGATGAGGAGAAATTTCTTTACTCAGAGGGTTGTGAATCTTTGGAATTGTCTACCCCAGAGGGCTGTGGAAGTTCAGTCATTGAGTGTGTTTAAAGCAGAGATTGACAGATTTCTAAATACAAATGACATAAGGGGGTATGAGGATAGTGTGGGAAAAAGGCATTGAAGTGGATGATCAGCCATGATCGTATTGAATGGTGGGGCAGGCTCGGTGGGCTGAATGGCCTACTCCTGCTGCTATGTTCCTATGAGGAGAAATTACTACACTTAAAGGGTTGTGAATCTTTGGAATTCTGTACCCCAGAGGGTTGTGGATGCTCCCGCATTGAATACATTTTTGGTCTCGCAGGGAATCAAGGGATATGGGGAGTGGGCAGGAAAGTGGAATTGAAGCCCATGATCAGCCATAATCATCTTGAATGGTGGAGCAGGCTTGATGGGCCATATGGTCTACTTATGCTCCTATTTCTTGAGTTCTTGTGTTCTCCTTAGAGCAAAAAGGGTTAAGAGGAGATGTGATAGAGGTATTCAAAATCATGAACAGTTTTGATAGGCTAAATAAGGAGAACATTTTTCTAGTGGCAGAAGGATTGGTAACCAGAGGACACAGATTTAAGGCGATTAACAGAGAACCTGATGAGACATGTGGAATCAGTTTCTATGCAGTGAGTTGTGATCTGGAAAGCACTGCCTGAAAGGGTGGAGGAAGCAGATTCAATAGTAACATTCAAGGGAGAGTTGAATAAATAGTTGAATAGAAGAAATGTCCAATGCTGAGTAAACAGCAGGGGAGTGGGACTAATTTGATAGCTCTACTAAAGAGCTGGCATCCATACGATGGGCCAAACATTTCCTTAACTGCTGCTGCATCAAATGACGATAATGGCGGCTGATCCTACCCAAAATGCTCCATACAGTAGAATACAGCCTATATCCTTCAGCAGGGACACAACACACAGGCTCAGATTTTTCTTCCTTTCTCTTCTGAAGGTGCTGTGTGATGTGGGGGTTCAGACCCAGTCACTGTTTACCCTCCAGTACCTTACCAAATGGTAATTCCCAGTTTGTGATGCTATACTGAAAGCGTTGTGTGATGTGGGGGTTCAGACCCAGTCACTGTTTACCCTCCAGCACCTTGCTAAGTGGTAATTCTGAGCTTGTGAGCCTATACAACGTGCTGTCAGCATTTGAACCATGGGGCCTCCGTCCCTGGCTGATTCTATTTGGCAAAGCTGAGACCAATGGTAGCACACCAACAACAACTTGTATTTATATAGCACCTTCAATGTAGTGAAACGTTCCAAGGTGCTTCACAAAAATGTAATCAGTTAAAAATGTCACCGAGCCAAAGAAGGAGATGTTAGGACAGGTGACCAAAAACTTGGTCAACGATCTCAGGGCCGAGGTAACTGAAGGTTTGGCCGCCAATGATGGGATGAAGGAAGTGGGGAGTGGCCAGAGATGGAAAAATATCGGCAGGTGAGAGGCTTGGAGGAGATTACAGAGATAGGGAGGGGCAAGGTCAAGGAGGGAATTGAACAAGCGGGGGAGATTTTTAAAGGCTGAAATCACCAGCCATATTTCTCAATACAGAATGAGACTCATTGCGAGAGGAAGGATGTTACTTGAACCAATAAAAGTGCAGAAAGGTAAGACACTGTCCCTCTAAATATCACAAATAGATACATAATGAGAAAAAGTCAATCTCCATATCATTAACTAACAGTGAGATATGATTGGACGTCGCTATTTCTGTGTTTCTATGTTTATGTTAAACATCTGATCCACAAGGCACTGAAATGTCTGAAACTCAAAACAGGTACTCTGGGAAAACAAAATGTTGACAAATGTTAAACTGCTTTGTTGACAAAAGAAATACTGATTTTAACTTTTAAGAGATAAATTGTTTGACAGGGGTTCACACTGACTCACCTGACTGGCAGACTCAGGTTCCACCCCTCAAACACCGCGATTGCTTCCAGAAGCCACTGCTCCCTTGGCCCTCTAGCCTCTGAGCTTCTTCCTGTTGGTTCCCAGGACAATCAATCACCACTCGCCAACATTACACGACCAAATGGAGTTCAGGGGCTCAGAGGAAGAAAGAAATGTGAGGCCGTGATGTCAGTTGGGAAATACAATGAGAGAAACATGATTCAATTTATAATCTAAACTTATTTCAAATCAGATCAATTGTTACAAATAATATATTAACTTTGACTGACTCCGTTGTGGAATGGGAGTGGATAGTGTTCACTGTTTGATACCATTCTATTTTGCTATGATTATGACGCACAAACTTCACCTCCGTGCAATAATATGGAAATGGCGGAGTATCCTACCCAGAGTGCTCCGCGCGAATGAATACGGCCTATCTCAATCAGAGGGTTCGCAAGGTGCGGGAAGGCCCCGCCTCCGGAGAACACCTGGCTGCGCAGAGCATGCGCAGTGCGGATGTGAACACAGCCTCAGCAAAACCGAGTCTCAGCGAATCTCGGGCACAGCGGAAATGCGAGGTCCCCAGGAGGTTGGAATGCTCCATTAAAGCGAGGGTGCAGCGCCTCCCGATCCTACCCGTGGCTTCCCGGCTTCTTTTCCCGTTTCCACCCAGTCTAACTCGCAACAAAGAACAGGATCGAGGCCGCCCAGAATGCCCCCCGTCTGGGCATATGCAACATGCGCATTCTTAACACCTCGTGAAGTCAGCGCTTTGGATAGAGCGATTTCTGGGGCGCAGGGAATTGTGGGACCTGCGGTCGCCATTAGTTAGCCTGAAACGTTAACTCTATATTTCTCTCCACAAATGCCTCCTGTCCTGCTGCGTATTTCCAGTATTTCTCTTTTTATTTCACATTCCTAGCATCTGCAATATTTTGCTTTTGTTTTATTCCAGACTTTGTTCACAGAACTGAGTCTAGAAACACAGATGGACTAATTAAGACCCGTGTAGCATGTCGGAAAAAATATTTATGTGGAGGCATTTCATCCGTTTTAGACATAGAGATATTTAAAATTAATTGTTGGGATATGGGTGTTGCAAGCAAGACCAGCAGATATTGCCAAGGTCCAGTTGCCCTTTGAGAAAGTGATGTTGGGCCACATTCATCAACCCCTGCAGTCCATGTGGTGAGGGTACTCCCACAATGCCGTTAAGTAAGGAGTTACAGCATTTTTACCCAGCAACAATGAAGGAACGGTGATATTTGTCCAAGTCAGGATAGTGTGTGTCTTGGAGGTGAACTTGGAGGTGAATGGTGTTGCCATGCACCTGCTGCCCTTGTCCTTTGAGCTGGTGGGGGTTACGGGTGTGGGAGGTTCTGTCAAACTTCTTATCGAGTTGTCGATGTATAAATTTCCTCTCCATCACCCCTCTCCCCCCTATCTCTATTTCTTTCCTTCTGTTGAGGCCAGAATCTTTTGTAGTTCCAGACCGGTTAGAAGGCTCCCTTCCCTGAATGACATTAGTGAAGCAGTTGGGTTATTAATGACAATGCAGCAGCTTTCATGGTCGCTTTTTCATGTACTAATGGCCTCACAAATTCCATCAGCTCAATTTCACAACCTGTCTTTGTCTTTCACACTCCCTGTCACCTGTTTTAAATTCATTTTACAGGGTATTAGAAGAGGAGGATTTGTAGACAGGAACCTCAAACCAAAAATCACATCAGGATCTGACAGAGTTGCTCTATTCATCAAGACCTATATAGCATTAGCCTTTGAACATGGAAGCCAAGAGCCCCTTTCACAGTGGGGAGAAACCGTTCACATGTTCTGTGTGTGGATGAGGCTTCAGCCGATCTTCCAACCTGGAGAGACACAATTGCAGTCAAATGGGGCAGAAACCGAGGAAATGTGGGGACTGTGGGAAGGGATTCAATTACCTGTCTGAGCTGGATATTCATCGACGCAGTCACACTGGGGAGAGGCCGTTCACCTGCTCCGTGTGTGGAAAGGGATTCACTAAGTCATCCCACCTTCTGAGACACCAACGAGTTCACACTGGGGAGAGACTATTCACCTGCTCTGTATTTGGGAAGAGATTCATTAACTCATCCCATTTCCTGACACACCATTGTGTTCACACTAGGAGAGACCTTTTAAATGTTCTGACTGTGAGAAGAATTATAAAAGAAAAAATGATCTGCTGAGACACCAATGCACTCACACTGGGGAGAGTCCGTACACCTGCTCTCAGTGTGGAAAGGGATTCACCCGTTCATTCGACCTTCTGACACACCAACTTATTCACTCTGATAAAAGGCCATTTAAATGCTTTGACTGTGAGAAGAGCTTTAAAAGCTCAAAGGATCTGATACAACACCAACACACTCACACCTTTCACCTGCTCTTTATGTGGGAAAGGTTTCATTTGGATGTCCTACCTGCTTAATCACCAGCGGAGTCGCTCAGGGGAAAGGCCGTTCACCTGCTCTGTGTGTGGGAAGAGATCCACTCAATCATTCACCCTGCTGACACACCAGCGAGTTCACACAGGCAAGAGGCCCATTCACCTGCTCCATATGTGGGAAGAGATTCAGTCATTCATCCACCCTGCTGAGACACCAGCGAGTTCACACTGGCAAGAGGCCCATTCACCTGCTCCATATGTGGGAAGAGATTCAGTCATTCATCCACCCTGCTGAGACACCAGCGAGTTCACACTGGCAAGAGGCCCATTTACCTGCTCCACATTTGGGAAGAGATTCAGTCATTCATCCACCCTGCTGAGACACCAGCGAGTTCACATGTGACTGTAGGGGTTGGATTCTGCTGTTATTCCTGCTGTTAATCACATTCAGGATCGAACCACATTCATTCTGACAATTGGAGTTTATTTCTGTTGATAATAACCCCTAAAACTGGGCTGGACATTGATATTCTGTATAAATATTGATTTTGGAACACACAGTGTGTGGAGTATTTGATTTCTCCATGATAAGAGGAGACTAATTGATGTTCCATTCCATTTTTAGACCTTTTTTACTGTTATTTCAGTTCTCATCTAGTTCTGCTTCTACCATATCAAATTCCAAGCTTTCATCATTCCTATAAATCTGTTGAAGACATTGATGGTTGCTGGAATCCACCTGATGTTGGTGTCATTGCCTTTTGGAAGGTTTCCCAGTCTGCTTTTTTGAAATTCCATCGTGGTTCTGGTATTGTTTAATGACAGGAGTTTCAATGCCAATGGTGATGATCAAGGGCCTGTGGTAACTGTTGGGGAATTTGTCAGGAACAGTTCTGGAGGCGATGATTGGGTTCCTTTTGCTATCTTTGGAGAGGAAACATAGATCTGGGTTATATTCTCTCTGCCAACTTGAGGAATGGAAGGTACCTCAACCCTTGGCATTAAAAAGGAGAAATTATTCTCTAGTGAAGCCCACTGTACAATTGCTTTTCCGTTATAGTCGATGTCTACGTTGCCCCACATTGTGTAGTGGATATTGAAGTCTCCGAGATGGATTGATGGATGTTGATGAAGAGGGAGCAGTGGGTCAGGTCATTGTATGAGTGGTGGTTTGTAGACATTGGAGATTGTTCACTCTCCTACATGTATTGTTGTGGTGAAAACTCCAGCAATATTGGGCCTGCGCTGCTCTGTTTGATATAACCGGCCTGGCTTATTGGGATGGTCATTGAAAACAATTAGGTCAAATCCTGTAATATGTCTTCTAGTGTCGAACTAGTGGATGTATTGAATGTGTGTTTCTTGAAGAACAAGGACATCAACCCTGAGTAAACAACAACTTATATTTATATAGCACCTTTAATATAATAAAACATCCCAAGTTGCTTCACAGGAGCATTATAAGAACAATACTGACACGGATTCACGTAAGGAGATATTAGGTCAGATGACCAAAAGCTTGGTCAGAGAGATAGGTTTTAATGAGTGTCATAAAGGAGGAAAGCGAGGTAGAGAAGCAGGGAGGTGTTGGGAGTGTAACCTTTGGAGATGTTGAAATTTTGTGTGAGAGATGCCTTCGATGTTAAGTTGACATATTGGGGTGGTTGACCCTACATGTGGTTTTCTCTGGTCCTGAAGAGGACTGTTTCATTTGCTGCTCTCACCAGGAGGTTGATTTAACAAGTTTGGTGTCCTTCGAGATGATGTTAGTTGTGATCTAAGATGATGGAACAGGGTGAGCCACGAGAAGGCTGTCATCATCCATCCGAGAACAGTCTCAGACCCGGTCGTGGTGACTGCTGCCACCTTCTCCATAGCAGGAAGATTAAAGCATCTCCATCATGGGACTGTGGAGCTCCTAAACAGACCCTGGAGAACATTGTCAAACACGGTCCTCAGAGGAGATTCACAGGCAGCCTACACCATATCCACACTGTTACACCAGAAGCTTTGGCCTGGATTTCTGACTCAGATATTGATATTTAATGTGTTTTTTTTGCTTCCACTGTAAAAAGAATAAGAAGAAACCCCAAAATAAAAGCAAAATACTGCAGATGCTGGAAATCTGAAATAAAAACAAGAAATGCTGGAACCACTCAGCAGATCTGGCAGCATCTGTGGAAAGAGAAGCAGAGTTAACATTTCGGGTCAGTGACCCTTCATCGGAACTGACAAATATTAGAAAAGTCACAGGTTATAAGCAAGTGAGGTGGGGGTGGGGCAAGAGATAACAAAGGAGGTCTAGATTGGACCAGGCCACATAACTGACCAAAAGGTCACGGAGCAAAGGCAAACAATATGTTAATGTGGTGTTGAAAGCCAAAGCATTAGTACAGATTAAGTGTAAATACACTGAATATTGAACAGCAGCAAGTGCAAACCTGAAAAAAAAACAGTGGGTAAGCAAACTGAACAAACTAAGATGAAATGAAATAAATGCAAAAAAAAGATTGTAAAAAATGTAAAAAAAAGAATGGAAAACAAAAAGGAAGAAAAAATAACTAAAAATGAAAGTAAAATGGGGGGCTGTCATGCTCTGAAATTATTGAACTCAATGTTCAGTCCGGCAGGCTGTAGTGTGCCTAATCAGTAAATGAGATGCTGTTCCTCGAGCTTGCGTTGATGTTCACTGGAACACTGCAGCAATCCCAGGACAGAGATGTGAGCATGAGAGCAGGGGGGAGTGTTGAAATGGCAAGCAACTGGAAGCTCAGGGTCCTGCTTGCGGACTGAGTGGAGATGTTCCGTAAAGCGATCACCCAGTCTGCGCTTGGTCTCCCCAATGTAGAGGAGACCACACTGTGAGCAGCGAATACAGTATACTACATTGAAAGAAGTACAAGTAAATCGCTGCTTCACCTGAAAGGAGTGTTTGGGGCCTGGGATAGTGAGGAGAGAGGAGGTAAATGGGCAGGTATTTCACCTCCTGCGATTGCAGGGGAAGGTGCCCTGGGACGGGGACGAGGTGGTGGGGGTAATGGAGGAGTGGACCAGGGTGTCGTGGAGGGAACGATCCCTTCAGAATGCTGACAGGGGAAGGGAGGGGAAGATGTGACTGGTAGTGGCATCACGCTGGAGGTGGCGAAAATGGCGGAGGATGATCCTTTGGATATGGAGGCTGGTGGGGAAGAAAAGTGAGGACAAGGGGAACCCTGTCACGGTTCTGGGAGGGAGGGGAAGGGGTGAGGGTAGAGGTGTGGGGAATGAGCCGGACACGGTTGAGGGCCCCGTCAACCACAGTGGGGGGAAATCCTCGGTTGAGGAATAAGGTCATATCAGAAGCACCATCATGGAAGGTAGCATCATCAGAGCAGATGCGTTGGAGATGGAGAAACTGGGAGAATGGAATGGAGTCCTTACGGGAGGTAGGGTGTGAAGAAGTGTAGTCGAGGTAGCTGTGGGAGTCAGTGGGCTTATAATGGATATTAGCAGACAATCTATCCCCAGAGATGGAGACAGAGAAGTCGAGGAAGGGAAGGGAAGTGTCAGAGATGAACCATGTAAAGGTGAGAGAAGGGTGGAAATTGGAAGCAAAGTTGATAAAGTTTTCAAGTTCGGGGCGGGAGCAGGAAACGGCACCGATACAGTCATCAATGTACTGGAAAAAGAGTTGGGGGAGGGGGCCTGAGTAGGACTGGAACAAAGAATGCTCAACATATCCCACAAAAAGACAGGCATAACTAGGACCCATGCGGGTACCCATAGCGACACCTTTTACTTGAAGGAAGTGCATGGAGTTGAAGAAGAAGTTGTTCAATGTGAGAACAAGTTCAGCCAGGCCGAGGAGGGTGGTGGTGGATGGGGACTGGTTGGGCCTCTGTTCCAGGAAGAAGCGGAGAGCCCTTAAACCATCCTGGTGGGGGATGGAGGTGTAGAGCGATTGGACGTCCATAGTGAAGAGGAGGCGGTTGGGACCAGGAAACTGGAAATTGTCAAAATGACGTAGGGAGTCAGAAGAGTCACAGATGTAGGTGGGAAGAGACTGGACCAGCGGAGAAAAGATAGAGTCTGGATAGGAAGAAATAGGTTCAGTGGGGCAGGAGCAGGCTGACACAATGGGTCTGCCGGGACAGTCCCGTTTGTGGATTTTGGGAAGGAGGGTGAAGCGGGCTGTCCGGGGTTGTGGGACTATGAGGTTGGAAGCTGTAGAGGGAAGATCTCCAAAGGAGATGAGGTCAGTGACGGTCCTTTGGACGGTGGCTTGATGTTCGGTGGTGGGGTCATGGTCCAGAGGGAGGTAGGAAGAAGTGTCTGTGAGTTGGCATTGAGCTTCTGCAAGGTAGAGGTCGGTACGCCATACGACAACAGCACCACCCTTGTCTGCAGGTTTGATGACCATGTCGGGGTTAGACCTGAGAGAATGGAGTGCCTCAAGTTCAGAGGGGGACAGGTTAGAGTGAGTGAGGGGGGCAGAGAAATTGAGACGACCAATGTCTCGCCGACAGTTTTCAATGAAGAGATCAAGAGTGGGTAAGAGGCCAGGGGGAGGGGTCCAGGTAGAGGGAGAATGCTGGAGGTGGGTGAATGGGTCTGCTGGTCGGGGGGAGGACTCCTGGTCAAAGAAGTGAGCCCGGAGGCGGAGGCGACGGAAGAAGAGCTCAACGTCATGCCGAGCACGAAATTCATTGAGGTGGGGGCGTAAGGGGATAAAATTGAGACCTTTGCTGAGTACAGAACGCTCAGTATCAGAGAGGGGGAGTTCAGAGGGTATAGTGAATACACGGCAAGGGGTCAGATCAGAAGGGGTGGGGTCAGAGGGAAGTGAAGCGGAGGAAGGATCTGGAGGGGCATTAGTCCCCATCAGCTGCTGGAGCTTGCGTTCCTTAAGAAGAAACCCCAAGCTTGTTCTGTTTGAGTGCACGGCTTGTGGGTGTCATAGACTGAACTTTACACACGTCTGGATATCCTTTGAACCGCCCCTGTATAGAATATTTTCTGCATCATTTCACCCTTTTTGGATCTGATTTAGTAAAACTCCTCCACAGATACTGCATGTGAGAGCCTTTGAATTGTTCTGATCTTTATAATTATCATTGCTGATTTTGATGGTCTTGTTGATTTAATCTCCTGTTACTAACATACCATCAAATATTTCCTTAATCAAGAGAATTGTTTCAAACTCTTCCTTTATCAGCTCTTTCATTGATCCTTGTCAATAATCCTTAGTTAGGGTTTGTGGCTGGGGTGAAGGTGTCGGGTCAGCGTTAGTGTTAGGGACCAATGGTTATTTGTTTGGTTTAGAGTTAGTGATTGGGGTTCGTGGTTATTGATTAAGATTGGGATTGGGGTTAGTGAGATGAGGAGAAATTACTTCATTCAAAGGTTTGTGAATCTTTGGAATTCTCTACCCCAGAAGGTTGTGGATGTTCTGTCATTAAACACATTTAAGGCTGGGATATTTAGATTTTTGGTCTCTCAGGGAATCAAGCGATATGAGGAGTGGGCAGGAAAGTGGAATTGAAGCCGAAGATCAGCCTTGATTGTACTGAATGGCAGAGCAGGCTCGATGGGCCATTTGGTCGACCTCTGCTCCTATTTCTTGTGTTCTTTCGTGGTTATTGGTTGCAATTGGGGTTAGGGGTTACTGATTAAGATTGGGGTTAGTGAGATGAGGAGAAATTACTTCAAAGGGTTGTGAATCTTTGGAATTCTCTACCCCAGAGGGTTGTGGCTGCTCTGTCGTTAAATACATTTAATGCTGAAAACTAATTTTTTGGTCTCTCAGGGAATAAAGCAATATGGGGAGTGGGCAGGAAAGTGGAATTGAAGCCCAAGATCAGCCTTGATTGTATTGAACGGTGGAGCAGTCTTGATGGGCCGTTTGGTCTACTCCTGCTCCTATTTCTTGTGTTCTTGCATTGGTTATTGATTAGGATTGGGGTTAGTGATCATTGCTTGGGATTGGGGTTAGTGGTTGGCATTAGAGTTAGTGGTTCTTGGTTTGGATTGGGGTTAGTAGTTGTGTGTCGTCGATAGGGTGTTGGTGATGTTGCACTGGTTACATCCAATCATAGGCTCTCTGATTCTAGATTTAAGGTCTGAGTGTTCGTGCTCCCTGGATTTGGTGTCACAGTGTAAGTGGTTCCTGGATTTTTTTATTCTTTCATGGAATGTGGGTGTCGCTGGCTCAACCAGCATTTATTGCCCACCCCTAATTGCCCTTGAGAAGGTGGTGCTGAGCCAGTGTCAGTGTGAGTGGTCCCTAGGTTTGGTGTCACAGTGTATGTGGTCCCTGGATTTGGTGCCTCAGTATAAGTGGTTCCTGAATTTGGTGCCTCATCGTGAGTGGTCCCTAGGTTTGGTGTCACAGTGTATGTGGCCCCTGTATTTGGTGCCTCAGTGTGAGTGGTTCCTCTATTTGGTGCCTCAGTGTAAGTACTCCCTAGATTTGGTGTCCGTAGCTTTTGAGGAACATCTTCAATGAGAGGTGAGAGCTTTAGGGAGGGAATTCCAGTGCTTTGGGCTGAAGCAGCTGAAAACACAGCCACTAGTGGTAGAGTGATTAAATTTGGGATTGCTGAAGAGGCCAGAATCAGAGGAGCGCAGAGATCTCAGAAGGTTTTGACAATGAAGGAGATACCAGAGATAGGGAGGGACAAGGCTATGGAGGGAATTAAAATGGAGGCATTGCTCTCTTTATCTCCTGGTGATTAATCACACCCTCATCCTGACTCTATGTTAACCATGATCGGTTGTGCTAGGTATTGCCATTTATTTCCAGATCTCATCTATCTTGTCTGAAGAAACAGCAGATCCCTCTTAGGAATATGTAAACTTCTGTTATCAGAATGTGAACTTGTTCCTGGTCTCACCTGGTACAAATAATCCAATGTCCGAGTAACTTCCTGTGTTATTGAGTCTTCAGATAGGTGGGACTCTTAGCAACCGCCTCCCTTATCTCAGTAAAGACCTTCTCCTGACTTGGGTGTTTATCATGGCAGTATGGCATCAGGTGGCAGGACTATATCTCCAACACAGAAGTCCTTGAAGCGGCCAACATCCCCAGCTTATACACACTACTGAGTCAGCGGCGCTTGAGATGGCTTGGCCATGTGAGCCGCATGGAAGATGGCAGGATCCCCAAAGACACATTGTACAGCGAGCTCGCCACTGGTATCAGACCCACCGGCCGTCCATGTCTCCGTTATAAAGACGTCTGCAAACGCGACATGAAATCGTGTGACATTGATCACAAGTCGTGGGAGTCAGTTGCCAGCATTCGCCAGAGCTGGCGGGCAGCCATAAAGACAGGGCTAAATTGTGGCGAGTCGAAGAGACTTAGTAGTTGGCAGGAAAAAAGACAGAGGCGCAAGGGGAGAGCCAACTGTGCAACAGCCCCAACAAACAAATTTCTCTGCAGCACCTGTGGAAGAGCCTGTCACTCCAGAATTGGCCTTTATAGCCACTCCAGGCGCTGCTTCACAAACCACTGACCACCTCCAGGCGCGTATCCATTGTCTCTCGAGATAAGGAGGCCCAAAAGAAAAAGAAAGAAAAATTCTGAGTTTCCAGACTGTCTTTTGTTCACACACAGAGACAAGATTCAACATCCCCTTTACTCCACATTCCTTCTCTGGCTAAAATATTAAAGCAAAGCAGACTGGGATACCCCAAACATTTAGGCTACTTCAAAACATTCTAACAGTGTGGTAGCAGGAACAGAAGCCATTGCAGGTGATTCTCTGGCTATGACTGGATAGGTAAGAATAGAACCAGGTGAGGGTACTGCCAACCAGCTGGATGATGGAGGAGAGGTATTGGAGGAGGACGGTGTTGGTCAACCATGTCAAAGGCTGCAGGCAGTTGGAGAAGGAGGAGGCAGGATACTTCCCCCTGGAGACAGTCACATAGGATGTCATTTGTGACTTTAGTAAGGGCCGTTTCAGTACAGTGGCAGGAACAGGAACCTGATTGGAGGGATTCATACATTGAGTTGCGTGAAAGATAGGCCAGGATTTGTGAAGTGACAACACATTCAAAGACAATGGAAAGACAAGGGAGATTGGAGACGGATGGTAATTTTCAAGGACAGGAGGTCAATACTGGATTTTTTGAGGAGCTGGGAGATGACAGCAGATTTGAGGGGAGGGGACAGTACCCGAGGAGGTGGATCCATTAACAATACCAGCTAATGTAGGAGCCAGAGAGGAAAGCTGATTGGTCAGAAGTTCAGTGGGAATAGGGTCGAGGGGGCAAGATGTGGGTCACATGGACACGATGAGCTGGGAGAGGGAATGATGAGAGAAACTAGAGGGAGATGTGAATTGACTTCATTGAAAGGAAATGAAGGCTTGTGCCAGTCAGGATTTGAAAAGCATTTGCAATGGATTCTAGAGGTTTGTACAGTTCGGATCTTTGTTTATTCTGTCTGCTCGAGGGGTTAGATAACAGACTTTCTCCTGTAAATATCGAGATGTACAATTGGGCTGTGATGTGTTTTCTTTCACATCTTCTGTTAAATACATTTCCTGAGTGAATTTAATTTTAGACCTGGTTTGCAGGCATGATACTCTATTCACACATAGAAGGTGAGAGAGATGCTGTGGGACACACACTAAGTCCAGTAGCTGAAAGTGATTTACAGACAGGGCTTTGTGTTTAGTGATCCCGGGCCAGTTACTGATACCTTCCCTGGATCCCAAGGCTCAGAGAGACACTCTGGAAGGTGTGGGGAGCTTGGATTTGACCATTAGAATTGACATAATCTAGAGTTAAGAAAGCAGAAACAGCCCAAAAATGGAGTATTAGGTAACAGGACCTCAATTAGTCTCCTCTTATCTTGGAGAAATTAAATATCTGACACTGTGTTTGATGCAAAACTAAGTTACTTAACAGGTATCAAAATATTATTCTCCAGCCCAGTTATAGGGATATTAACATCAGCAGCAATAATCCCAAACTGTCAGAATGAACATGCTTCAGTCCTGGATGTGATTAACAGCAGCAATAACAGCAGAATCCAAGCCCTGTAGTTGCTTGTGAACTTGCTGGTGTGACAGCAGTTTTGATGAATTGTTGAATCCCTTCCCACACACAGAGCAGGTGAACGGCCTCTCCCTGGTGTGAACTCGCTGGTGTTGCATCAAGTAGTTTCTGCTTTTAAATCTCTTCTCACAGTCAGAACATTTAAACGGTCTCTGATCAGTGTGAACAAGTTGGTGGGTCAGCAGAGAGGATGAATAAGTGAATCCCTTCCCACACACGGAGCAGATGAAAGGCCTCCCCCCGGTGTGAACTCGCTGGTGTGTCAGCAGGTTGGATGCATTAGTGAATCCCTTCCCACAATCAGAGCAGGTGAACGGCCTCTCCCCAGTGTGAGTACGTTGGTGTTTCACCAGATCATTTCTGCTTTTAAAGCTCTTCTCACAGACAGAACAGTTGAAAGGTCTCTGATTAGTGTGAACAAGTTGGTGTCTCAGCAGGGTGGATGATTGAGTGAATCCCTTCCCACACACAGAGCAGGTGAACGGCCTCTCGCCAGTGTGAACTCGCTGGTGTGTCAGCAGGTGGGATGATCTTGTGAATCCCTTCCCACACATGGAGCAGGTGAACGGCTTCTCCCCAGTGTGAACCCACTGGTGTGTCAGAAGATCAGATGACCTAGTGAATCCCTTCCCACACATGGAACAGGGGAATGGCCGCTCCCCGGTGTGAGTGTGTTGGTGTGTCAGAAGCTGATATGACCAAGTGAAACCCTTCCCACACAAAGAACAATTGAACGGCCTCTCCCCAGTGTGAGTGCGTTGGTGTTTCAGCAGCACATTTCTGCTTTTAAAGCTCTTCTCACAGTCAGCACATTTACAAGGTCGCTGATCAGTGTGAATTTGCTGGTGTGTCAGTAAATCAGATGACTGAGCGAATCCTTTCCCACACAGGGAGCAAGTGAACAGCCTTTCCCCATTGTGGCTGCATCGATTAACTTCCAACTGGGAAGGGGAATTGAATCCCTTCCCAAACTCCCATGGTTTCTCCATGGTGCGGGTGTCCTTGTCTCTCTCCAGGTTGGACGCTCACTTGAAGCCCTATCCACACGCAGGTGTACAGCTTTTCCCTGCTGTGAATGGTGTGATGTTTTTTCAGGCTGTGTAACTGGTTAAAGTTCTTTCCACAGTCAGTGCACTGGAACACTCTCACTCGGGTGTGTGTGTCTCGGAGGTTTTCGAGTCACACTGATGTTTGAAATCTTTTACCACAGACAGACAAATATTTCTCCTTCCACATTCAAAGGACATTGTCATTCAGGTCCTGAAGAATCGAGTGACTTTTTCAGATCGTGATGTGATGTTCAGTTTGTGTTTCCTGCCTTTCAATCCATCCCTTCTAAGCCCCTGTAAAATGAGTTTACAAAAGTCATCACTGTCAGTCCAGGATAGAAATTCAGAAGAGACAAACATTTCTTTTGGTTTGAGTTTGCTGTGTGTAAATCCTTCCCTTCTAAACCCCTGTAAAAGGAGTTTCAAAAGCCATGATGGTCCAGGATAGAAATTCACAACATTCTCTCCTGCTTCCTGGCTCAGGATGGCCACGCATGCACCCTGCTGCACATTGCCCTCGATAACTATGGCAACCATTAACCCAGTCCTGCCCCTGGGAGAAGCCCCACAGTTGCCTTCCAACACGATGCAAACACAGGACCAGTAGATTCTTAGTCTGGATTTGAGACCTACACTTGGTGTTTATAAATCGGATAATGTTCCTTGTTTCACATTGGGGCCAGGAGCTGCACCCGGTGTGTGTGAAGCCCACATTGCCCCCATCTCCCAGAAGCACTACAGGGTTCCCCTTATCCTGACCTTCCACACCACCAGCCTTTACATTTAACATACCACCCACCATCATTTCTCGCCACCCCCCACCCCCCACCCCCCCAACCTTCAGTGCGATGCCACGACCAAACACATCTTCCCCTCCCCTTTCGGCATTCCGAAGGGACCGTTCCCTCAACACCCTGGTCAAAACCTCGATCACATCCAACACCCACTTCCCTTCCCATGCAAGTACAGGAGATGTAACATTTTCCCTTTCAACTCCTCTCTTCTCACTGTCCAAGGCCCCAAAAGGTGAAACAGTCCTTTACTTGTACTTCTTTCAATTTAGTATACTGTATTCACTGCCCACGATGCGGTTTCCTATATACTGGTGAGACCAAAAGCAGATTATGTGACTGCTTTGTGGAACACCTATGTTCAGTTTGCAAGCATGACCGTGAACTTCTGGTCACCTGTCATCTTAATTCTCTGTTCCACTCCCTCTCTGGCCTCTCAGCACTCGGTCTCCTACGCTGTTCTAATGAAGCTCAATAGTAACTCGAAGGACAGCAGCTCATCTTTCGATGAGGTACATAAGTCTTCCAGACTCAACACTGAGTTCAACAATTTCAGATCATTCAGTTACAATTCAGTGGGATGTAAACAGTAACCCCAGCACTTACCAGCACCCTCAGGAGAGATGGTGTGAAACTCCCTGTGTGCAGAATGAGAATAAAATCAATGTCTGCAAATCCTCCCCTCCTAATATCCTGTAAAGGGAGTTTACAAAAGTTATCACTGTCAGTACAGGATAGAAATTCTGAACAGGCAATTCTCGATTCTATGGAACATTTTTTCCTCTCTTGTTCCCCCAAAACTGTAAATCCCCGTCCCACACACTCTCCTTCCTCCCTGTGCTAAACTCCAAACCCATCCCACCATCTGCACCATTTCTTTCCTCCACTGCCAGTTTTCTCCCTCCCTCTACTCTGGCTGGGTTCAGTTCTCCAGCCCCTGTGTGCAGAGTGAGAATCAAATCAATGATTTCTGTCTCCTGACGATGGGGAGCCTGTAGCCCCGCCCACTCACTGTGTCGTCACTAAGATGGTCGCACATGCGCCCTGCTCCCCGCTCAACCAAGATGGCGACCATTAACCGGGGCCTGTTCCTGGGAGAAGCCCCGGAGCTGCAAACGCGGGACCTGGAGCTTCTTATTAAGGACTTGCGGCCTACACCAGGTGTTTCTGAAGCCTCCCCCTCAACCCGCCAACTCCATTCCTCCCCTGCGCCCCGCCGACTCTCACCCGCTGCAAAAGCGTTTTCAGCACTCGCACAGCTCTGATCAAAGTGAAACTGCGCATGATCTAGAGACAGTCCAGCCCCCGCGCCTGCGCTCTGGGCTCTCGTAGTGTGATTGGGCACATTTACTGACTTTTTTTTGGAGATTTCCAATCTTTGCGATGCAGGACTCCTGTTTCACAAAGCTTCATCCAACAACCCTCTCTCCCTCCATTAGAAAATTAATTGGTCGCTTGCAAATAAAAGGTCTGGTGAGAAAATGACTGGAACATTTCCTGCTGTGGCCAGTGTTCTATCTCAGTGAACAGGTATTGGATATAATTATGGAGGACATCCTCCATTCAAAGCAGCTAATTAATTATTGAGCGGCAGTCTGATAAATGACTAAACAGTCCAAGGCCCCAACTCAAACCCCCCGCTTATATGAACGTGGAGAACATGATTAATCGATCCTTGAGATTATATTAATCTAAAACTGTCTACGATGTCCAGTGAGATTATAGAGAAATGTGGGACACTCGTCACCTTCTGACCTCATCTGCAATGTCACACGGAGTCTGATCTTTCGATAACTTTACGCAGCTTTCCTTTTCTAGGTCATAACATTGATACACTGCTAAACCTCCAAGAGCAAACATCACTGGTACAGGAAGTAAAAGCAAAATACTGCGGATGCTGGAAATCTGAAACAAAAACAAGAAATGCTGGATTCACTCACCAGGTCTGGCAGCATCTGTGGAAAGAGAAGCAGAGTTAACGTTTCGGGTCAGTGACCCTTCTTCGGAACTGACAAATATTAGAAAAGTCACAGATTATAAACAAGTGAGGTGGGGGTTGGGCAAGAGATAACAAAGGAGAAGGTGCAGATTGGACCAGGCCACATAGCTGACCAAAAGGTCACGGAGCAAAGGCAAACAATATGTTAATGGTGTGTTGAAAGACAAAGCATTAGTACAGATTAGGTGTGAATATACTGAATATTGAACATCAGCAAGTGCAAACCTGAAGAAAAACAACCTGAAAAAAACAGTGGGTAAGCAAACTGAACAAACTAAGATGAAATGAAATAAATGCAAAAAAAGATAGTAAAAAATGTAAAAAGGAATGCAAAAAAAAGGAAGAAAAAATAACTAAAAATGAAAGTAAAGTGGGGGGCTGTCATGCTTTGAAATTATTGAACTCAATGTGCAGTCCGGCAGGCTGTAGTGTGCCAAATCGGTAGATGAGATGCTGTTCCTCGAGCTTGCGTTGATGTTCACTGGAACACTGCAGCAATCCCAGGACAGAGATGTGAGCATGAGAGCAGGGGGGAGTGTTGAAATGGCAAGCAACCGGAAGCTCAGGGTCCTGCTTGCGGACTGAGCGGAGATGTTCCGCAAAGCGGTCACCCAGTCTGCGCTTGGTCTCCCCAATGTAGAGGAGACCACACTGTGAGCAGCGAATACAGTATACTACATTGAAAGAAGTACAAGTAAATCGCTGCTTCACCTGAAAGGAGTGTTTGGGGCCTGGGATAGTGAGGAGAGAGGAGGTAAATGGGCAGGTATTACACCTCCTGCGATTGCAAGGGAAGGTGCCCTGGGACGGAGACGAGGTGGTGGGGGTAATGGAGGAGTGGACCAGGGTGTCGCGGAGGGAACGATCCCTTCGGAATGCTGACAGGGGAAGGGAGGGGAAGATGCGACTGGTAGTGGCATCACGCTGGAGGTGGCGAAAATGGCGGAGGATGATCCTTTGGATATGGAGGCTGGTGGGATGAAAAGTGAGGACAAGGGGAACCCTGTCACGGTTCTGGGAGGGAGGGGAAGGGGTGAGGGTAGAGGTGCGGGGAATGGGTCGGACACGGTTGAGGGCCCTGTCAACCACAGTGGGGGGAAATCCTCGGTTGAGGAAAAAGGAGGTCATATCAGAAGCACCGTCATGGAAGGTAGCATCATCAGAGCAGATGCGTCGGAGACGGAGAAACTGGGAGAATGGAATGGAGTCCTTACAGGAGGTAGGGTGTGAAGAAGTGTAGTCGAGGTAGCTGTGGGAGTCAGTGGGCTTATAATGGATATTGGTAGACAACCTATCCCCAGAGAGGGAGACAGAGAAGTCGAGGAAGGGAAGGGAAGTGTCAGAGATGGACCATGTAAAGGTGAGAGAAGGGTGGAAATTGGAAGCAAAGTTGATAAAGTTTTCTAGTTCGGGGCGGGAGCAGGAAACGGCACCGATACAGTCATCAATGTACCGGAAAAAGAGTTGGGGGAGGGGGCCTGAGTAGGACTGGAACAAAGAATGCTCGACATATCCCACAAAAAGACAGGCATAACTAGGACCCATGCGGGTACCCATAGCGACACCTTTTACTTGAAGGAAATGCATGGAGTTGAAGGAGAAGTTGTTCAATGTGAGAACAAGTTCAGCCAGGCGGAGGAGGGTGTTGGTGGATGGGGACTGGTTGGGCCTTTGTTCCAGGAAGAAGCGGAGAGCCCTCAAACCGTCCTGGTGGGGGATGGAGGTGTAGAGCGATTGGTACAGGAAGGTTCGAATCTGCATACAAAGGCTCTTACTAGGGAGAGTGTAGAGGAAGCTTTACTCTGTATCTGACCCCTTTTTTTTCCTGTTTTTTTTCGGGAGCTTTACTCTGTGTCAAATCCCCTTTTTATATAAAGTGGCCCTTTAGTAACACCATGCTGTACCTGTCCAACCTCCACATTTAACATACCATCCACCATCATTTCCCCCACCTTCAGTGCCACGACCAGACACATCTTTCCCTCCCCTTTCGGCATTCCGAAGGGACCGTTTCATCAACACCCTGGTCGAAACCTCGACCACATCCAACACCCACTTCCCTTCCCATGCAAACACAGGAGATGTAACATTTGCCCTCTTCTCACTGTCCAAGGCCCCAAAAGGTGTAACAGTCCTTTACTTGTACTTCTTTCAATTTAGTATACTGGATTCACTGCCCACGATGTGGTTTCTTATACACTGGCAGATTAGGTGTCTGCTTTGTGGAACACCTATGTTCAGTTTGCAAGCATGACCGTGAACTTCTGGTCGCCTGTCATCTTAATGCTCTGTTCCATTCTGCCCTCCATCTCCTACACTGTTCTAATGAAGCTCAATAGAAACGTGAGGGACAGCAGCTCATCTGAGTGACAGCGTACAGGGAGCTTCACTCTGTATGTAGCCCTGTGCTGTACCTGACTGGAGAATGTTTTATGGGACAGTGTAGAGGGAGCTTTAGTCTGTATTTAACTTTTTTTTCTTTTGACAGTGTAGAGGGAGCTTTACTCTTGATCTAACCCGTGCTGTATCTCTCCTGGGAGTGTTTGATGGGTACAGTGTCGAGGGAGCTTTACTCTATATCTAACCTGTGCCGTATCTGCCCTGCGAGTGTTTGATGGGGATAGTGTAAAGGGAGATTTACTCTTTATCTAACCCATTTTTTTTCTTTTTTTCTTTCTGTTTGATGGGACAGTGCGGAAGGAGCTTTACTCTATATCTACTGGGGCGGCGCAGTGGTTAGGACTGCAGCCTCACAGCTCCAGCAACCCGGATTCAATTCTGGGTACTGCCTGTGTGGAGTTTGCAAGTTCTCCCTGTATCTGCGTGGGTTTCCTCCGGGCGCTCCGGTTTCCTCCCACATGCCAAAGACTTGCAGGTTGATAGGTAAATTGGCCATTATAAATTGCCCCTAGTATAGGTAGGTGGTAGGGAAATATAGGGACAGGTGGGGATGTGGTAGGAATATGGAATTAGTGTAGGATTAGTATAAATGGGTGGTTGATGGTCGGCACAGACTCGGTGGGCCGAAGGGCCTGTTTCAGTGCTGTATCTCTAAAACTAAAACTAAACCATGCTTGAAACTGATGGTTAGGCCAAATTCGTTGCAGGCAGCCACAATCCTGTCGATGAGTCTCTGTAGACACTCTTCTGTGTGGGATATTAATGCGGCATCGTCAGCAAAGAGGAGTTCCCTGATGAGGACCTTCCGTACTTTGGTCTTCGCTCTAAGATGGGCAAGGTTGAACAATCTGCCATCTGATCTTGTGTGGAGGAAAATTCCTTCTTCTGAAGACTTAAACGCGTGAGAGAGCAGCAGTGAGAAGAAGATCCCAAAGTGTGGGTGCAAGAACACAGCCCTGTTTCACGCCACTCAGCATAGGAAAGGGGTCTGATGAGGGGCATCCGTTGTTCGTGGCATTTCTCCTGTAGCTGGCAAAGGGAGACAGTGTACAGGGAGCTTTACTGAAGTAAGGAATCACTGGATAATTAACAAGAAGAATGCTGCAAACTGCTAACACTATAAATAATGTATAACCTCAACTTGTTATTGAGAATAATTAAAGAGAGACATGACTGGGGGAAGGGACAGGAACAAAGAAGGGAACTGAGTGATGAGCAGCAAGTAGATGGCCTTGGGCTAGTTAGATGATTAAAGAGGCACTGATATGTAGAAGCAAAGGGAGGTGTATATTGAAATAAGCAGCTGGCCAAGTGGGCATGTGGAAATAGCTGATGTGGAGAATGCCATGCAAAGTTAATGTATAAATATGTGAATTGAACAAAGGAGTTTTGAGTTGCTGATGAAGGGCCACTGACATGAAACGTTAACTCTGCTTCTCTCTCCACAAATGCTGACAGACCTGCTGAGTATTTCCAGCATTTCTTGTTTTTATTTCAGATTTCCAGCATCTGCTCTATTTTGCTTTTAATGTAGTTTTGAGTTGCTTCTTGGATTGCACGCCCCTGTATGCATACTTGTACTTGCAATGAATTTGGCCTAACCATAAGCCTCAAGAAAACGAACATCATGGGGCAGGACGTCAGAAATGCTCCATCCATCAATATTGGCGACCGCGCTCTGGAAGTGGTTCAAGAGTTCACCTACCTAGGCTCAACTATCACCAGTAACCTGTCTCTAGATGCAGAAATCAACAAGCGCATGGGTAAGGCTTCCACTGCTATGTCCAGACTGGCCAAGAGAGTGTGGGAAAATGGCACACTGACACGGAACACAAAAGTCCGAGTGTATCAAGCCTGTGTCCTCAGTACCTTGCTCTACGGCAGCGAGGCCTGGACAACGTATGCCAGCCAAGAGCGACGTCTCAATTCATTCCATCTTCGCTGCCTTCGGAGAATACTTGGCATCAGGTGGCAGGACTATATCTCCAACACAGAAGTCCTTGAAGCGGCCAACACCCCCAGCTTATACACACTACTGAGTCAGCGGCGCTTGAGATGGCTTGGCCATGTGAGCCGCATGGAAGATGGCAGGATCCCCCAAGACACATTGTACAGCGAGCTCGCCACTGGTATCAGACCCACCGGCCGTCCATGTCTCCGTTATAAAGACGTCTGCAAACGCGACATGAAATCGTGTGACATTGATCACAAGTCGTGGGAGTCAGTTGCCAGCATTCGCCAGAGCTGGCGGGCAGCCATAAAGACAGGGCTAAAATGTGGCGAGTCGAAGAGACTTAGTAGTTGGCAGGAAAAAAGACAGAGGCGCAAGGGGAGAGCCAACTGTGCAACAGCCCCGACAAACAAATTTCTCTGCAGCACCTGTGGAAGAGCCTGTCACTCCAGAATTGGCCTTTATAGCCACTCCAGGCACTGCTTCACAAACCACTGACCACCTCCAGGCGCGTAGCCATTGTCTCTCGAGATAAGGAGGCCCAATAGAAGAAAGAAAAAGAAAGAACCTCAGAATAAATTTTGCTTGGTTCACCTACAGTTGACTCATGTGAAGTGTTCTCAATAATACTCCACAACACCCCCTGAAAACGTTTTCTGTAGGTAAGAATGAATGACACAGAGAAACCATATATCTTTATTTTATTCCCCTCCGGAGGAAGGTCTTGTCCAAGGATACCTTTTGCCAAAACACACACACACTCTGTTGGAGCTTCTAAAAAATCTGCTGGAGAGAGAGAGAGAAATGAAACATTTATGATAACAAAGCAAAGACTTTTCAAAATAAAAGGCACAGCAAGATCCCGGCACTCCTTTTCTCTCTGTCACTCACTAACATGGACAATCTCAGCAACACCATTTACACATTCCTTGCTATAAAGAGGGAACAGATTTAAAATGTGAGAGGGGCTATTAGTTGCTGAGATCTTGTCCATTGTCATGTTAATCCAGGTACCATGTCTGCTTTGAGCAGAGACATTCCAGGGAGCTGCTTTTTGATGATCTGTGAACTTATTTCTACAAGGTCATTGTTGAGAATATTTGCTGCATCTTTCAGCTAATCAACAGGAGGACAGTGACATGACCAGGCCCCAGTCTGTCTAGAAGCTGTTAAACTCGCTTTCAAATTGTCATTAAGGTGCTATTCCTTACCATTGTCCCAGGATTTATCATTACAAATTAGACCTTTGGGAAGGGTGTGAGAAGTGTGGGCTTCCCTACACAGGCTGGGAGCTGGGCAGTCACTAAACACTGGAGACCCCCAGAGCCTGTCTCTCCCTCTGTGTTTAACCTGTTATTTCAATCTGTTTCTCTCCATTTCTCTTTGTGTCTCACCATCTGTTCATGCCACATTCTTCTTTGGCCTCCTGGTCTCGAGAGACAATGGGTAAGCGCCTGGAGGTGGTCAGTGGTTTGTGAAGCAGCGCCTGGAGTGGCTATAAAGGCCAATTCTAGAGTGACAGGCTCTTCCACAGGTGCTGCAGAGAAATTTGTTTGTCGGGGCTGTTGCACAGTTGGCTCTCCCCTTGCGCCTCTGTCTTTTTTCCTGCCAACTACTAAGTCTCTTCGACTCGCCACATTTTAGCCCTGTCTTTACGGCTGCCCGCCAGCTCTGGCGAACGCTGGCAACTGACTCCCACGACTTGTGATCAATGTCACAGGATTTCATGTCGCGTTTGCAGACGTCTTTAAAGCGGAGCCGTGGACGGCCGGTGGGTCTGATACCAGTGGCGAGCTCGCTGTACGATGTGTCTTTGGGGATCCTGCCATCTTCCATGCGGCTCACATTCTCAAGCGCCGCTGACTCAGTAGTGTGTACAAGCTGGGGATCCACAGGTGCTGTGGATAAAATTGGTTGTCGGGGCTGTTACACAGTTGGCTCTCCCCTTCTGTCTTTTTTCCTGCCAATTGCTAAGACTCTTCGACTGGCCACTCTTTAGCCCCGCCTCTATGGCTTGTATGCCACATTATAAAAACACAAACACGGCTGATCCCCCATCCTGCTCCTGTTCACTGCCCCTGTACCCACTCAGTCCAGGATTGGTGTTTTGTACATTCGATGTTACAGTGGGAAAAAGCTGCTGATTCCTTCAGTGGCCCTTTTAAAATCGCTGTCCCAGGATTTATTTGTGCAAATCAGACCTTCTGAAAGGATGTTACTGAGGGGATTTATTCCAGAGGCAGGGAGCTGGGCAGTAATGACACACCGGAGACTCTCGTACCCAGTGTCTCTTCATCCCATGTCCCCCTGGTTTGCTGTCCCTCCCACTGTTTCCCTCACTCTCTGCTTTCTGTCTTTCGGCAGTTTCTCTTATTCAGAGAGAGAGACAGAGAGAAATACACAATCAGAAACTAAGTAAAATGAGTTAAAACGTCCCCTGAACATTGCACTTAAACCTCAAAATTCATCGCACTGCCTAAAGCATGAGTAATAGTTGGGAGTTATAACAAACTTCGTGACAGCACTCCTGACACTGTGGAATTAGAAAAGGAATTAATTTTTGAAATGTGGTCATTCTTCCAAAGTCCAAAACGCCGATGGCAATTTGTGCATAGCAAGATCCCACAAACAGCCAAATGATCATAGCCAAATAAATATGTTTTAGGTGGGAATTGATTGAAAGACAAGGCAGGAGCATATTTAAACAAAATAGCACTGCAAGCCCCGGGTTCCTCTCCCAGTTACAAAGACATTCGCTCAGCAACATCCAAATTCAAATCAGACCGTCTGGAAGGGTGATGACACATTGTAGACCCCCAGATCTTGTGTCTCTTCATCCCCTGCCCTCTGTTTCCCTCACTCTCTCCCACGTTTCTCATTTAGAAAGATTGAAAGGCACAGAGAGACAGAAAGAAATACATCATCAGAACCTCACTGAAATGAAGAAAATGGCTGCTGCACATTTTATTTAACCATTGCACTGCCTAAAACCCAAGTGTTATTCAGGAATTAAAACGGGTTCAAGTTAATGATTTTAATTTCAAGCCCTGAGTGGTTTACAGTCAACAGATTTCATTGTTAAAAGTGTGGTCACTGTTGTAATATAGGGAATGCAGCAGGCAATTTGTGCACAGCAAGAACCCACAACCAGCAATGTGATGATAGTCAGATAAATCTGTTTTAGCTGGGAATTGTTTGAAAGACAAGGCAGGAATATTTTTAAACAAAGTCAGGAACAGCCAGCGATTTCTCTTTCAATTACATAGACAATCTCTCAGCAACATCTAAACACAAATCACGCTTATAAGCCAGGCGCATAAAAGATTCAGTCACCTCCACCCTATATGTGTATCTCTCTCTCTCTCTTTATCTCTTCTCTCACTTCGTTCCTGCATCTCCTTAATTCTATTCTCCAAAATTCCTATCTCGGTTTCATCTCTGTCCCTCTTTCTCATTCTCTCTCTCTGTCCATATCTCTGTCTCTTTCTCTCGATCTCAATAATAGAAATGTGCCTCGTCCTGAAGTCCCCAGCATCACAGATGCCAGACTTCACTCCAATTCGATTCACTCCACGTGATATCAAGAAACGACTGAAGACACTGGATACTGCAAAGGCTATGGGCCATGACAACATTCTGGCAATAGTACTGAAGACCTGTGTTCCAGAACTTGCTGCATCCCTAGCCAAGCTGTTCCAGTACAGCTACAACACTGACATCGACCTGGCAATGTGGAAAGTTGCCCAGGTATGACCTGTACACAAAAAGCAGGACAAATCCAACCCAGCCAATTACAACCCTATCAGACTACTCTCAATCATCAGTAAATTGATGGAAGGTGTCATTGACAGTGCTATCAAATGCAACTTGCTCAGCAATAGCCTGCTCACTGACACTCAGTTTTGGGTTCCGCCAGGGCCACTCAGCTCCTGATCGTGTTAAAGCTTTGGTTCAAGTATGGACAAAAGAACTGAACTCAAGAGGTGAGGTGACAGTGACTGCCCTTGACATCAAGGCAGCTTTTGACTGAGTATGGTATCAAGGAGCCCGAGCAAAACTGAAGTCAATGGGAATCAGCGGGAAAACTCTCCGCTGGTTGGAATCGTATCTAGTGCAAAGGAAGATGGTTGTGGTTGTTGGAGGTCAATCATCTCAGCTCCAGGACATCACTGCAGGAGTTCCTCAGGGTAGTGCCCTAGACGCAACCATCTTCAGCTGCTTCATCAATGACCTTCCTTCAATCATAAGGTCAGAAGTGGGGATGTTCGCTGATGATTGCACAATATTCAGCACCATTTGCGACTCCTCAGATACTGAAGCAGTCCATGCAGAAATGCAACAAGACCTGGACAATATCCAGGCTTGGGCTGTGTTCTGGGACAACTCAATGACCACACAAGGAGACTCAGGTACAGGTTCAATCGATTTATTCAAGGGTACGCAGGGAGAGACACTAAATCGGGTATTCCGAGGTAATACTCTAACTTTACATTCAGGAGCACAAACGTATATAGTGTTCTTATACAATGTGTTCAAATAACGGATGATTGA